>NC_062530.1:13802339-14159839 GCF_022655615.1 Tachysurus fulvidraco
CCAAAATCTGATTACAAAAAAAAGATAGGCACAATATCCCCTAACACCAGAAGCTATAACAGGTATAAGCTGCACTCCTGAGCCAGAGCTGGAATGGCTTCATGTGAAGCAGACCCAAAGGAATAACGTTGGCTGCTGCTGACATGAGGCTGAGCACCCTCTGTGCCTTGACCGACAGAGAGGCCTCGGCCTAGCCAAATAGCTTTCACTGCTGACAAGATGGAAACCACCTGAGTGGGAGACAGAAGTGTCTGCATCATAGTGGAGTCCCAAACTACTTCCAGAAAGGTGGTTCTGTGAGATGGAGAAAGCACACACTTTCCTGGGTTCAGCCTGAGGCCTAAAGACCTCATGTGGGCAAGCACAGCATCTCGATGAATTGCCGCCATAACCTCTGACTGGGCCAGAATAAGGTAATTCAGTACACGGATGCCCTGGAGACGCAATGGTGCCAGGTGAAAGGGCTAGGCCAAAAGGTAGGACACAATACTGGTATGCTTCATCCCTCGAAAGCGAACCTGAGAAACCTCCTGTGCTCTGGCAGAATGCCTATGTGAAAATAGGCGTCTTTGAGGTCGATCGTCACAAACCAGTCATTGGACCTAATCTGGAACACAATAAGCTTGAGCGTGAGCATCTTGAACTTGTAGGTCTTCAAAGTACAGTTCAGAGCCTGCAGGTCCAAAATCAGACGCAGGGAACAACAAAATAATGGCTGTAAAAGCCGGAGTCCCACTCTGGGAGGGGAACATGCTCTATGGCCCCTTTCCTCAGAAGCGAGAAGAGGAAGACCGCCTGGTGCCCGCCCACAATCGTGGGCAACACACCCTGGAAGCGCGGAGGACGGGAGGAAAACTGGATCCTGTACCCTTTTCTAACAGTATCCAGGACCCACTGAGACACCCCAGGCAGAAGTCTGCCTGGCTATCCGACAGTGGTGTCAAACTCGCACCGAGCTCCCGGGTGCTCTGAAACAGCATACTGGCAGGTGCTAACCCAGGGAGATCCGTGCAAGGAAGGAGAACAGGCACAGACCCTACTGCCCCCCGAAACAGTGGAGGCGGCAGGACTCCATCGTGACTCGCCTGGCTGAAATGACGGACCTAAGGTCCCCTCTCACCTGACGAGTCTGGGCCCGGGTATGCTGACTGGCCTCCCTAGTCTTAGACGGGGGGGCATGGGCCACCACACTAACCTTTTTCACTACCCTGAGTGAACTAGAAGGGGGCAGGGAGCAGCTGGATGATGGCCCAGGCTGCTTGCTGCAGCGAGGGCGAAACTCCCTGAACGCTGCCAACTGAGGTTTCACCTCCTGGTGTCTGTCAACGACAGTATTCACTGCGTCGCCGAACAAACCCTGAGGTGAAACAGGGGTGTCCAGGAGAAAGGATTTATCCTTATCCTTTATGTCGGTTAGATTGAGCCACAGCCTCTCTAGGGCAGTCATTGAACGGCCTCTGGAGCGGGCACTCAATATGGTCTGCTTCATGGCACTGAGCGCAAGGTCAGTGGCTCAGCGGAGCTCAGATATCGCCTGAGGTCCCAACCTCTCACCACTGTCAAGCTCTGCCAGCAGGTCAGACTGGCAGGTCTGCAAAACTGCCACGGTGTGCAGAGCTGCACCTGCTTTGCCTTCTACCATATAAGCCATGTAATTACCCACAAAGGCTGAAGTGGTCCTACAGGGCTTGGATGGAAGGGCAGGTCTCCTCCATACGGGGGATGTAGGTGAGAGATAGCTCACAAGCATCTCTTCAACCCTAGGCATCGCCCCATAGCCATGGCTTTCAAACCCTATAATGGCTGAATAATTAGACATGGCTGGAGAAATCGCAGTGTGAGTCAGGGGAGAGGGCAAGAGAAAGGGAAACACCTCTCTCTTGCTCCACCTCCGCTAACCCGACCTCCGAACCCCATGATCAGAGCTGCCGCGCCACCTCGGCGGACGCAGGACCCGAACCACGAGACGAAGTTGATTGTGCAAATATAGCCAGGCAGGATCGGAGAGTGCGCAGAGGGAAACCCTCACTCGAGAGCCGACCGCGCATGCTCCTCTCCCAAACAAACAACACAGAGTGCGTGTCTTCCATATTTTATGTCCCTCGCATAGCTTTCCTTAAAATATATATTTTTTCTCTCCCTGCATTCGACAGACAGTGACAAACGACACACATACACAGAGTGCTTCCTGAAGACAAAGAAAGCTGGAGCAGCATGACGTAGATGCCCTTATATGGACTTGCTGGCACGTAATCACTTCATCACGTGTCCTTTCTGAGCCATTAAATGGCATGTGTGCACACAGAGCTTCAGACACAACTTCCTCAAAGAAGCATTCCCGTCAGCCCTGACGCAGCGTCGAGTTCCCTTGAAAGGGAACTTAAGTTTGCTTCAGCTTGAGGTCACGAACAGATGGCCACAAATTGTCCTTCAGGATTTTTTGGTAGTCAGCAGAATTCATGGTTCCATTTATCACAGCAAGTCTTCCAGGTCCTGTAGCAAAGGTCCTGCAGCAAAACAGCCACAGACCATCACACTACCACCAACATATTTTACTGTTGGTATGATGTTCTTTTTCTGAAATGTTGTGTTACATTTATGCCAGATGTAATGGGGGACACACCTTCCAAAAAGTTCAACTTTTGTCTCATCAGTCCACAGAGTATTTTCCCAATAGTCTTGGGGATCATCAAGATGTTTTCTGCCAAAACTGAGACGAGCCTTTATGTTCTTTTTGCTCAGCAGCTGTTTTCATCTTGGAACAAGACTATGCGGGCCATTTTTGAACAGTCTCTTTCTTATAGTGGAGTCATGAACAATGACCTTATCTAAGTAAAGTGAGGCCTGCAATTCTTTTGGATGTTGTTTTGGGGTCATTTGTGACATTCTGGATGAGTCGTTTCTGCACTTTTGGGGGTAATTTTGGTCAGCCGGCCACTCCTGGGTAAGTTTACCACTGTTCCATGTTTTCTCCATTTGTGGATAATGGCTCAATGCAAACACTTTTTCACATAGGGCCATGTGGGTTTGGATTTTGTTTTTTATTTAATAATAAAAATCTTTCCTTTAAAAACTGCATGTTGTGTTTACTTGTGTTTTCTTTGACTAATATGTCAATTTGTTTGATGATCTGAAACATTAAAGTGTGACAGACGTGCAAAAAAAAAATCAGGAAGAGCAAACACTTTTTCACACCACTGTACATTCTCTAAATGGGTAGAAGCTTTCCTTAGAGATCCTTTATGGCAGGCCATTGACCACAGGAGTGGGTCCCCCAGGAAGCCAGAGATCCAATATTGGCAACAAATAACATTGGGAGAGGCATTCCGGTTACTCAGACCCACCACTAGAGGAGCTTGGAGGATGAGAAAGGCTGCCCCCATACAATGAAAAGGCCGATCCAAAATGAAGACCCAATGGAATGTATCCAGGCATAATGAATTCAGAGATGGCAAGGGACAAAGAGGTGGAACTGGACATAATATCTGAATGAGTCAAAGGCATCTTGAGGGAAGGCATTGGAGAAATAAAGACTAAAGAATATGGACAGTATGCAGCTGCAGGGGGCACCTGCTCATTTGATGATCTTATGCAATGGAATAAAAAGGAAGGTCAGCAGGCACAAGACTACTGGAAAAACAATGCCTGCAGCCTCCTCAATGTCCAACCTCAAAGAACATTTTTTCCCATATCAAAAACGTCAACTAGAGTAAGGGAATGGGAAGTCAACACCCCTCCAGTGGAGAGAATTGGTTAAGGAAGACAGCAAATGAAGAAAATGGTTGTGGAAAAGAAGAGCAGATTAAAATAAGTAGAGAAGTAAAGATGACTCCGGTGGAAGTCCCACTCCTGGAAGAATACCTGGAAGGGCAGAAGGAATTGATGGAATTAGCTCAAGCAACTGTGGACAGAATAATGGAGATGGAAAAGAGGGCATCCCAAGAACAAGGGATGGATGTGTAACGATCCAGGGCACATTAAGCGTGATTGCCCATTTCTCCCCCTTCTCTATCAACTTGTCTTCTTACGGTGCTACTTTATCAATCCTGATGTTCTTCCCATGAATGGAGTCTCATCACCCATGATCAGAGCTGCCGTGCGACCTCGGCGGACGCAGGACCCGAACCACGAGACGAAGTTGATTGTGCAAATATAGCCAGGCGTGATCGGAGAGTGCGCAGAGGCAAACCCTCACTCGAGAGCCGACCGCGCATGCTCCTCTCCCAAACAAACAACACAAAGAGAGTGCGTGTCTTCCATATTTTATGTCCCTCGCATAGCTTTCCTTAAAATATATATTTTTTCTCTCCCTGCATTCGACAGACAGTGACAAACGACACACATACACAGAGTGCTTCCTGAAGACAAAGAAAGCTGGAGCAGCATGATGTAGATGCCCTTATATGGACTTGCTGGCACGTAATCACTTCATCACGTGTCCTTTCTGAGCCATTAAATGGCATGTGTGCACACAGAGCTTGAGACACAACTTCCTCAAAGAAGCATTCCCATAGCGTCAGCCAATCACCCTGCCAGGGATTGGATGGAGCTGCCCAGAGACTGTCATGCCTTCTTTGAACCAATATTGTTGTATTAACAGTTTGTAATAACTGTTGTGGGAATGGCATTATTTAGATTTACATAATTTCCTGTCCAGTGTAGAACCAGGCCCCAGTCCCACCAGGAGGAAACCTTAAGGGAGTCTCCACCCAGCGGACAATGAAGAGGCCCAGAGGAGCCAGAGGGGGAGCAGTGTGCTATCACTCTGCACCCAGCACAGGAACCAACATTTATGGTCGCAATTGGAGAAACAGTACTGTACAAGCACCATTCTTGATAGACAATGGGGCGACATTTACAAGTACAGGAAAAGAAGGTTGGAATGCCCCCCTCATCCATAAAGTGATAAAAACTAGCTTTTCAGGGAATACTGGAGGAAGGCAGAAGACATGAGGTCCAGATACATACTGTAATCATTGGAAAACAAATGGTTGCAGCAACTGTCACACTACCTGAAAAAAATACAACACTGGTTTGCAGTCCCACCAGAGAACAATGTTTGGCGGATTCAAGTGAGTAAATAAAAATTGCAATTCTGTCAAAAGAAGGTAGAGTACTTGGGACGAGTCCTATAGGGAACCACTCAAAAAATCTGACAGGCACACATGAAGGAGATACCCCAAACGGT
Organism: Tachysurus fulvidraco; assembly: GCF_022655615.1. Lineage (NCBI taxonomy): Eukaryota > Metazoa > Chordata > Actinopteri > Siluriformes > Bagridae > Tachysurus > Tachysurus fulvidraco. The sequence goes on from NC_062530.1 coordinate 13,807,528, forward strand.
AAGGCAAATATTTTCATTCCTTGGCATGACTGATTTTAGTAGACCTTTTATATGTGATTTTGCTCTAAAAGTACAACCTCTTAGGGATATAATAAAGATGGTAGACCAGACAAAACCAAATGCACCGTTAACATGAACAGCTGATACTGTTGAAAGATAACTTGGCCTCAGCCCCAGAGCTAGCTAGCTTTGATTACAGTAAGCTACTCCACTTATATGTATCAGAGAGAAAGCATTAACATTGCATCTGCAGTGTTAATGGAACAACAGCATGGAATAAGCAACCAGTAGCGTATTTTAGCACATAACTGGATAAAGTAGAACAGGGAATGCCTCCTTTTTACCATGCCAGAACACCAGCCGCATTCATGTACCAAAAAACATTGACCGTGGATAGGGTATGATGTGATATTGTCAGCACCGGAGCTGACAATTGAAAGGTGCACTTCTATCAACCCTGCTTATAGTTTAGTGTTGCCAACTGAAGGTACCTCACACAACTGTGCTGAATATATGAATATACCTTCTGGTAATATATCCTCTTGAGATATTTAGTATTTTAAATTTAAATTTTATATTTGTTTAAATTAATTCTATTTATTTGTATCCTTATTTTTTCTTCTTCTTATTATTATTATATTATAAACTGTTCTGTTTCCATACTTCTGTAAAGCTGCTTTGAGACAATGGGAATTGTTAAAAGTGGTATACGCATAAATTGAATTAAATTGAATTTGATGAGTAACTAAATTTGATACATATGTAATTAAATGCAAAATGTAAACCATATATTATATAGTTTAATACATTAGATTAACCTCATATACCCTTCTTTCAGTGTAGCTATGTCACAAATTATTTGGTTCCATTCACTATAGTAAATGTGAAATGACTTCATATATCACTTTGTTAAAGTTGGATTTTGGTACAACCTGTGGCGTGATTGTAGTTTGCATCAAGGATGTAATAACCTCCTCTCTCCATACTGTCACTATCCATTATTTCTGAATGGATTTCCATCTCCTTAAGTGAAGTCCTTCTAAAACAGTTGGGACAGCAAGCAACTGCACTGTACTGCTGTATTTTAGTAATATACTGTATGCTCAATTAAAAAAAGTTTGTATAATTTTAAGGATGTGCATTAAGATACAGCTAAACTACAAAGGGATCAGTGCTCACTGTGTTGAAACCTGATTTGATAGAGAAATCTGACAGGCATGATTGTTGGCTACCTCAATCATTTGATTAACATAGTAAAGCCTAGTTAACCATAAAGAAATATGATTTTATGAGTGTGCTGATTAGAAAATGACTAGCAGATTAACTGAGTGTTTGCATATGCTATCTAACACATTTTACAGACCTGTTTTAACGTTCACTTTTAAACAATTTAGAGTTGTATAGACATGATTGCTTATGTCAAGTCCAAGACTAAAGGCTAAACATTGTATTAAATTTTAGCCCAGTAAATGAAATATTTTCCTGTATGTTCTAATCTGAGTTACTGTTTAATTCCATGGAAACCTTTTTCTCAACATTTTAATGCTCTATACACACTGCTATGGCCTAAAGTCTGTTCAAGCGTAATTATACAGCTGCATTGCTTGTTCCTAATCTCAGTAAGATTAAAAAGTAGATCAAGAGTCAAGAAGCTTTTATTATCATTTCAACCATATATAGTTGTTCCAGTACACAGTGAAATGAGACAGTGTTTGTCCAGGACCATGGTGCTACATAGACAGAGCTAAGGACTTAAGTAAGCAGTTCTAGCCACATAAAGGGCATCTGTGCAACCTGGTGCAAACAGTGCAAGACAAAAGACAAAAAGACAGTGCAGGACAAAAGACAAAATTTAAACAAAAATTACAAGGCATTTCTCAAAAGACAATACACAAAAGACAATACACAAAAACAGAGCCGACCAATGTAAATACTGTATGTCCATATTGATTGGATATTTGATGTAGGTCTGTGCAGTCCATACAGTTGATTGTGTGTGTTTATATATTGTGCTCAGTACAGTTCAGTTCAGTTATCAAAGAGTCCGATGGCTTGTGGAAAGAAATTGTTACACAGTCTGGTCGTGAGGCCCCGAATGCTTCGGTACATTTTTTTCAGAAAGCAGGAGGGTGAGTAAGGGGTGTGAGGTGTCATCCAAAATGCTGTTGGTTTGCGGATGCAATGTGTGGTGTAAATGTGCATGATAGAGGGAAGAGAGAATCTAATGATCTTCTCAGCTGTCCTCACTATCCGCTGCAGGGTCTTGCTATCCGAGACAGTGCAGTTCCCAAACCAGACAGTGATGCAGCTGCTTAGAATGCTCTCAATGGTCCCTTTGTAGAACAGGATGGGGAAGGGAGATGGGCTGTTATCAGCCTCTGTAAGAAGTCGAGAGACTGCTGGGCTTTGTTGGTGATGGAACTGGTGTTGAGTGACCAGGTGAAATTCTCCGCTACATGAACACCAAGAAATGTGGTGCTCTTGACTATCTCTACAGATAATCCGTTGATGTTCAGCGGAGAGTGGTCACTCTATGCTCTCCTGAAGTCAACAATCTCTTTAGTTTTATTGACATTCAGAGACAGGTTGTTGTCTTTACACCAGGCAGTTAGTTGTTGCACCTCCTCTCTGTATGCTGACTCATCGTTCTTGCTGATGAGACCCACGACGGTCATGTCATCGGTGAACTTGATGATATGGTTCGATGTGTGAATTGCTGCATAGTCTTGAGTCAGCAAGGTGAACAGCAGTGGGCTGAGCACACAGCCCTGAGTGGCTTCAGTGCTCAGTGTTGGTGCTAGAGATGCGGTTCCCGATCCAGAATGACTGAGGTCTCCCTTGTCAGGAAGTCCAGTATCCAGTTGCAGAGGGAGGTGTTCAGTCCCAGCAGTCTCAGCTTCTCAATCAGGTGCTGACGGATGATTGTGTTAAATGCTGAACTAAAGTTAATGAACAGCATTCGTACATAAGTGTCTTTTTGTCCAGGTGGGTGAGGGCTAAATGAAGGGCCGTGGCAATGGCATAGTCCGTGGAGCGGTTTGGACGATACGCAAACTGTAGGGGGTTCAGTGAGGGTGGTAACTGGGTCTTGGTGTGCCTCATGACGAGCTTCTCAAAGCACTTCATAACAATTGGTGTGAGTGCGACGGGACGATAATCATTGAAACAGGAGTTGAATTTAGACTTTTTTGGAACGGGCGATGGTGGTTGTCTTGAGGCACATAGGAGCAACAGCGCTGCTCACTGAAAGGTTGAAGATGCCCCTGAAGACATCCGCTACCTGTTCTGTGCATTCCCTGAGCACCCTGCCAGGAATGTTGTCAGTTGTTAAAGAAGAGTTAAATTAACTAGGATTTTACAGCCAGAATTGTGCTGAACTAAAATAATATTTTTACAGTTTTATCACTGTGCAAAAATTAAAAGCACTGTAGGAGTACACATGAAAAAGGACAGCAACCTGTACTTTTATAATCACCAGGCTCAGCAAATGGCTTTTGACACCTACAGAGCTCACACACAAATCTGTGTGCAAATACACAAGCATACTGAGATGTTCACAATTATTACCTCTCTACCCAGAGTGTGTAGAGAAATACTACATCTTTGTATATTCATTTATCTATTTATTATTTATTTAATTATTTATTAAGCACTTATGAACATGTTGTGGGATGTATGGAATTATTTGCTATACTAGTGAGTTTAGACCATACTGTTACCAGACTTTCCCATCATAGATAACATCAGGATTTTATAGACAGAATTCAAACAAAGAAGACATGGGACCTTCCTCTCTGATTTTACATGTGGAGTGTATATATTTTCCTGTTCTCATCCTGATGTTTTTTCCAGCTTAGGCCTAAGGAAACATGTTTGTCCTGTGACCTCACTCTTCCCTCTAGCTCTTAATTTTTTTTTTTTCATTATCAGCTTTTCTACTGAAGTCAAGTTGAAATCCTGCAAGGAGTGATGAGATGGGACAAGGAGCGAGTGAAAATCAGCAATGTAATGTACTAGTCAAATAATACAACAAATTTATTGTGATTTCGAATTTATGTGTAATAACGGCAACAATTTTTTTCATGTAATATATCCAGTGTTGTATAAAGTACTAGAAAGCAATACTTGAGTAAATGTACAAGTACTGTACTAGAAAAAAACTTTAGTAGAAGTGAAAGTTGCCGTTTAGAATATTACTCAAGTAAAAGTCTTAAAGTATCTGATATATACTGTACTTAAGTATCAAAAGTAATTTTCTGATATTTAATGTACTTATATTTAATGTACTTATATCTGATATTTAATGTACTTATTATAAGTATTTGAAGTAAAAGTAAAAAGGAAAATTTCAGTGATTTTCGGTAGGTATAGGAGGCACTTCATCCGTTAGGAAGAATCGTTCTTTCCAATGTACAGAAACATTTCTTGCAAATATGGCCACGGGTGTATAACGTTATCTTCTTCACCCTGTTCACCACTATGAACTATAATCTTTTGGCTCTCAACGAAGGCGGTCGCATTTTCTTTCCCTCTCCCTCCCCTTTACTTTCCCTGCTTTGCTCCTCTCCTCTCATCTCGTCTATTGTCTTATACTTTGAGAGACTCTCTCCTCATTGCTCTCCAAACTAAAAAACATCATGGATTTGATAAACTGGTCTCTCAATGAAATTGACACCATCTTCTCGACGAGAAGCTTGGGTTCGGGGAACCTGACTGCCCTGCTGGAACATTCGCAGCTGGCTATACGATGGACGCGTGAGAGAGGTGGCGGGTCGTGTGGCTCTTTCCGTGGAGGACATTTAATTGAAGATATCTACCTATTCGGAACCATGATAACAGGAGTTATGCTGATTGGATTAGGCATTGCCCTGGTTTATCGAGGAAATCAGGAAACGGTGATAGCTGTACAAAAACCTCCCAAGGCTTCCCGTCATGATTGATTGTCAGTGGGCAGAGCGGCCAGCACTGAGGCTTGGACTATTAACCGCAATATGGATAACATCACGGTGAGGCTCACTGCTTTGGATACTGTTAACATCATGGAGAACTTTGGAAAGAAAAATGGATCGATTTGGAGACCAGAATGGACTAAGAGAGTAGTCGTGTAAATTGGAATGCGTCTACTCGCCCCAAGACCAAAAAAACCCAATCTTACCTGCTTTCGGCTCCCCTCAACCAGCACTGGCCTCGGCCAAGGCCGATGCTGGAACAACAATTCCCCTGGAAGAGCACTGCGGCGAGACGCTCATGCGTTCCTTCCCCCATTTCCATAGACACCTGCGAATTGTTGACTCTGTCTGGGACCTGATCAAGGCTGTCTCCATGGCGCTGTGTATCGCTATGACAATCTTGCGGACTGAGGCACCGAGATTTGATGCTGGGAGCAACGACTCTCCAGGCCTATACACACACACACACACACACACACACACACACACACACACACACACACACACACACACACACACACACACACACACATAAAGATATGCACTTGTTTTTTTTCTCCTCCCTTCCCTCATGTTATGCTGTATTTCTTTTCAATTCCCTGTCTTCCTGTCCTGTCCCCCCTTGTCATATTGTATGTATTGTATGTATGGACAGGTTGATGGCTAATTTCACGGTACCTGTGACCAGTGACAATAAAGGCTACTACTACTACTATGGGGTGGTTGTCGGGATGATCATCTTCATCAGGGGTGGCCAACCCGTGGCTCCCGAGCCGCATGCGGCTCTTTGCCCAGTTTCACGCAGCTCTTACGTTCATAATGAAGTTTGTATTTGTATCTTTTTATTGTGAGTGTTCGGTTCGCTTGAGTTCAATAGGTATTTTCTTCAAACGCGCATGTGAGTGGGATGAAAATACCTCAAAGTTTCCCAGTAGGAGCAAGATCATTTGAGTAAACAATTTGTGTCAAGTTCACTCTCAAAATGGCAGGGGGGAAAAAAAGGTAATGATCATGTGTGCCCATGTGTATGATGTGGCTCTTTGCGGTAACACAGTAAAAAATGTGGCTCTTGGTCTCTGACTGGTTGGCCACCCCAGATATACGATAATGGGAGGTCCTTCCATGGCGGTTTCAGTTGTGCTTCCGCCTCCTTTTGGCAACATTACGGTGAAATAGAGCGTGCGGAGCTGCATAATGCAATCTAGGAGCAGTGATTCGCCAGACCTCCCTTATTGCAGTCGCACACATTTTTTCTGATTTTATTTTGTAGTAACGAGTAACGAAGATGCTTAGTGGAAATATAGCAGAGTAAAAGTATACATTTTATCTAGGAAATGTAGTGGAGTAAAAGCGAAAGTTGACATAAATTTAAATAGTGAAGTAAAGTACAGATGCGTGAAATTTCTACTTAAGTACAGTAACGAAGTATTTGTACTATATATATACAGTATATACGAAGGGATTTGTGTGTGTTTCCTTGTGTTTAATTGTAATATAACTGTAATCTAATATGAGAGTTAAATTACAGTGAATAGTGCATGTGTTTATCCAGCAGAATACTCTCATTCCATTCTCTGCATAATTTTGGAATAAAGGTCAAGACCAAATTGTGTAATGAGTATTACAAAGAGAATAGTTACACAACATCTCAAGCAAGCACTGAACATTCCTTCCACTGTCCCCAAAGTAAAACAAAGGCTTTTTGTATTTACTCCCATTTCCTTCCCTAATGAAGTCATAGATTAACATGAAGCAACACAAAGAATTGTCTGTTTGCTTCAAGAAGCACCTATCCAAACACAGTGCACAGGGCAAGCCTCTGCAATTAACCCCCTAAGCCCGGAGAGAGCCAAGCTTGCTGTGTTATGTCACAATTGACGCACTCCCAGTGAAAATCTGAGAAATTATTAAAGCATATAATATTAACATATACCTCCTTCCTGCATTCACAAATGTTTGATTAATGGTTTCTGCAGATTCAGGGGTGATTATGTATGTATGTGTCTGTGGTTTAGTTCTTAGATTTAGATGAGAACTGGTTTACCTTCAAAAAAAAAACCTGTAGCACATTGGATCCTGGATATATCCAGGGATTCTGGAACCTCAATTTAAGGTTTGCGAAACGCTAGTCTTAATGTTAAAAATTAGTAGATAATCAGTAGATAATATTTCTCAGAATCATACAACATGCCATTTTCTGACACACAGCTGAACAGATTTTTTTTATTAGGTAGTTTTTTTTATTAGGTAGTATCAGTCAGTGTTGCATCATCATGTGATTATGCACTATACCAGAAAGGACTTTTAATTAAATTGCTGCTGTCCATTTCAAATGATATATGATATATGATATGATATTGCTTCTCGCCACCAAGCTCAGTCTAAATAAAATGCTCTTAGATGTATTGCCATTTCAGTGTGTAACTTTGTCATTTTACTTTTGTATAGATTGTAACTGCTAACAACTAACACCTAGACTAGTGTATAAATAGGTAACTCATATAACTGTTATGGGTCTCTGATTGAACAACATGCTTCAGGAATAAGGACATCAGCCTGCAATTATTGTTTTCTCTTTTCAACAGTTTTGTGAATTTGTCTGTGTGTGTTCTGGGGAACAGGCTTTGGTGTAGAACAGTTCTGCTGCAATATTGTTTGCAAATGATTAACTGGAGCAGTATAAAGTTTTATGGAGCTACTGTTCTGAGTTGCATCCTTTCTACACCTGATAAGGGCTCATTTTTCTAACGAGCTGGCACACTGCATGGCTCTAGTCCCTTGATTGGATCGCATACTTCAGGGTCCAGTCCTTGAGCTTTTAGTCACCCTTGAAATGTTACAGCACACATAAACATGACCTTTCTATATCATGAGATGTCTTTTCTCACTCAGTTCTTCTACAAATTTCTGAAAGTGATTATTTAACACTTTAAGGATGTTGAGGAGCTTTTGTTGGGCATTAGCCTGATGAGAATTTTTGGCTTAAATGAATTGTCTGTAACTAGACTGAAAAGTCATGGATGTGTGTGTGTGTGTGTGTGTGTGTGTGTGTGTGTGTGTGTGTGTGTGTGTGTGTGTGTGTGTGTTTGTTTGTGTTGGAGAGAGAGAGAGAGCAAGCATGTTCATTAAAACTAGAATAAGTAATTCCAAAACATTTTAATACATTTGCCTACCTCAGTTGCTGAGACTGACTGAATCTATTTATATGGGACTTAAACAGAAAAAAACTGCATTAATTACAAACTAAGACACACAGTAATCTGTGTATTTTCAATATCTTATAATGTATATAATATACATTACACATTTTATAAAATTAAGAATGATGTTATTCATGTACATACATATCATTCCTTTAAAAAAAATATTGCAAAAACAAAACTGATGCAAAGATATATTTTGTAGTGGATGTACTAAAGCCACAGAATGCTGGGAAACAGTGAAAAATAGTTTTTAAAAAGTGTGTGATGCTTTAATTGTATTACTGGTAAGAGTTAGTGTTTCCCCACTTTCATCAAGCATCTTAAAAACAGCTGTGTTTGCCAGCTTCCCATCTGTGAAATGTGCCCTGGTTAAAGTGTTGCTGCTTCACACCAGGGGGAGCAGTTATACTGTACTTTCAATCCTCTCTTTGTTTCCTTGCTAAGTGTGTGCTCACAAGCTGGGGACACCATTCTCCTTTATCATGTGTATTGCTTGTTCAAGTAAAAAGTTTGAAGCCACCATAAATTAATAGTAATTTAATAAAAAAAGTAATTCAGATAAAAGTAATTCTTTATAATCAATATGCAAGTATGCAAGTTTTATTCATATTCTTAAATATACTATATACTATATACTATTTTTTTATATTAATAATATTTTTTAATATTAAGCTGAAAACATTCTGCAAGTATTGCCATAGACCTCTTAGTGGCTGAAAATGGTAAAAACAAATAAAAAAAAGACATCTGCAATTCTTAGCATCTGCAATTCTTTATATATGTTATAGCAACCTCACATAACTGATATAGGGTATTGCTCAATTTTGGTCTGTGACATTTATGGGGCTTTGGTGATACTGAAAAATATCTTCAGTGACCTTGTCATATACATGCATAGCTCTCTGACATACACAGTTGTGACTAGAAAGGAATGGAAACCAAAAAACAGATATTTTTGATCTTTTAGATATTCTGTTTTTAAATGTTAATCATGTTTATTGAAAATCAAGTATATTTCTCCATATACTTAACACATTAGAATAGTTGACATAAAAGACCTGAAATGTAAGCCTTACTTAGTCAGTTAATCAAGGATGATATTTTTTATGCAGTTATTTGCTGTTTTGTTTGACAAATGTTTCACTGAATGAGTTTCCCTTGAATCATACCATCCAAATAATTGTACAATATAATATAAGCTGTATATTCTCCTTTCAGATCAATTAAATTATTATTATTGTTGTTTGTGAAAGTATTCTTTTTATTGAATTTTAAGTATGTAATATTAAATGTGTACAAATTACTGAATTGTTAGTATATTGCTTTCACATGATTTATTTTGTAAAAATTGCAAAAATATAGATATAAAATTACATTTGAATATGAAGAAACATGAGTACATTTTCTTCTTAATCGGTTGTATTTTAATGAATTATTTTAATGATTTCTCATCACTACAATGTCCTGAGTTTAGTAAATCTGTGATCATTTGGTTGTTACTACAGGACAAAAAAGCTTTGTTTATCTCAAATCATTCATCTTTATTATGCTGGCTTTGTAGAAGCCAACATTCTGATTTCTGTTATAATCTTATTATTATTATTATTATTATTATTATTATTATTATTATTATTATTATTATTATTATTATTATTATTATTATTATTATGTTGGCTTTGTAGAAGCCAACATTCTGATTTCCGTTATAAGCTTATTATTATTATTATTATTATTATTATTATTATTATTATTATTATTATTATTATTATGTTGGCTTTGTAGAAGCCAACATTCTGATTTCCGTTATAAGCTTAGTATTATTATTATTATTATTATTATGTTGGCTTTGTAGAAGCCAACATTCTGATTTCCGTTATAAGCTTATTATTATTATGTTGGCTTTGTAGAAGCCAACATTCTGATTTCCGTTATAAGCTTATTATTATTATTATTATTATTATTATTATTATTATTATTAGACAAAAATTTATTTAAAAATATGTGGCCTAGGGCTTTCAAGCCACATGCAAATTCGGATATGTCGTAGACCCTGGTCTGATGTTTGTTGCTTCTATTTTTCTAAGCGATCGGAATTCCGGCATTCCCGGTATGGAAGCTCAAAATGGCCTTTTTTCCCATAGACTTCCATTATAAACTTTTGAGGTTTATAACTCCGCAAGTTTTCTAGCGATTTGCACCGAATTCGGAGAGGTTCTTAAGGACCTCACTCCGGACCAAATTTTTATTCCGGAGTTCCGATGGAATTTTCGGTTTTCCCGTAGTCGACGGTCGAACATCCAATAGACTTGAGTAGGGAATTCCGAAAAGTCCTCTAAGCTCTCACACACAATACATCCAACATTAAGAATTGCATGTACTGTTCTATGTATAATAAGAAGAATCCCATAATGACTGCAGTATTGACATGAAATGTCGAAACCCTCAGTTGCCACTTTTTGCCAAAAGTATTGGCACCACACCGGGTATTCTGGTGACGTCACTCGACACCACGTGAAACCCCACGTGTAGCCCCTCCCCCAAAACAAGCGAAATCAAAAATTTGCACAACATGGACATGTGACATATCAAAACACTCAGCACAATGAGGGGAACTGCCCCACGGGTATTCTGGTAACGTCACGTGACATCACGTGTAGCCCCGCCCCAAAACAAGCAAAATCAAAAGATTGCACAACATGGACATGTGACATATCAAAACACTCAGCACATTGAGGGGAACTGCCCCACGGGTATTCTGGTCACGTCACGTGACGTCACGTTATTTCACATGTAGCCTCGCCCCAAAAACAAGCAAAATTAAAAATTTGCACAACATCGACATGTGACATATCAAAACAGCACAATGAGGGGAACTGCCCCACGGGTATTATGGTCACGTCACGTGACGTCACGTGAGGTCATTGCGAATACTTGCACCGTCAAAGCCACCATCAAAGTCACGTGTAGCCCCGCCCCAAAAACAAGCAAAATTAAAAATTTGCACAACATGGACATGTGACATATCAAAACACTCAGCACAATGAGGGGAACTGCCCCACAGGTATTCTGGTCACGTCATGTGACGTTACGTGAGGTCACGTGTAGCCCCGCCCCCAAAACAAGCGAAATCAAAAATTTGCACAACATGGACATGTGAGATATCAAAACACTCATCACAATGAGGGAAACTGCCCCACGGGTATTATAGTCACGTCACGTCACGTCACGTATTGCCCCGCCCCCAAAACAAGCGAAATCAAAAATTTGCACAACATGGACATGTGACATCAAAACACTCAGCCCATTGAGGGGAACTGCCCCACGGGTATTCTGGTCACGTCACGTGACGTCACGTGTAGCCCCACCCCCAAAACAAGCGAAGTCAAAAATTTGCACAACATGGGCATGTGACATATCAAAACACTCAGCACATTGAGGGGAACTCCCCCACGGGTATTCTGGTCACGTCACGTGACGTCACGTGTAGCCCCGCCCCCAAAACAAGCGAAATCAAAAATTTGCACAACATGGACATGTGACATATCAAAACACTCAGCACAATGAGAGGAACTGCCACACATGTATTCTGGTCACGTCACGTGACGTCAAGTGAGGTCACGTGAAAATTAAAAATTTGCACAACATGGACATGTGACATATCAAAACACTCAGCACAATGAGGGGAACTGACCCACGGGTATTCTGGTCACGTCACGTGACGTCACGTGTAGCCCCGCCCCCAAAACAAGCGAAATCAAAAATTTGCACAACATGGACATGTGACATATCAAAACACTCAGCACAATGAGAGGAACTGCCACACATGTATTCTGGTCACGTCACGTGACGTCAAGTGAGGTCACGTGAAAATTAAAAATTTGCACAACATGGACATGTGACATATCAAAACACTCAGCACAATGAGGGGAACTGACCCACGGGTATCCTAGTGACATCACATGACGTCACGTGTAGCCCCGCCTCCTAAACAAGCGAAATCATTTTTTATTTCGGAGTTCCGACGTAATTTTCGGTTTTCCCGTAGTCGACGATCGAACATCCCATAGACTTGAATAGGGAATTCCGAAAAGTCCTCTAAGCTCTCACACACATAATACATCCAACATGAAGAATTGCAGTATAATAAGTAGAATCCCATAATGGCTGAAGTATTGACATGAAATGTCCAAACCCTCAGTAGCCACTTTTTGCCAAAAGTATTGGCACCCCACCGGGTATTCTGGTGACGTCACTCGACACCACATGACGTCACGTGTAGCCCCGCCCCCAAAACAAGCGAAATCAAAAATTTGCACAACATGGACATTTGACATATCAAAACACTCAGCACAATGAGGGGAACTGCCCCACGGGTATTCTGGTCACGTCACGTGACGTCACGAGATGTCACATGTAGCCCCGCCCCTAAAACAAGCAAAATTAAAAATTTGCACAACATGGACATGTGACATATAAAAACACTCAGCCCAATGAGGGGAACTGCCCCATGGGTATTCTGGTCACGTCACGTGACGTCACGTGTAGCCCCGCCCCCAAAACTAGCGAAATCAAACATTTGCACAACATGGACATGTGACATATCAAAACACTCAGCACATTGAGGGGAACTGCCCCACGGGTATTCTGGTCACGTCACATGACGTCACGTGTAGCCCCGCCCCCAAAACTAGCGAAATCAAAAATTTGCACAACATGGACATGTGACATATCAAAACACTCAGCACATTGAGGGGAACTGCCCCAAGGATATTCTGGTCACGTCACGTGACGTCACGTGTAGCCCTGCCCCCAAAACCAGCGCAATCAAAAATTTGCAGAACATGGACATGTGACATATCAAAACACTCAGCACAATGAGGGGAACTGCCCCACGGGTATTCTGGTCACTTCACGTGACGTCACGTGTAGCCCCGCCCCCAAAACAAGCAAAATAAAAAATTTGCACAACATGCACATGTGACATATCAAAACACTCAGCACATTGAGGGGAAATACCTCACGGGTATTCGGATCACGTCACATGCTCATGTCCGCTCACCTCCAAAAGTATTGGCAACCTAGCGGTCCAGTAGATTTCACAATCTTTCTGTCCACTCGCCTCCAAAATGTACCGGCCTTTGCGAATTCTTGCACCGTCAAAGCCAACATCAACGTTTGTCGCGACGAACTTTACAAATCTAGTTACAATTTACACTTTTTTTTTGGCCGATTATATCCCCGAAAGTAATGCTCTAGTTTGACCATCTAGCATATTTTTGCTAAAAATGTGTAATATAAAAAGCAGACAGTAAAGTGTATTTAGATAATCTGAGCAACATAAAATGATTGAGAAAAAACCAGCAGGAAAACTTGAGCAGGCATGTGAGGGCCCTTAATGGCAAAATAAATCTGTGTGGTAATTTAGACCCCAGGTCAACCAAACTGCCACTGTTTCTGCCCCTGTGCATGATGCCGCAGACTCATATTGTTTAATCTAGCTGTCACCCACCTCACATAAACACCCTGATTTTCTCTAATTTGAAGGGCTTGGGCCACAATTGCATGGTCTGAATCACCCATCACAGGCCTTTGGGTTTGAGAGCTCCTTTTTAAAAACCTTTCCTTATTTGTTTCCATCTCCACCAGCATGTGAATAGCTCACCAGCAGAGAATAACAACCTTCTTATTAGTCTTAGCAGAGGGAACACCCCATCTTCTCAGTAGAGAATGCACTGTTTAAAATATCACTAGCCTGCATCAGCATTCAAAAGCACACTGTCTAAACACAATTAGTCGAATGAACAAGGAAATCTGAACCCTTTACATGAATTTGAGCTATATATAAGGAGAATATATTCATCTTAGAATGAAATAAATGAAGCACGAATTTTACTATGAATAATAATTAATTTACTATATTCATATAACATATTCATTAATAATTATAGAAGTAATTCATGATTTTCATTGTCATTATATATTTCATATAATAACTAATTCTTTTTTATTACAAACATGTACACACACACACACACACACACACACACACACACACACACACACACTCACTTACTTACTGGGCTAGGAACAGAGGAGAGGGCAGATTGGGCCAAGAAACCCCAAGGCTTTGAGAGGAGAGAGCCCCATAAATCAATAGAGCACAAACAAAGGGCCTACAAAACCCCCTCTTCAGTGCAACGGATTTAAAGCACGCACACACTGCATACTTCGAACGATAGCTATATCTAGGCACATGTGTACAGTCATATTATAATAGAGATCACCCTCGACAAGCAGAAAGGAGAATTAAAAAGCCCAGTAGAGGATTTAAAATATCAGCAGTCAGTATTACAATGTCTATTAATAGTCACACATTTTTTTTAATGAGTTTTGCATTGGCAGCTGAGAGGAAATACAAGCCATCATAGCACCGCATGCACACACATGCACACACTCGATGAAATAAGCAAGTGTGCTGATTAGCAATGAATCAGAGACTTGACACTTGATTTGATATCAAACTTACTCCTGCATTTTACCCACAGAGAATTTGGCAGTGGACAGGTAAGGTGCACACCCTTGCATTATTATGTAGCCCCTACTGAGTTATTACAAGGAGTTAAGGTTTGGGGTGTGTGTGCCAAGTCCTAACCTCTGCTCTTACCCCAGTAGTCAGACCACTCTTGAATGGGATAGGTAAGGTTCAGGTCAGGCAGGTGTGTTACGTTCTGGTCTATAGAGATGGTGTCATGGTGAGGGTAACACAAGTTATGTTAATTGAAACACAACCCGTGTCAAATACAGATTGAAAAACTATTTATTTTTAATATAATTGATTTATAGCCATGAATGATATGAATGCAGATGTTAATTTAGTGCACATACTTGCAACTAAGGATAGATTCATAGGAAGATTATTATAAAGGAGTGAAATAATTATCTGAGAAGGAAACCCAAATGGAATAATGCTCCTCAAACAACAGCTGGGCTCCAACATGTGTAGAATCACATGCCCAGAGAAAAATGCTCCTATAGTCTGAGCTGTTTGTTTTTGTACTTTGTTTTGCCCTTGGACTGGGCAGAGAAAAGGTTTTGCTGTTACATGTTACATGGCCTTCAGGGTTTGACCAATACATGATACAGCTAGAATAATTAGTGTATGATAAAATATATTGTAAAACATAAAACAATAGAAGAAATAACTTAGAACTCAAAGATTTGTATTATGCTTATCATTCTTATAATTATTTTATCTTATCACTGAATTGCTTGAAATCTAGTGTTTTTTATATTAACATTTTCTAACACTGTAATTTATTATTTTGTTCAATTTCAGTAAACTCTTTATTATCAAATCTAAATTGTGGTGGAGCAGGATCCTTTACCAGCATAGTTGGACACAAGGCAGGAAAATTCAATCCGGATGGGATGCCAGTCCATTGCAGGGTCTCACACTCATTCACATCCAGAGGCAGTGATCTATTCTGCATGTTTTATGAATACAGGAGTACTATGAGGAAACATGTGAACATAAATATGCAAATTTCTGCATATAATTAACCTTGTTTTTCATGCTGGATACAAATGGATTTATGTGTAAATCATTCATATGGAAATACACACAAGAAATCTAGAATTCATGAAAATACCCATGCTCCTGAGTGTGTGTACATTTAAACATAAAATGTCTAACAATGCAGGTATATACTTCAACCTTATCTAACTGACAGAGGAGGAATCCCAGTTATAATCTAGAACTGAAACAAAAACCTCTGTATACTTAAAATATGCAGCCATGTAGAAGTTGATTCTGTAAATTTAAACTCTGTTTGGCCATGTCTATTCTAGATTCATTAATTGTTCATCAGACCCATAAAAGGACCTGCTTGCAATGGTGGTCACATTCTTGATGTACTACTAACTTTAAGATTAAATATAGAAAATATAGTCACATTTATTCACAGTCCTAAGCTATCTAGTACAATCATCTAATCTTATTTAATATGTGTCTTAGTCATAATATTTGCATTTTGCCATGCTACCATGTCAAACATACATTCACACAGTACAAATCTTTCTTCACATATCCCAACTTTGGAAGTTAGGGTCAGTGTACTGTTCTCTATATACGTCCTCTGTATACTTCAACAGCAAGTTAAACTCCTCATCAACTTAACAGACACAGCTTCCACATGATCTATATCAGATATGCATTCAAATAATACAAATTACAAATACTTCAAAATAATCAAATACAATTGAACGTAATATGAACAATAAAACATACCGAAGAAAGCTACCAAGGATGAATGCAGATTGATATAGATTCTAGTTTCACTTTTTTTCTGAATAGCAAGAACAGCAAGCATAAAAGGCACTAACTTCCTTGTTAGTAATCTGATCAGTCACATGAGAATGACAACAATATAAAGCATTATCCTCAGTACAGCCAGTAGGGAAAAACAAACTACCGACTAATCATTTACTTTAGTAACTGTTAAGTTTTGACAGTTACTAAAGTTAAGTTTTCACTTAAGTTTTGACAATTACAGTAACAGAACACTCCTGCCTGGCATGATTGAGAGCCACCGCTAAATAACTGCTTGTTGGCACATTACTTTGAGTTGGATTAATTAGGAAGGAGCATGACAATCTCTGTTACTGGTCTAAGGAATAGCTTTGTGCCATCTTGTTTGGGAACCCTTATTTCTACATTGCGAACTTTTCCATCTTTGCTTGGAAAGACCTGTGTAATAATTCCCATTAGCCATTAATTTCTTTAGAGGAGCACAATGCTACCTGGATCAACGTTAGGTTGTTCAGATTGCCAATTCAAAAAAGTTTTCACTTAAGTTTTGACAATTACAGTAACAGAACACTCCTGCCTGGCATGATTGAGAGCCACCGCTAAATAACTGCTTGTTGGCACATTACTTTGAGTTGGATTAAGTAGGAAGGAGCATGACAATCTCTGTTACTGGTCTAAGGAATAGCTTTGTGCCATCTTGTTTGGGAACCCTTATTTCTACATTGCGAACTTTCCCATCTTTGCTTGGAAAGACCTGTGTAATAATTCCCATTAGCCATTAATTTCTTTAGCACAATGCTACCTGGATCAACGTTAGGTTGTTCAGATTGCCACTTCCTACATGTCTGTAGTGAACACAGATACCGTTTCCTCCAGCTATCCCAGAATGTGTTAGCTATACGTTGGACTGGAAAAGATCCAAGGTCACCAGCAGGAGTGACAGGGATGCACACTTTGTGTGTTAGGAGAATGGAAGGTATGAGGAGAAACGGATCACTGGGATCAGTAGACACTGGCACCAGGGGTCTATTGTTGATGATGGTGGTTACTTCTGCCATGAAAGTAGTGAACACTTCATCAGTTAGTTTGGTGTGCCTTAGCTGAAGGAACACGGAGTCTAGTATCTTCCTTGCCATCCCTATCATTCTTTCCCAGGAGACATGAAGAGGACTGAATGTCCAAAAGCAACCATGCTGTCAGGTATTTCTGAACAATCTTTTAATCAATGTTGGATGGGATCTGAAACTCCTTACAGGCACTGATGAAATTTGTACCAAGATCTGAATGAATTTGTTTCACTGGACCTCGGAGAACAAAAAAGCACCTGGGGGCATTGATGAAACTGGAGGTGTCTAACAACTCAATTACTTCAATGAGCACTGCTCTGACACTGAGACAAGTGAAGACCACCGCTCATCTTTTGTCCTGTGCAAGACCTTCTCTTGTCCGATGTGCATAGATGGACCATGGGCCAAATGCTTCTAGGCCTACATTAGTGAGCAGAGGACGTTTACATATCTGGTCAGATGGAAGAGAAGCCATCTTCTGAAATTGGAGGTGGCCACAAAGTTTTCAGCAAAGGACACAATGGTACAGGATGTTATTTACAAGTCTCTTGCCTCCAATGATGCACAGACCAGCCACACGGATAGCTCCTTTGGTCTTTTCATCCTGATACATTTTCTGTTGCGTAGGCTTCTACCTGTACAGCACAAAGGATTACAATCTTAGCCTTTGAGAGGTTTTCTACTGAGCAAGCTGTTGGACAATAATAACTTCTGTGGCACAAGGATTCATCATTTACTGGTTTATAAAAAAAACATTGGCAATGTGAACGAGCTGTTCAATTGAACGTATATTTGATTGTCGATCAGAGAACCTAGAGAAGCGTTGTGTTCCCAGTTTCTTGCTCACAGTTGTGGTACTCATATTGGATACTTCTGTAAATATTGGATAATTTGTACATCCACATCAAGTGCAGGATTTATGAGTTTGAAAGTCTCCTTCTCTGGCGGGTTAGAAGAATCCACAAAGAATGCGGGGCCCAATAACCGTGGGCTGATTGCAAGGTATGCTGTGGGTATGGACCTTGTGGCAATATCTGCTGGATTTTGGTCAGTGCATATGTAATATCACTGTTTCGGCCAAATAGATCTGCTTATCCTTAAGACTCGGTTGTTGACATAAACATAGAAGCGTCTAGTCTGATTATGTATAAATCACAATACTACCTTGCTGTCACTGAAAAAAGTAAAATCATTGAGATGAATGTCAAGCTCAGATGAGATGAGATCGGCCAATTCCACTGCCAAGATGGCAACACACAGTTCCAACCTTGGGATGGTATGTTCAGGAAGTGAAGCAAGTTTTGCCTTACACATCATAAAGCTTACATTTGTCAGCATAAGAGAGCTTAAGATAAGCAACTGCAGCAACAGCTTTGGTGGAAGAATCTGAAAACATGCACAACTCTCTGCATGCAGCTTCTGACGACGACTGTTCTGAGTAGGTTCTAGCTATTTGAAGATGTGCTAGCTCTTGCAGGGAATTGCGCCATGTGTCTCATGCCTCTTTCATGTTTTGTGGCAGTGGAGAGTCCCAATCAGTGTTCTCCATGCTTAACCCTCTGGGGTCCAAAGGCGTTTTTGGTGCATTTTTTCCTCTTCAACGTGAAATCCACTTAAAATACTCCGTCATTCATAATCATACACATACATGTAATACATCATTCGAAACTGTGAAGTGTCTACTTTTATTTGAGTGCCTTCATAATAACAACAAAACTCTGTGCTTTTGGCAAATAAAGAAAATAGCCAGGGTGTGCATTCAGACATCTCTGTCTCCTTGACCATCTTCCTGAAACACGTTGCAAACATGAACTGATAACTCCGCCAATACTTATCACACGAACATGATACGTATGTCTAATGAAAGCCTGAAATGTCTACTTTTAAATGAGGTAATTAAAATCGAAAGCAAATATTGTCTTTTTGTGTAATCTGTATGTAAGTAAAGAGAAGTACAGTTTTTCTGGCTCGACCTCATTAGCGCTAATGTGATCCCACCTACCGCGTGAGGCACAGGCTCCCCGTGACCCGAGGTAGTTCGGATAAAGCGGTAGAAAATGAGTGAGTGAGTGAGTAAGTGAGTATACATATTGTTACTTTATTATTTATTTTAAGCATCTGCCTTGTAGTATAGTGTCTGTTTGCTTGGTCTCTTGTCTGGCACTGTTTGCACTAGTTAAATATTCTAAATAAAATACAAACAAAAAATATACACATTTATTTTGTCTTCACATCTTTTCTTGTAACTCCTCTCTCAGTCACACACTTACCTGAAAGGCTCATTATGCAACTTATCATGTGGGCCTTTGTCTTCTCAGGTGTGAATTACATTATAGTTGACACCTACTCGCATATGCCCTTTACAAACAAAAAGTGTCTTAGAAAATTTAAATCAATATATTGTTTTCTGTGAGGGAGTAAACAAGATGATTTTCACATAATTTTGAAGCAAAAACTCTAGGCTACAAGATTCAGTTCAAAAGTCCTGTGAAACAATGTTCTGTATGTGTTTTATGGCCTTATTCAAGTGATTTATAATGTTTCATTTTTCACTAACCATGCATAAACATTGTTTTCTCAAAAACACAATCATGTACATACTGCTGCTCACATATTATTGTAGTCCAGTTTGTGCTGATTACAGTGATATTAGACTATAGCCATTTATATCTTCATAAGCAACTGAAAAAAGCACAAATGTCAGGGTATGACAAAACTTCTCCAGGCCCAAAAATACCCTTAGACCCCAGAGGGTTAACTCTCACAAAATGAATTTGCCTTGAATGGTTACTGGGGCCGCAAATCCTAAAGTGTCAAACAGAATATTAATAGTTGACAAGACTCCTGTGTGAAGAATTTCATTCCCTCAGGTACTTGAAAAATGTAATGGTCTGTTTTGAGGTTCCAGTTTAAGCCCAGACAGTGTTGAATGGGAAGATTATCTGTGTCAAGATCCAGATCTTTTATATTGCTTGTGTAATCTTGTATTGGAAAGGCTTCCATGACCTCTCTCCTATTAGAGGCAATCTTGTGAGCCTCACATTTAATCTGGCCAGAATATTTTGTGTCCGCTTTAACAAACTCATAGCTGCTTCTACGGTGGGCAGGGACAGTTCATGAACTGTTGCACTTCAGAATCCTACTCTTGTCCTTCTAGGTGGACAGATTTTTGAGACCATAGATGGCTATGGCTGGCAATGGACTAATTCCAAAGACTTTTACCTTCATACGGTACTCTACAATGTCTTTGCTCAGAGACACCATTATAAGGGGCATTTGAATCGAATACCACCCGGATTTGCCCAGCTTTCTTTCTCTGCGTCTTTGAGAGGTGGAGCCAACTCTGCGTGCCCATTCTCAAAGATCTTATCCATTAAGAAAACAAAGTGTTCTTTCATCTGTGGTTTCCTTTCAAAGTTGCATAACAGTGATGAAAGGCATTTAATCGCTTGTGTCCTATTGTGTCTTGGGTTTTTAAATGGCAGTGGTGCTACCCAACTGTTGTTTCCATCTTTTTTAAACCTTTTTTTCCATGATACCCAGAAAGTAGTCATCTTTAAAGGACAGAGCCACTTTATCATCTTCTTTTGTACATTGAAACACAGTGACACTTAAGAAAGGGTTCATTCGCCCCTTTGTCATGAAAAAAGACGGGGGGCTTGGACCCTGCATCGACTATCAAGCCCTCAACGACATAACAGTGAACTTTCGGTAACCCCTTCCGCTCGTGCCGTCAGCCCTGGAACAACTCCGCCACGCCCGGTATTTCACAAAACTCGACCTCCGCTGTGCCTATAATCTTATCCGCATCAGACAGGGGGAGTGGAAGACTGTCATTCACTGTCCTCATTGACCACCGAAACCTGGAGTACCTGCGCGCTGCTAAATGCATGAATCCACACCAGGCTCGGTGGGCCATGTTTTTCACTCGGTTCCAGTTCACAGTGACCTACAGTCCAGGGAGCAAAAACACTAAGGTCGACGCTCTGTCACGCATGCTCCGGGAGCTGGACCAACACATTCCCACCGAGCCCATCATCCCAGAGACTCGAATCGTCGCACCCATTCAGTGGGACCTCTTGACCGAGATCGTCCAAACCAACGCATAAACGCCGTCACCGGTCGAATGCCTGACCGGCAAGTCGTACGTGCCTGAGCACCTGCGTTCCGCGCTCCTTGAACTGCTACACACGAGCCTGGCCTCCGGTCACCCCGGCATCGCGGCTACAACCCACCTGGTCGAGAATGAGTTCTGGTGGGTGTCACTGGCACGTGAGTATGTCCGAGGCTGCACGGCATGCAACACCTCCAAAGCCTCGCATCAATGCCCCACACATCGCACTGGACTTTATCACAGATCTGCCTCGATCCAACAACCACACAACCATTCTGACCATCATCGACTGGTTCTCGAAAGCCTGCCGGCTGATCCCGCTACCCAAGCTTCCTACCGCCTTCGAGACAGCGGAAAAAATGCTCTGTAATCGCGTCTTCCGCTTCTATGGTCTGCCTGAGGACATCGTCTCGGACAGGGGTCCCCAGTTCACCTCGGCGGTCTGGATGGCCTTCTTCAGGCGGTTAAATATAAACGTCAGCCTCAGTTCGGGGTACTACCCACAATCCAACGGCCAGACCGAATGCCTCAATCAAGAAATCCGCTTTCTCCGAACTTACTGTCAACACAATCAAACCGAATGGAGCAAGTTCCTGATGTGGGCTGAATATGCCCAGAACTCTTTAATGAAACCCACCACCGGCCTAACACCCTTTCATTGCGTCCAAGGCTACCAGCCCCCCTTATTCCCATGATCCAACAAACCCACCGATCTGCCAGCCATCGATGATTGGTTTCACCGGAGTGAGGAGACATGGGACGCGGCACACCGACAGCTATGACACCGACAGCTATGAACAGTTTAAAATATGTTAAAAAGAATAAAACAGGAGTAAAAGTGATTTGGATAAAAAGTGCAGTCAGTGTGAAGCAGCACAGCGCTCATTCAGTAAATGCAGAGTTAAACAGATGTGTTTTTAATCTTGATTTAAAAGTGTCTACTGCTGAAGCACATCTGATCTCTTCTGGAAGCTGATTCCAGCTATAGGTGGCATAATAACTAAATGCTGACGTACCTTGTTTTGAGTGAACCCTTGGTATCTCTAACTGACCTGATCCTAATGATCTGAGTAGTCTGCTTGGTTTATATTCAATTAGCATATCTGTAATGTATTTCGGTCCTAAGCCATGAAGTGATTTATAAACCAGTAACAATACTTTAAAATCTATTCTAAATGTAACTGGAAGCCAGTGTAAGGACCTGAGGGCTGGAGTGATGTGCTCAGCGTTCTGTATGAGCTGCAGCTGTCTAATGGTCTTTTTGGGGATCCCAGTAAGGAGTCCATTGCAATAATCCACCCTGCTGGTGATGAAAGCATGAACAAGTTTCTCTAAGTCCTGTCTTGAGACAAAACATCTAATTCTGGCTATATTTCTGAGATGGTAGTAAGCTGATTTGCTTATCGCTTTCACATGACTACTGAAATTAAGGTCAGACTCTAAAATTACACCAAGATTTCTGACTTTATTTTGTGTCTTTAGACCCCTAGAGTCAAGGTGTGTGTTAACCTTGAGAGTTTCATCTTTATTTCCGAATACAATGACTTCGGTTTTGTCTTTGTTTAACTGGAGGAAGTTTTGATGCATCCAACTGTTAATTTCATCAATGCATTTACATAGAGAGTCAATGGGGCTGTAGTCATTAGGGGACAGGGCTAAGTATATCTGGGTGTCATCTGCATAGCTGTGGTAAGCAATTTGGTTCTTTTTCATTATTTGACCAATTGGGAGCATATACAAATTAAAGAGAAGCGGTGCAAGAATTGAGCCCTGTGGGACTCCACATGTCATGGATGTCCACTCAGATTTATGGTTACCTATGTTCACATAGTAACCTCTCCCATTTAGGTATGATTTAAACCATTTGAGGACCATCCCAGAAAGCCCTACCCAGTTTTCCAGTCTATGTAAGAGTATGGTGTGATCTACCGTGTCAAAGGCAGCACTCAGATCTAGTAGCACCAGCACTGATATTCTACCCGAATCAGAGTTTAAGCGAATATTATCTTTATGAGCACTGTCTCTGTGCTATGATGCTGGCGGAAACCAGATTGAAAATTGTCCAGGTAGCCATTTGAGTTTAAGAATTTGTTCAGCTGATTGAAAACAACCTTTTCAATGATCTTGCCTATAAAAGGAAGATTTGAGATTGGTCTGTAGTTGCTAAGTATGGTTTTGTCTAGGTTACTCTTTTTTAGGAGAGGCTTAACAACTGCCATCTTTAGGGACTCTGGAAAAGTGCCTGTGAGCAGAGAGGTATTTACTATTTTTAAGAGGTCAGTTTCTAAGCAGTTAAGTACCTTTTTGAGAAAGGATGTGGGGAGGGTGTCAAGGCTGCTGATTTAAGATGCAAGTTGATGCTTTAAGATGTTGTACTGTTTCTTCCAGGGTTTTTATATCAATTATGTCAAATTCTGAGAAAATGACAAACTATCAGCGTGCTTGGCTTGGCTGCTGTCTGAGTGGAGTGTCTGAGTGGAGCGCCGCTGCCTGTATGATATTGAGCGTCTGTTAGCTCCGTTAGCTACTGGCTGATGTGATCTGCGTCCATTTACATTTAGGGATTCTTCGCCCAAACTCACTAGTGTTTCATATCTATTTTCAAGCCTCACAGGGGGTGGTGGAATACCAATATTAGCTACTCGAGCTGGACCCATATCTGGGGTAGATGATGCTAATGCAGCACCATTGGGTCTCGCACCCTGTTTATGCCATCGGTTTGTGTCCTCAATTACTTTAAATTTCTCTGAGCTCACTATGACCTGTTTAGAAGCACAGGACTCACCAGCTTTATGTTGAGAGGGACCATGATGAAGCTCTGCAGTTCTGGCAGGGTCGGCAGAACCACAAGTAACTTTGTTTCGAGAACTGCAATCTTTTGTAGAAGTCTGTGGCAGTTTGAGCAGCAGGTGGATTGAGATCCAAAAGAAGGCATTTTCTCTTCTGTTTGAGTGTGGGCAGCTGTGTTGTTCTGATTTAGGATTGTAAACTGCTGGTAATAGCAGACTGGTAGACCGCTATGACAAATTCCCCAAGTTGTTGAATATTCCAAATGTCAATATAGTTTCAGGAATTTGTAGTTATAGTGTGAGTGCCCAATTGTTTAGTTAGAGCACTGTGCTGAACTGCTGGTAGTTAAATCAAAAGATAAAAGCGAAAAAGCCATCTGCACAATCTTTATAGATGCATGGGAGTGGACAGTGACATCTAAAGATCAGCTACTGCATCTCACCCACCTTCCATGTTTCTCTTCTGAAGGCCGCCGATCAGCTGAGAGAGTATTCTGACACCGCCACTGCTAACGCCGCCACTGCTAGTCGATGGCAAGGAAATATAACAAGTTTGCAAGCTACTCGACTCCAGACGCCGAGGGGGCTGCTTGGAGTATTTGGTTGACTGGGAGGGGTTCGGTCCAGAAGAACGCTTGTGGATGAAAGCGGGGGACATCCTGGATCCTTCGCTCACCGCCGACTACCACCAACGGCACCCCAAAAAACCAGCTCCCTGTTCACTGGGTCGACCCCGGCACCACAAACGTCCTCGCGTCGGGAGCCGCTCGCAGGGGGGGCTCTGTCACGAGCAACGAGCGTCACTTTCGAGCCTCACAGGGGGTGGTGGAATACCAATATTAGCTACTCGAGCTGGACCCATATTTGGGGTAGATGATGCTAATGCAGCACCTTTGGGTCTCGCACCCTGTTTATGCCATCGGTTTGTGTCCTCAATTACTTTAAATTTCTCTGAGCTCACTATGACCTGTTTAGAAGCACAGGACTCACCAGCTTTATGTTGAGAGGGACCACGATGAAGCTCTGCAGTTCTGGCAGGGTCGGCAGCACCACAAGTAACTTTGTTTCGAGAACTGCAATCTTTTGTCCTCAAAACGTCCTCGGTCGGGAGCCGCTCGCAGGGGGGGCTCTGTCACGAGCAACGAGCGTCACCATAGAGACGCGTCCCCGGAGTATTAGTGTGTTTCTGGACTACACATCAGCCATCCATTACTCTGATTACACAGCCACCTATTCCTCATCTCCACTCCCTATATAACCACACTTGAACTTCATAACAGTGCAAGGTCTTGACTTGTTTTTTGTACTGTCATTCTGAGTGTTTACCTGTGTTCTGATTTTCCGTTGCGACTTTGTTTCCTGATTCTGACATTTCTGATTGTTTGCTGCCTGCCCTGACCTTTTTGCCTGTTCTCGATTCCGACTTTCTGATACTAGTGTTTTTGCCTGTCCTGATATCTGCCTGTCTGACTTTGCCTGTGTTTGTTCAATAAATTGCTGCAAATGGATCCCCAGCCATATGCCTACTCATTACAACAGTGAGCTGCAGTCGAGACGTGAGCAGAAAGAGAAGTCATCTTTGACTATAGTAAGTTAATGTTGATAAACAGATAAAATAATACATATAAGTGAATTTTTACCATGTTCTTAGTCGGATGTCATTATCATTTTTATCAAACACTGAATGATCAGTAATATTCGAAGCACCGCCGACACTCCATATTTCTGTTTATTGAGAAATATGCATTATTTATACATGGTTGCAACAACATTTAGTTCTAATTTGTTTTTAAGTTATAAAAATGCTTGATCGTTTAAGAAACATACATACATCTGGGCATAAATTTTTGTAGTTTAATAATCCCATCATTAAACTTTTGTCATTTGTTGTTATCTATGAAGCCCTGAAGAATCATGAAATTTAGAAACATTTTCACCTAATAAAAGCTATATTTACAGCATTGCTTAATTTCATATTGCCAGCAATATCATCACTATAATATTCAATGTATCACCCAGTCATGTTCAGTAAATATTTCTGTGTTTAACGTGTATGTGTACTTTTAATGGAGTTTGACTAATGTTTTTTTTTATTATTTGCAGGATCAGTGCAGTGCAAGTACAGTGGAAGCACAAGTCCATATCAATGAGGTGGTCTTGCAAGATTTGTAGATTTACCTCACCCAAACAGTGTGTGCCCTAATCACACATTACAAGCTGAGACACTGCCATCAGGCAAGTCACTGTCCACTCCCATGCATCTATAAAGATTGTGAATGCACATTTAGGAGTGAACTGTCCCTGAAGAAGCATTTAAATTGCTTAAAGCAACATCAAATGTGAACTGTGACCTGTGTAATTTTTCAGAGGCTTGCAGTCTTTTACAGTATTTTGTATCTTAAAACACACATTAAAAAGAATAATTGAAAGTGTATTGTATTGCACAATTGTGTATTAACCAATGACTGCTTTCTTTGCTGAGATAGTCGAAAAAACAAACCCCCTAACTCCCTTCTCAAAGAGTGGCCCTTTTGCAACCGAATACAAGAGAACTTGGGGGCCCACTCGCTAGCTGGCTTCCAAGAAAGTTTCAATGTTGATAACTTTTTCAGATTTTGCCTAGCTAGTCGCAAGGATATTGACTTGCATGAGGTTAGAGAGGGTTTCCACTCAGAACGATTGAAACTCACAAAAAGATTCTTGATGAATTGAAGACAAATTCACTGGTTTCCCTGGATGGGGTAGAGAGAGCGTTCTTGAGAAACTTTCCTCCAGATTTTATGCATGACCTGTTTGAAGGTATAGTACCAACAGAGTTAAGTCTTTGCCTAAAGTCCTTTATTTCCAAACGGTACTTCACATTAGATGACCTTAATGCCGTCATCAAGTCTTTTCCTTCAAGTTTACTGATAAAACTAACAAACCACAACAAATTTCAAAGACATTTGTGTCAAAACATTCAATTGGAGGAAACTGCCATGAAAACTGGACTCTGTTAAGGCTACTGCCATTGATGATAGGTCACAGAGTACCAGAAGGAGACAAAACCTGGGAAATCTTACTAGCTCTGAAAGATATTATTGAGCTCCTAGCTACTGGACAATTTTCTGATGAGACATTGTGCTACTTGGAGGCCAAAATATCAGAACACAGGTGCTTGCTGAAAGAGTGTTTCCCAGATTTCCACATCACTTTTTGGAACACTATCCTGAAATGATTCCTCGATTTGGGCCTCTGACTGATTTTTGGACTATTCACTTTGAGGCTAAACACAATTTCTTTAAGAGAGTTGTACATAACGGTAAAGATCTTCAAGAATGTCTTGCTCATTCAGGCCAAAAAGCATCAGCTTGCTTTGGCTTACTACCTTGATTTGCCAAGTGTTTTCAAACCTGATCTAGAAGTAAGGCACGTTGATGCTGTTTCACATGACACACTTGAACATTCAGTGAGGCAGGCCATTTAGCATAAATATGGAAACATAAACACTCTAATTCTTTCAACCCATGCATGCGTCTTTGGTACCAAGTACTCAAAGGGAATGTTTTTGTCTGTAGGGCACACCAGTGGACTGCCCGACTTTGGCGAGATTGTTAAAATACTAATTGTGAACAACAAAGTATCATTCATCCTCAAACTGTTCAAAGCCTGGTACATAGAGCATTTGTGAAGTCATGAGCTGACGAGTAATTGCACTTCTGATCTGCAAGTTGTAGAACCCCAGGAGCTTAATGGATACCATCCAGTCTATCCATATGTCAGAGCTGGCAAGCTATATATTACACCAAAAACCTTCTTGCTTCACTAAGGTACATTTGTTGAAATACACATGATTTTCCAGTTGTTTACATCGATTGATGATTGCGTCCTTTAATGTGATCACATCTTTTTACTCTTTCCCTAGTTGCAGAGAAACCCAGGAATTTTCTATTGCCACTGTATAACAAAATGCTATGTCGCGTGATCATCTCCCCACAAAACATTCAAATAGTTAGACTTGATCCTGTTCCAGATTCTGTTGATGGCCTCAAGTTTGAACTTAAAAGCAGGCTTCAGCTGAAAGACCCTTTTGACCTTCAATATAAAGATGAAGACTTCCATGATTTCTGTAACCTTACATGTGTAGCTGATCTGCCCAAAGACAAGGTGACACTCAAGATTCTTTTCACCCCTTTTCCAGATACATTGTCAGACTCCAGTATAGACACTGCAATTTTAAGTGAATTTTCATCCACCCACTTCTTCACCCAGCATCCATTCAGAGCCATCTGCCACCCGTTCGCAGCCATGGCCAGCAGCCTTTCCCATCCGCATTTTTATATATGATGTGGAGTTAAGGCTAGTTCCCAGAGACATGAAGATCGACATTCTAGCGCAACTTGCAGAAACTATATACTCATACAAAGCCTATCCTTTAAATGAAGAGATTGACAGTGTAGCAGCTGCCTTAATTGAAAAACACCCCTGTCTCAAAGAGCCAAGCTCTGTATCTGGATGGTATGGGTGGAAAATTAGTTTGACATTTAAGATGGGCAACTACAGACAAAAGCTGAGAGATGCAGGTTGTCAGGAACTGAAAGTGAATTCTGAAAAGAGGTCTTGGGGAGACAAGAAGAAAGCGAAACAAAGTGAAGAAACCTAGACGGTGTGAAACTAATTTTCTTCCAGATCTAACTCAGGGCAAAGACCAGGAAAGTCTAGATAAGGAAAGAGAGCAAATATCTGCGGAGATGAAGAAGAGGACTACAGACATCAGCTTTGTTGATTCTGCTATGAGCAGCATGTTTTCTTTGAGAAGACAAGAAGTCGTTGAGGAGGAGCCACCAGTGTCACAAATGAAAGTTCGATGGCCAGCGCTTTTCACAGACAGACAGGTAAATTGTGTTGACCTATGTGCTTTGAATTTATCAGAAAATATTGGGCTATATAAGTTGTTCTGTTCTGTTATATGAATATATAATATAATATGTTTGCCCAGGATATATGGGCAAACTTAAAATCCGAAAATTATGTGACCTTTTTTGTCATGTTGAGTAACATGAAAATGTTTTCACATCCTGCATGATGTTTTAATTTAGTAGTACTGTTGAAGACTGCCATTGAGACCCTGGCATCTTTGTTAAATGTGTAAATTTATTTTTGTTCTTATAGTTGAGCAAAGAATTCACCAGGCTTGTGTCAAAAGACCTGAGCAAGTCCTTTTTTGAAGGCCTAGATCGTCATCTCTCGAAGCTGATACAGTTATTCAGGTCAAAGCGTTATGAGGACATTCCAGAAATGACGTCAATATTGCAGAGCCTTCATAAGGATGTAAGTCTATTTCAAAGCAGTCTTTCTCTCCCCAAAATGACAATTCTGTGATCATTTACTCACTTTCATGTTTGTCCAAACCTCTGTGACCCTTTTTCTTCTGTGAATCATAAAAGCAGTGAGAGTGACATTTTTTCATACAATGACAAAGTGTCTAAAAAATAACCTACACGATTTGTGTGTCATATTCCAAGTCTTCTGAAAGCATACATTCTCTTTGTATGATGAAAACATAAAAAATTCAGTCTTTGTTTAGAGTAAAGTTTGTATTAGCTACTAAATTAATATCAAACCTCATTGGTTCTTTTGATCAAATATTGTGACACAAGAACAACTGAGGTTTGATGTATTATGTCATGGTAACATAAAAACTGATATGATCGGTTTATTACACAAAGTTATCTTAAAAAAAAGTTTAAAAATGGCAACATGAGTGATCCACTACTTTTACAGGATTCTTTGCTTTTTAGAGCTGAACAGCCTAGCCACTATTAATTTTCATTTTATGGAATGAACATTTTTGCATGTGTTTGGAGTGGCATGTTGGTGAGTAAATGACAATTATCTTTGGTAACCTATCCTTTAAAATCTTTAAATTGTTGTTACATCCCCAATGAATTTAAAGCATGGATACTCAATACTGCTCCTGGGGAGCCAAGATCCTGCAGAGTTTAGCTTCAACCCCAATTAACACACCAAATCTGCTAATTAGGATCAGGATCCTGCAAACTTCCAGGCAGGTGTGTTGAACCAGGTTGGAGTTAAACTCTACAATACATTTTTTTCCCTTTAGGAGCAGGATTAGACACCCCTGAATTAAGTAGCATGAGCATGTTACATCCACTATTAAATCTTATTTTGGTGAACAAAATGTTAACAAACAACTGTTGTTTCACGCATCATTGTCAATTTATTTACAATAAAAATATACAAGTGTAAAAAAAAGGTTTTAATTTTTTCAAAAGCATTGAAGAACGAGGGAGGGGGAGAAATGATAAAGAAAAACAATGGATTGAAAGAATAAAGCTGGTACTTTAACCATTATATTTTACAGACAACAAAACAAAATATGAGGACAGCAGCATTGCTAGGTCTGCCATGGTACATGCGAGAGACTCCTTCAAAATTCATGAAGATATGCTAGGTAATCTAAAACATGTAAGGCAAAACCAGGGAAAATTGAACATTAGATCTCTCAATTTGTAGGGGACTGGGACTATATTTGTGTAATTGCTTTTAAGTAATAATACCTTGTTTTGTGTACATTCTATAAAGCCGAGTGACCGTGAAGAGGATTTGACCAAGGGTGTGGTGATTGGAATTTTTGTGGTTGTGGAAAATGTGATGGAACCTCTCCCAGCATTCTACAATGACGTTGCCCTGGTGATTGAGGAAGAAGTGGTAATGCTTCACCTGACTGACATACCTAATGCTTTTCTGAACCTGATGGGCCTGGTGTACACATTAAATCCTGACTACCCAAAGGAACTAAAATTCACTTTTGAAGTGATACAGCGGCTGTTTATTGGAGTTGGTTCAGACTCTTGCACCGCAAGAGTTCACTCTTTGAAGACCAAGTTGGTGCAAACAAAACAAACAAAACTTTTTTTTCCATTTTGCTACTGTTTATTCGTTGTACTGGTTTAAATTTTAAGAGCATTGTTGTTTTTAGATCTCATTGTTTTAAGTGGGAAATTGGTATTCTTGAAATCTTTTTTAAACTGACTGTTTTCTTGTTATTTTGTACTGCTTCCTCTTTCCTTTTTTTTCTATGATTGGGAATTGAAGACAGTTTTTGAACAGTTTACTGTAAAGTTTAACACAGCTTATTGTGAATTATTCAAGTACACTTGTTCTTGCAATGAATATATCTGATGAAAAGGAGAGTTTTACCAATAGGTTTTTAGTTGACTTAACTAAATATTTTAAATGCTCATTAACTGATTCAGTAGGTTGGCTCAATAATTTCAACAAATGAATAAAAGTTGAGTGAACTTAACACCTAATGTATGCTAAACTTAACTAAGTCAAGTTGTGTCAACAAATCATTTTTTTACAGTGTATGCCACTAACCAGATCTCAATGCAATAAAAATAACTTTTGGGATGAAAAGTGCAAATGAAAGATCTGTGGGAATTACATGATGCTATCTTAAAGGAAGGTTTTGAACATCTTGTGAAATCTATGCCATGAAAAAATGTAGGTTGCTTTGAGGGCAAAGCGACAATTCAAATTCAAATTGTATTTATTTGTATAGCACTTTTATCAATTCCCATTGTCTCAAAGCAGCTTTGCAGAAGTATGGAAACAGAATAGACGGGGAAAAAATAAATAAATACATGATAATGATAATAATAATAATAATAATAATAATAATAATAATAATAATAATAATAATAAGAAGAAGAAGAAGAAATAAAAATAAATAAACACAATTAAAATACATTTATAATTAATAATACAAGTTTAAAATTAATTTAAAAATATTAATTTTTCAATTTAAAATACCATATATACTTGTAGAAGTTTTTGATAAAATAAAATATCACACTGGTAGGCACAGGCAAGAGTAAAGAGGTTTCACAATTTATTGTGTGCTGCTAGACTCAACAGGACCCAAAACTCCTCGTGTAGCATGAGTGAGCCTGGGGCCCTAATCATTAATTACATCAATATTTTATAGGCATGTTTCAAACAAGAAAACGCGAAAGGGGAAAACATCATCAATCATTGGCTTAGATCAGCGGTGTCCAATCTTATCAGGAAAGGGCCGGTGTGGGTGCAGGTTTTCATTCCAACCTAGCAGAAGCCACACCAGAGTCTATTAAAAGTCAAGAACAACTGATGAAACAGGTGGAATCAGGTGTGGCTTCTGCTTGGTTGGAATGAAAACCTGCACCCACGCCGGCCCTTTCCTGATAAGATTGGACACCACTGGCTTAGATGCACAATGCCTGTTCAGCTCCTGATCAGGCTAATCTTATACTTACCAAGGTATACTAGAAGCTATTATATGAGCCTAAGTCTCGCAAACTAGTCTGCAGTTCCCTCTGTCCCTGTCATATTCTACAAAAACAATCATTAGCAATAATAATTTCTAGTCAAAAACAACTACAAGCATAGAAGGTCAGATCCTTACAAACAACTCCTCAGTGAAATATCCACCACAATTCCAACTTTTTGTTCCTTAAATGTCATTAATCAGTAAAAAAAAAATCTAAGCTCTAAAAGGTCTACATAACAGTATTATTAATCAATCACTTAATCCATCAATCAATCACAAATATATTCATGTATGCATTAAGCTAAGCTTAGCCATGTAATTGATCTCATATCAGCGTATCATTTCCCCCATAGGGTTTCCACGAATGCTTCAAAAAATACATGATCTTCAGTGGACAATATGCTTTTTTGTGAGAACAAGACTTGTACATAAAAAATGCAGCATTAATCTTCTTTACAAGTCACGATCTCTACTGCCCATATTCACTTTTGTCTGGTTCTGGATCAGTCTGAGCAAACTTGTCCAGTTGTTTGGTTGTTAGATTAGACATTATTATGTTATGAACGCATTTGTATATGCAAGGGCCAGAAAAACATATTATGATTAATACCACATTCACTGGAATTATTACTGATAGATAGGGAGTCCACTGTCCAAACAATGTATACCCCAACCAGTGGTGTCAAAAGTATTCACATTCATTACTCAAGTAGAAGTATAGATACTAGGGATTAAAAAGACTTCTGTAGCTTCTTGGCCTGAAGATCAGCCCTGCAACACTAAACAGTCTTTCACAGGCTGCTGAGGCAGGGAGTGCCATATTAAGCTTAAGTGATAGCTGGCACACAGCTGGGAAGGACTTCAGTACCTCTACTATGTCTCCTGGGTACCCCAGGAATGCATCCAATGTCTGGGTTGTTTTAAGAGGGCCGATCTTCTTCAAGGAGGAAAAGAAGTCCTCTTCTTCAGATGATTGGGAGCCCTCACTGATGGGGTATCTCGGCCTGACAGTCAAGGTGGTTTCTGATGTAGTCAAAGACTGCGGAATAAAAACAAAATTATTTTTTTTCTGATGAACAGAAGATATTTTAATAAATGATTATTAGCACACAGCTAACTGTGACCATTGACTTCCATAGTAGGAAAAACAAATACGATGGAATTTAATTTTTCCGTCAACTTTGTGCTTACCATCATTTATCAAAATATCTTCTTTTGTGTTCATCAGAATAAAGAAATTCATACAGATTTAAAACAACACGAGGATGAGAAAATGATGACAGAATTTTTCTTTTTGGGTGAACTATCCCTTTAAAGCTGTTTTAGGACCACAAGCAGCTGCTGGCATGACTGAAAATTAGCAGTAAAATAATTTAAAACAGCATTTGGCCTAGTTGGGCCTATTACCTCTTTACAGGGACCCATAGGGCCCCATACAGGCACGCACGTGCACTTTCATACACAGACAGGATCGTGACTATCCTTAATATATACCTTATCAACCAGCTGTTGATTATAAGCTTTGCACAATTAACTTACAAATATTGCATATAGTAACAATATAAACTCAGATAACATTTGGTTAAAGTTGAATTTCAAATCTCACACCGAACCACCAAACTAGTTTGCAACATTGAATCATAGCCTTCTGGTAGCAAGCAAACCATTGGAATGTACCCAAGTTTGCCATAGCAAACATTGCAAATTTATCATTATGTTACTAGATCACTGCAATATTGTCAATAATCAGCTGATAATAACAAAAACTATAGCTTTGCACAATTAACTTACAAGTATAGCAAAAACTTAAGCTCAGATAACATTTGGCTAAAGTTGAATTTCAAATTTGTTAATAATTGATAATAACAAAATTTCAGTTCACCTCAATATGCTTTCATAAATTAGACGGCGAGTTTTTGAAAGCCATTAGCTCATGGTATTTGGGTGTGCATAGCTTATAGTGCATGCGCAATGACTTATTTTTCCATCCAACCATTTCAAACAATTCTTCTAGGTACAGTCAGGCATCTATAAGGGGTTGGTTGGTCTTCCTGGCAACCAACTTCCTCGCTGGTGCTGGTGTTTGGTTGTTGAGACATTGAGTTTGAGTTTTGAGCCTCTGCCACACTATCTGGTTGGCGCCATTTATCTTGATAGGTTTTTCTAATTGATGAAAAGCCAGAATGAAAACTAGTCGGAATGAAATAGGATAAACAAGGCTATTTTTAAAATGTAAGGAGTAGAAATAAAAAGTCTGCTAAAAAATGATTATTAAATTATAGATTTTTTTTTTTTTTTTTTTACAAAATTTGTACTTAAGTAAAGTAATAAAGTATTTTGTACTTCCTTACTTGACACCTCTGACCCCAACTATAATCCCCATACTATAATCTCTGTGTTTGACCAGCGAGGAATTGAATTTGACCAGCGAGGAATTGAACGTACAGCGAGGAATTGAAAGTTTCAGTAGACTTTTTGCTTTAAATGAATGGTTACAGTCATGGTGTCAGGCTCAGAAACTACTCTTTATCGATAATTGGAATGTTTTCTGGGAGTGTCCTAGGCTATTCCGTGCTGACGGCCTGCACCCCAGCAGAGTTGGAGTGGAGATCCTCTCGGACCACATCTCCAGGGCACTGAACACCTTCTGACTGGTAAACTACTCTTTAAATCTAAATCTCAATAGCCATCCTTCACCTCAGCACATTGACACAAAAAATGCACACATAGCTCACCCTATAGAAACTGTGTCTGTTCCCCGGGCAGTGTGATCAAAAAGTAAATACATGAGAAGTTCTCGAAATAGTCTTACTGTAATTAGACCAGAAATATGCCAAAGAAACAAACAAAAACAGTTCTTAAGGTTTGGACTTCTGAACATTAGATCGCTTGCACCCAAAGCACTTATTGTAAATGAAATGATCTCAGATAATAGCCTTACTGCACTCTGCCTCACCGAAACGTGGATTAAACCAAATGAATACATCAGTCTAAACGAGTCTACACCATCAGGATATATCTATAAGCACGAGCCTCGTCTGACTGGTCGTGGAGGTGGTGTCGCCACTATCCTTATTGATTACCGTACTGCTACCCAGAGAACACAGCATAGATTTAGTTCTTTTGAAGTGCTCGTACTTAATGTTACACTATCACACATGCACACGAAGAAATCCCTGATGTCTCTTGCTCTAGCGACCGTTTACAGACCCCCAGGGGCCTACAAAGTTTTTCTTAGAGAATTCACAGATTTTCTCTCAGACCTATTGGTTAACTTTGACAAAGCATTAATTGTAGGAGACTTTAACATTCATGTTGACGACACAAACGACGCTTTAGGACTCACATTTATGGACTTACTAAACTCACTTGGGCTCAAACAAAACATCACTAGTGCAACTCATCGACGTAACCAC
This sequence comes from Tachysurus fulvidraco, assembly GCF_022655615.1. Taxonomy (NCBI): domain Eukaryota; kingdom Metazoa; phylum Chordata; class Actinopteri; order Siluriformes; family Bagridae; genus Tachysurus; species Tachysurus fulvidraco. Next base: position 13,843,688 of record NC_062530.1, read on the forward strand.
ACACTAGATTTAATAATATCACACAGAATAGATGTCACTGATATAGATATCATACCTCAAAGTGATGACATCACAGACCATTACCTCATAATGTACACACTACTTATAGAACAGACTAACTATGTCTCACCACGTTATCGACTCAGTAGAACCATTATTCCGACCACCAAAGACAGATTCACAAATAACCTGCCTGATCTGTCTGGTCTTCTTACTGTACCCTCAAACTCAAACGACCTAGATGCAATGAATAACAGCATAGACGCTATATTCACTAGCACATTAGACACTGTTGCCCCAGTCAGATTACAGAAGGTTAGAGATAAAACACTTGCACCATGGTATAATAGTCATACTCACACCCTCAAGAGGGAGACCCGTAACATCGAACGGAAATGTAGAAAAACTAAATTAGAGGTTTTTAGAATTGCGTATAAGGACAGTATGTCCAGTTCAGTTCAGTAGTGAGGACTTTATGAGATTCTTCACTGATAAAATCGAAAGTATCAGAAATAAAATAGGTGATGCGCAACATATGAGAGCAACCAGTGACACAATCTCACCTAAGGCTTTACACAGCTTTACAAGTACAGGACAGGAAGAGTTAGATAAACTTATTACTACAGCTAAATCAACAACATGTTCACTAGACCCCATCCCAACTAAACTACTGAAAGAAGTGTTACATAAAGCTGGTGAGCCTCTTCTTAATATCATTAACTCCTCGTTATCTTTAGGTTACTTCCCGAAGTCTTTTAAGTTGGCAGTTATTAGGCCACTCATCAAAAAACCTAACTTAGATCCTAATGAACTATCAAATTACAGACCTATCTCACACCTTCCGTTTATGTCTAAAATGAAAAGGTTGTGTCTGTTCAACTGAGCTCCTTCTTACAGGAGAGCAACATCCTTGAAGAGTTTCAGTCAGGTTTCAGGCCCCATCATAGCACAGAAACTGCACTTGTTAAAGTTACAAACGACTTGTTCTTAGCTTCGGACCAAGACTGTATGTCACTATTAGTTCTACCTTAGTGCTGCATTCGACACTATAGACCACAACATTCTTCTAGCTCGCTTACAAAATTACACAGGTATTCATGGACAGGCTTTAAGCTGGTTTAGATCCTACCTGTCGGATCGATACCATTTTGTAGAATTAAATGGTGAATCCTCCAGTTTATTACCAGTTAATTATGGGGTCCCTCAAGGATCAGTTCTCGGACCTCTGCTTTTCTCTATATACATGCTTCCATTAGGGAACATTATTAGAAGACATGGGATTAGTTTCCATTGTTATGCTGATGACACACAGTTATATATCTCATCAAAACCAGATGAAATAGCCACAGTGTCCAAATTAACTCAATGCCTTAGAGAGATAAAAGACTGGATGAGCTGCAACTTTCTATTGTTACACTCTGATAAGACAGAAATACTACTCATAGGTCCAAAAACCAGTGCACAGAAACTCTCACAACTTAACTTCCATTTAGAGGGATGTACTGTTACTAGTAGCTCGACAGTGAAAGACCTTGGTGTTATATTAGACAGCAACTTGTCTTTTAAAAATCATATCGCCCATACTACCAAAACAGCCTTCTTACACCTTAGAAATATTGCCAAGCTGAGAAACATCCTGTCTGTATCTGATGCTGAGAAGCTAGTTCATGCATTCATGACCTCTAGACTGGACTATTGTAATGCATTACTAGGTGGTTGTACTGCATCTTTAATAAATAGGTTACAGTTAGTACAAATGCAGCTGCCAGAGTTCTCACTAGGACAAGAAAGTATGACCATATAACCCCAATTTTATCATCTCTACACTGGCTACCAGTTAAGTTTAGAATTGACTACAAACTGCTGCTACTTACGTACAAGGCTCTTAATGGTTTAGTTCCCATGTATCTAACTAGTCTTCTAACACATTACAATCCTTCACGCTCTCTGAGATCACAAAACTCATGACTTTTGGTAGTTCCCAGAATATCTAAGTCTACTAAAGGTGGTAGAGCGTTTTCGTATTTAGCTCCCAAACTTTGGAATAGTCTTCCTGATAGTGCTCAGGGCTCAGACACACTTTCCCAGTTTAAACGTAGATTAAAAACTCATCTCTTTAGTCAGGCGCACACATAATACACCCCATAATATCATGCACCAGTACATAAGACCGGCACATTTTTATGAACAGCAGATATGTTAATCCCTTTCCACTGCTTCTCTCTTTGTACCCATCCCGAGGCACCCAGACATTGTACCAGCTCCCAACGTCCTCTATGGGACGAAGCCTTTGGACGTCCACTGAGCCGAGGCCGACTCTAAGAATCCTGAGACGTCTCCAGTTAGACTCTGTGATACTAAGGAAATCAGAAGTCCATGATCTTTACACCAATACAACATTTAACTGACTGTATATTACAATCACACCCCCAGTGTCACCCATATGAGGATGGGTTCCCCCTTGAGTCCGGTTCCTCTCAAGGTTTCTTCCTTTACCAATTTAAGGGAGTTTTTCCTTGCCACTGCTGCCTGAGTCACCTCAGACTTGCTCATAGGGGAATGAATACATACACTTTGTGCTATACTATATATATCTAATAATAACCTAGAATTTTTATTCTGTAAATTCTTATTTCTTTTATTTTCGTTATTTCCTTTATCATTAATTATGTCTTCTTTCTGCTCTATGTTTATGCTCTGTAAAGCTGCTTTGAGACAATGTCTATTGTAAAAAGCGCTATACAAATAAACTTGAATTGAATTGAATTGTTTGTCTCATCTCATTCGGTCCGCTACCTTGTGCATTTCCTGCAGTGCATCAGAGATGGATCCAGGTCGTCATCATTAGAAGGAATGAAGATGCAACAGTGACACTTCTTCACTAATAGAGTATCTAAGGCTATTCTGCTCTGTGCTGTAGTCAATATAAGGGCTGCAAGTTCTTGTTTGGTACCTTCGGCTGCCTGGTTAGTGGAGTTAATATAAGTAGCATGCAGACAATGTGTGACTTCTTGTTGATTCAATACCTGAGTCATCCCATATTGTGGGTAGAAGGGGTCATCTCAGTTTACCTTTTAGTCTATGTTCTAGCAGAGGAAAGGCATCATCAGAAACATCTCTTTTGGGTCACTTTGTTGGTAAGTGTGTGTGAAGTATGACCACACCTGGGTATTTAAACTTTACTAAAATACATACTCCTTTCCAAAAAGAGACTTCCTTTGGGGGACGTCACTTCCTGTGCTTAAAAAGTTTTTATTTATCGGTCATATAAATGATACTCTTTTTATTTATTTATTTTAATTCTTCACTTTCCTATCGCAGTTCATTTTATTGCTCATTTTATTGCATTTTATTTACGTTTTTGTTTCCTGTTTTCAAACAGCTAGCAGAGGAAATGCTCTTTGTTGATCCAAAAAAACGTTTGCCAACTTATTAATTTGAGTTAAGTCAATCTCATTTAGGAACTTCCCTCCCAGAAGAAAATGCTAATTTTGTTTATGTGACAGTGAAGAGAAATGGTTGTTTATTGATTTTTAATGTAACTTAAATGTGCCTAATGTATAACTGTAACATTTATTGGAAATTGTTTTTATCATTATCATCATCATATAACAAAACATGTTTACTTCATTTATTATACAACAGTAATACAATTATTATAAGTAGTGTTAGTAGTAGTAGTAGTGTGCACAACATATATTATGAAACAATTAATTTAGCGGAGGAAAACTTTTACTGTGTAATTTCGTTAACAAGAGTGGGCGCCAATGATCTCCTCTCACTAGTTTGCATAATATCCTACAGGAAATTATTATTGAAAGGGGTGTGTCATAGCTGTGCAGCTGTTGATGTTCACTAAAAAAAGTATAGTATATGAATAAAATTCATTGTCTGTTCCATTGTCTGTTTATCAATTTATGACCCTAATCATTCACTTTGTGTTTTTTCTTAAACAGATCTACCTTGAGATCACACTTCATGCAGTGCAGATACTGTAAATACACCTGCGCCAGTCAAAATCTGCTGCTGAGACACTACAGGCTCAAGCACTGGCACCCAGGCCAACGTGTATCATTGTTGTGTCTTTACCCTGAGTGTGTCTGCACTTTCAATACACCAGGTGCGTTGAAAAGACATCTATATAGGGTCCACACAAATTCTGATAAAAGGACAGTGCAAGCTACATTTAACTGTGACCTATGTGATTATAACAATGTTTGTACTGAAAAAATCTTTGCATTAACATGAGTACACAGGTTAGCTAGATCATTTTGAACTTAATCACTAAATGGTATATTTTGTTTCAGAAAACCATAATGTTGCTGCGAGTGAGTGATTGTGACTCCAGAGTGCATAAAAAAGCTGACACTCCCCAAAGTGCCATCATCAGTAGATGAGCTCAAAGAAATTCTTTGTGACAACCTGAAAATTGATCAAAACTTTGTGATCCAGTACGAGGACCCTGATTTTGATGGTCAGCTTTGCAATTTGAGTAACATAGAAGAACTTCCATCTGATAAGGTCACACTGAAGATTATCTGGGAAATGTTCAAAATAGCATCAGTAACAGAACCCCCAAGAAACAAAAGCACAGGGTCTGACACTGATTTTACACTAGACGCAGCAAGCATCCCATACAATCTGTCCAGTCCATCTTTCACAGTCAGGGAAGAGCGTTGGCCACCCGTTTTCCAAATTCCAAATTTCTCTTATGATGTAGAGTTCAGACTGAGGAAAGCTAATGAAGTCTATGAAAAACAGAACACTACACTAATGGATGTTACAAGAGATGTCAAGTCAGAAATACTGGAGAAGTTGGCAGAAACAATATACTCCTTTAAAGCTTACCCAAGTGACTCTGAAATTGAGCAAGTAGCAGCTGTGTTAGTTTTCAGACATCCATGTTTAAGGGAACTTGGCTGTGACACAGGATGCAAGGGCTGGAAGATGAGCTTAAAGTTTAAAATGGGGAATTACAGACAAAAATTACGCAATGCTGGATGTAGTGAGCTTGACAATAAAAGAGATGATGGTTCAAGAGTTCCCCAGAAGAAACCACGAAGATCAGAAGTCAACTTTCTTCCAGACAATCCTGTTGGTTTGGATGATGACGCATTGGAACATGAAAGGGAACAGCTTGAGCTTGAAGTCAAGAAAAGGAACATGGACATGACAATACTAAACTCTAAAATGGAAACTACATTCCCTCTCAGGGGAAAAGAAATAGTCAGTGAGCAGCCGTTGGTCTCTGTCATCAAAGAAAGATGGCCAGGCCTCTTTTTGGAAGAGCAAGTAACTTATTTTTTTTTTACATTTTCTGTACATTACTTTGTCCTGTTTGTTTATAGATTTTAATGTTGACAGATTTTTTTTTTCTTCTTTCACTTCCTCAGGTTTGCACAGAGTTCCAAAGGATCACTTGTGTGGACCTTAAAACAGCGTTCATGACGGCTCTTAACAAACATAGCAACACCCTCATCAAAATATTTTGAGCAAAGAGTAAAGACATTGGAGATGAGTTGAAAATTTTACTGGACCATTTTGACGAGCAGGTATGACTCCTATACTTATAATTATGAATCCTTTTATAATGAGTAGTTTTACTTTTCTAATTAAGTATTTAATGTGACACATTTTTTGTGACAATTACTTTGTGTTTTTGAGTACCAAGAAGATATATATTGTGTATATATATTGTGTTCCACTTCAATTGTTGACTACTGTATATACACTACCAGTCAAAGGTTTGGTAAGATTTTTAATGTTTGAAAAAAAAGTTTTGTCTCTCACCAAGGCTGCATTTATTTAATAAAAAATATAGTAAAAACAGTAATGTGAAATATTATTACAATTTAATTATAACTGTTTTCTTTTAGAAAATACTTTAAAATGTAATTCATTCTTGTGTTGGCAAAATGAATTTTCAGGACCATTACTCCAGTCTTTTGTGTCACATGAACTTTCAGATATCACTCTAATATGATGATTTGATGCTCAAGAAACATTTATCGTATACAATTGTACAAAATATTTGTTTACAATATTTATTTTTCAGGATTCTTTGATGAATAGAAAGTTCAAAAAAAAAGTGTTTATCTGAAATACAAAGCTTTTGTAACATTATATACTACCGTTCAAAAGTTTGGGGTCAGTAAGAATTTTACTTTACACAATTTTTACACAAATTTACACAAAATTTACACAAAGATAGATATTTGGAAGAATGTTTGTAACAAAGCAGATCTCGCCCCCACTGACTACCACAGTATTTGTTTCCCCTTTAGTAGTCAACTTCTTCCAAACATTCTTCCAAATATCTATCTTTGTGTAAATTTGTCCAAATATCTTTCTACAGCAGAACAAAAAACTCAACAGAACACTCACTCACTCACTCTCACTCATTTTCTACCGCTTATCCGAACTACCTCGGGTCACGGGGAGCCTGTGCCTATCTCAGGCATCATCGGGCATCAAGGCAGGATACACCCTGGACGGAGTGCCAACCCATCACAGGGCACACACACACTCTCATTCACTCACTCACACACTACGGACAATTTTCCAGAGATGCCAATCAACCTACCATGCATGTCTTTGGACCGGGGGAGGAAACCGGAGTACCCGGAGGAAACCCCCAAGGCACGGGGAGAACATGCAAACTCCGCACACACAAGGCGGAGGCGGGAATCGAACCCCGACCCTGGAGATGTGAGGCGAACATGCTACCCACTAAGCCACCGTGCCCCCCACCTCAACAGAAAAAATAAATTTATACAGGTTTGGAACAACTAGAGGGTGAGTAAAATACACACACACTATAACACAGACACACTACGGCTCTACAGGGACTCCCCTTGTACCTCAGGGAATATGACGTAATATCAAAGACTTGTCTGGTAGGTTTTCAGCATTTATTCATCTCATATTTTCATTTGATCATAGTTATTTTATTAAATGCAATATTTAATAAAGGTGCTGACATGGTTTCCTTGTGGCTTGTTTTCATCAAGTGTTTGTCAAGTTAGCACATAATGTGCCATGTTTTGTTTGCAATAGCTTAAAATTTTATTTTAAACTATTGAACCATTCATGAAATATATGTAATTCTTAGGACACTGATTTAGAGGAGACTTACACAAGAGGAGTGAAACTGGCCATTCTCACAGTCAAGGAGGATGATCTCTCACAGGCAACAAATAGATGTCTAAACTTCGGCATCATCCTGGAGGAAACCGTGGCCATGTAGGACCTACCTGACTTTCCCACTGCTTTCATGGTACTCTTTGGACTTCTATATGCGCTGAATATTGAATATCCAAAAGGACTAAAATACACATTTGAGGCAGTGCAGAACATCTTTGTGGGATTGGGAGAAAAGTGCACCAACAGAGTTCAGTCCCTGAAGAATAAGCTTTTTATTGTATTGGGAGTTTAAGATGCATTGAGTTTTTTCAGATGCTCTTATTGTTGATGGGTACCTTTTGGTATAGTAATGTTTGTTTAGATGTTACTGTATATTGTGTAATGGTGAATTTTGAGTTTTAAGTTTTAAGACTTGCAGAGTTAAATTATCTTAAAAGTGAAATGCTTATTAATTTAACTGATATTCGTTGATATAGGCCTACTGTTCATTCATACTAAATGTTTCATATTTAGGTGAGTCAGTGCTTTGTAGATGGATGGACTATTTTATAGATCCTTAAAATTTTGACCGTGTGCTGCTGCTTAGTCACATGTTTCATATTCAGTGGCAGTGTTTTGTACAACTCTTAACTGCAGTGTTTAATTTTAGTTGTAGAGTTGCAGTATTTTAATTTGAGAAATTGTAATTGTCATGATGATGGCTATACATTTATTTGCATTCAACATGCTTGTGAAAAGGGTTTTAAAACAAATGGCTGTTCGGAATAAATGTTTTGTTGCATTGACACACAGTTTTCAGTTTTTGACTTGGGCGATGTTATTCTAGTTTCCAGTCATAACATATTATTACTTAGTACTAATTTCCAATAGCATTTTTTTGTTTACTCAACTTCACTAGCCATTGAGTTCTACAGACTAAAAATGTTGAGTTGGTACAACTTAAAAAGGTTTTTATAGAACAGTTTTACCTCTCCAGAAAACAATCAATTATAAGTTCACTCAACTAAACATTTTTTGTATAACTGACAACTATATTTGAGTCAGTTTAACTGTTATTTATAAAAGTTGAGTAAACAAGAAAAAGCTAGGGGAAATCAGTACTAAGATTTTTTTAGTTGTACTGGCTTAAATTTTTTTTACAGTGTATGGATAGAGATAGTAGTGTAGTTCGGTAAGTTTGGCCAGCAGCATTGGGGATGACCCCCCCCCCCTAAAACAAGGGGTTGCCAACCCGAGGCTCTGGAGCCGCAAGTGGCTCTTTCATCCCTGTGCTGCGGCTCCCTGTAGATTTGGAAAATAAATATTTAATTTACATTTTTTATTTTTGTTAGTTAGTTTTTAAAAAATTTTTTTTTCTAAATTCTAAGATCATGATGATCTTGTACAATTAAAATAAACGTGTTTCGCACATCGTATTTCTCACACAGAAAAACTTTTTGACTATCATATATTTAATAAGCCGCAGCGCCCAAAATGTATCAGTCCGAACTGCTGTCTCTGTGGAACCGGGCAGGAATCAAGCGCGTTTCAGTTCTTAGTCGAGCCTGACACTTATCAGCCAATCAAAAACGAGGCTACACAATAGCCATTCAGAAAATAGCACTATTTGGGAAAGATTTAACGCAACATCCAATGAAAAAAAGCAAGGGGTTGGAGATGTCATGTTTGCCTGTCTTCAAAACTTGAGAGACCTGGTCACGAATACGAAGGACTCAATTATACATTAAACATTTTATTTGAAAGTAACCTTCAACCCAGCATCTTTTTTCTTAAGGTTAGTACAAACTGTTCAAAATATTTTTGTTTACCTGCAGAAATAAAATTGCGTTTACTCGGTAGCAGTTAATTGATTTCATAAATGCAATACACTACAGTTTTTTCTATACTTTCCATAAAGGTAAAAAACAATATATGCAGTGTTATCTTCATTTTAGATGTCAAAAGAATGTTGTGGCTCCCTGTGGTATTTTTTCTGTGGGACACGGGTCCAAATGGCTCTTTGAGTGTTTAAGGTTGCCGACCCCTGTTCTAAACACACACATACAGTATGTTATATTAGTATGAAGAACTTCTAATAAGTTAAACATATGTCTAGATTCTTGCTTGATGCATAGCGGATCATCATGAATAACTGCTAGGCATGGCTGCTGTATATAACTATAACCAAGTGGACAAGCTTTGTTTAATGCGACAAACTTGTTTGGTTTGACCCATATTTCTGTTAAACACAGAACATTAAACTTCCGATCAGTAATCATTTTATTAGCCATAAGAGCTTTAGATGCAAGAGATCTTATATTTAACAGTCCTAGCTTCAGTTCAAAGGTGCTGGCTGTGCATTCACTATGATCTAATTTTATGCCAATAAGTTTACTAAAACATAATTTCTGAGTGTTTATAGTATTTTGTTTCGCTCTGGAAACACAGTCTTTATATTGTGAACCCTGGATTAGCCTGATTGTCCGCTCTCTGTCCCTGGCTCCAGTTTGGCACCGATTAACTAGGCCTGGTCTCAAACTATGTGCTATGCTTCAAGAAACAAGAGCAGCACCTTCCAGAGTGGGATGGACACCGTCCCATCCTAACAGGTCAGCCTTGCCCTCAAAAGTGCTCCAATTATCTATGAAGCCCACATTGTTTTTGGAGCAGCACCTGGACATCCAGCAGTTCAGCAACCATAACCTGCTGTAAGTTACATCACCATGCCACATTGGGATGAGGCCAGAGCATACTACAGCATCGGACATCGCCTTTGCTAATTTACACACCTCTACATATTACTCCTAGTAGTCTCTGACTGATGAAGGTGTATATTGTTAGCTCCTATGTGGAAAACTACCTTCAAGTGCCTCTGCTTGCCTAAGACCCTAAGATTACCTGCTATGTCTGGCGCCCTGGCTCACGGAATACACCTAACCAGTGCTGCAGGAGCCTCAAAAGTCTTGGGTAATTTCACATGCCTTAAGATAACCAGAGCTCTTTCAGGTTTCTCAGCATGTGCTTCACTGAGGAGAGCAAACCTGTTTACTTTGGCTTTGCGCCTTTGCCACCGAGTCATCACCCATTCACACAGCTGTGAGGACTTTAATGCCGGATTTGGATGGTTACGTACTACGCCTAAGGCATCCAGAATTTTCCCTCTCTAGTGTCTGGATGGACACCTCTAAAATACATTTATCACAAGTAAAATTAATGCTAATGTTATAGCATTGCGGCAGCTCACACTCTGGACAGTCTTTGAAATACTTAATGCTTACATACTTTTGACTTGAATCAGATCGGAATATTAAAAAGATCCGAAGAGTGTTTCTTTTGCTAGCTGTTTAAAGACAGAAAAAAATAAAAGTAATAGTAGTACAGTTGTCCTAATAAATTCGATCTTGGGTGGGTTGGGCTTGTGTTATAATTATGAAGACATTTTCCATGAATCATTTAAGGGTGTTTTATAATTTAAGCTCTTATTCATCAGTGGGACTAATAAAACACAGGACCAGTGGTGAAATATTCAGCTCAAATAATGTATTATGTCTAGACACTAACAATAATGAGGATGATAAAAAATCTAGACAATTACATTTTCTATCAGATTTACAAAACTTATAGTTGTCAGGACTCAGACCGGACATTGGCCACGTGCATGTGTTTATGTTCTTTGTCATGTGTCTGCCCCGCCCTTGTCTGCTCCTTCCGTTTCCACACACCTGTTTCCCATTGTGATTACCCTGTCTGTTTAACTGTGCCACGTTGCCTTGTGCAGCACGGAATCTACTGTTGTCTTGTCCTGTCTTTAGTCCGTGTCATGTTTAGTGTTATTTTGTTATTAAATCCTGTTTATTTCACCATCCTGCATTTGGGTCTGGTTTGTCCTGCGTTCGTGACAGAAGATTCCGCCGCACCAAAACCCAGCAGGATGGCTGTAACCTGGACCGGCCAATTGGGAGCCTCTTTTTTTTCCTTATTGTTTTTTTTCCCCTGGACTTTGCGGTTTTGGTGACATCGGTCCGCATTTTTTCGATGAGGGATGCCACTCCGCTTCTGGTTTCTCCGCGTGGGGTGCCACCTCACTTCCTGGTTGCGAGTCATGTCACCAGCCTGAGTTTTGTTTTGTTTTTTCGGTGTCCTGTGACATCGCCCCGCACCTGTCCGGTGGGGGCGTCGCTTCACATCCGGTTTCCGTGGAGGAGGCCATCCCACTTCCTGTCCGCGGGGGTGTTGCAAGTCCATGTTTGGCCCCTTTGGATTTGTTCTGTTTGGTGGAGGATTTTTTTTTTCTTCTCTTCAGCTCGGCTGTGGGCGTCGCTCGGCCCTTCAGCTTGGCTTTGGACGTCACTCGGCCCTTCAGCTCAGCTGTGGACGTCACTCAGTACTGTCAGGACTCAGCGAGGACTTTGGCCGTGTTCTTCGTCACGTGTCTACCCCGCCCTTGTCTGCTCCTTCCATTTCCACACACCTGTTTCCCATTGTGATTACTCTGTTTATTTAACTGTGCCACGTTGCCTTGTGCAGTGCGGAATCTACTGTTGTCTTGTCCTGTCTTTAGTCCGTGTCATGTTTAGTGTTCTGTTTTTCTCCATCCTGCATTTGGGTCTGGTTTGTCTCGCGTTCAGAACAATAGGCATAGGACATCAAAACGTGCTGGGTAGAAAAACTGGACAACATGCACCTTGGCGTGACATACTGATGCAATATAGACCATAAAAGTCTACTACAGTAGATTGTGAGTTTAAATGTTGACTCACATAATTCTTCCTTAATAATCAGATAATAAAACATTTTTTTCATCAATCTAAGAAAAGACACAATCATTAAGCCGGGTACTGCAATTTACTTTCCCTGACCTTTTATTGATTACACAATGGCTGCTACACAAATATCAAACTAAATATTGATTGGTGCAAAGGGGGACGCAGTTAGATTTATAACTGCTGAATGCAGTACAGAGAGAAGTAAAGCGTTGATATAAGGAGAGAGTGATGAAGTATGATGCGCTGTGGTCAAGCCATCACAACAAAGGGAGCACTGGGATTAGATTAGATAAATTTATTACCAGTAATGGCCAAGAAGTATGTTTTGAGTGAACATGGAAGCACAGCTGGGGTTGGCCAAAAGGTGGGTTAGCAGTAAAAACACCAGATACACGAGTCTGTGTGTCTTCTCATTCGTTCAGTTGTTTTTTCCTTTATACTCTTCACCAGCTGCCCAGTCCTGAGGCTTTCTGTGTCTTTCTGATATGGGAGATAAAATTGGATCTCAGATTTCTTTAACTGTTGTTGAATCAGGAATATACAGTACATTGTTTCAAGTGCAAGGTTTAAATTAATGTGTTCCGAGTTTTTACCTCATAAGGAGTATTTATATGTTCTTATATCATTAGCAGCTGCTATTCAACAGACTTTGATATAAAGACTGTGGTAGCTTAGTGTTTAAGTTGTTAAAGTACTGATAGGAAGGTTGTGAGTGTGAATCTCAGGTCCACCAAGTGTCCACTGCTGAGTTCCAGAGCAATGTCATTAGCCCTAAATTGCACAGTAAAATAATTTATGATTAAATGAAATTAAATATAAATGTAAGTTACTCTGGATAAGCGAGTCTGCCATATGGTTCAACCACAAATTTAAGTTTATGACACATGGTTGTTAAATAATATTTTCAAATTTTCTGTTACGGGTTGCATAGATAAATGTAATCATTTTAAATCATGATTAATCTTTGTATGTGATAATTTAACTCAATTAAAAATGAAAACACTGAAATTCTTTAAATTTATTTATCAAATACATGTTTTAAATATGCATTTGTCTCATTTGTCAATGACTATCACAGAATAGTATCAGAGATCTTGAAAATAATTCCTAGATTAAGAATCTAATGACAATCAGCAAAAAATTCTTGATTGAATAAGAGACAAGAAATCAATACCTGGTCTCCATTTCCTTCCTTTGATATGAAAGATTAAAATGTTAAGATTAGTAAGCCAGAATACCTTTTAACCTTGGTTATTTTTTTCCTTATATGTAATTTATAATCTTCTCACCATTTTGAATCCATGGAGCTGCTAATGAACATGATAAAAATGGCTTCATGATTGCAATATGTCTATTATATAATATGTATGTGTGTTGTATTACATTTTTAAAGGCAAGCCCATACTTAACTGTATTATAAAAAGACATTTGGGAGAAGATGTCTAAAATTCAAAGTGGAATTATGCATCATTAATGAAAAACATAAAAAGCTTTAGTTTCAGATGTTGTTTTGTTTATTTTTTTTTACAGCAGCTTGATCCACACCTGCATGCTCTCTGTCAGGCCAGGGTCGTCTGTTGCACGGCAGGAGGATATCGGAATGATTAATTGCACTGTCTGCTGAATAGAGGTCTCGAAACAGCGGGATTCTCTGCATATGTAAATACAAGTTGTCTCCACTCAGCACTGAGAAACAGGTTTAACAAAACGAGTCTACTACCTGAATCTGACCAATTCACCAATCTTTTCTATTAGCTCTGACAAACCAAAGACATGGGAGAAATCCCACAGCCCTTTCATCTTCCCAAATAAAAACACAACACAACATCTGCAAAAGTTTCCTGAGCCATCAAAATGGTCTCTCAATTTGGTTTACTAGGCTACACAATCATGGGGAAGACTGCTGAACTGACAGTTGTCCAGACAACAATCATTGACACCCTTCACAAGTTTGTCAACTCAAGAGCAAGTTCCCTGCCACTGATGTCAGTCATTTGTTATTGATAGAGACTAAGTGTCTCACACTGAGCTCCCAATTCACAGAGTGTGAGACTCTTTAAATTGAGAAGCACACTGAACTTGTCTCTCATTTCACTGAGACTCTATCTTTCTTCAATAGATGATTTGGCAGCATCTACAACAGCATTAAAGAATGTCACTTCTAACTTCTTTAATGCATCAATAAAAGCTTCATCATGAGCTTCATAGACAAAGCAACGTTTCGTGCACCTCAACCTTTTTTGCTTTAGTGTGGCTTCTACATTCATGGCATCACAGATATCCTTGGCTGTTGCCTCCAGAGCTGCTGCAAAACCAGAGACTCTCTAGTCAGTGAGGGACCTGTGTGTCTTATTGAGCAGATCAACAGCTACTGTACATCTAACTGCATATCAGAGGACTGCATAAGCTTGCTTACTGTATATGCTGGACAAAGGAAAGAAAGTGGAGAAGAGCAAATGGAGAAACGGAATGAGCCCACTTCCTCTGCCAAAGACTGAACATCAATTCTGAGGTTTCCATCAGTGGTCTTTTCCCTCACCTCCAAGAGAGCTTCTCTTCTGCAGCCTGATAACGTAGAGCTTCTCCACTTTTAATTCTGCTCTCCCACCTTGTTTCTGTCCAGCCCTTTACATTGATTTCCACATGTTTTTTGCAAGAAGTATTGCCCACCTTTGAGGAACTGCTGAAAAAAGGCAGTAGATTTTTTGGAGGTATCCAAAATAACTACTTGCATCCAAAGAGGCTTTGGCTGCATTAGCTACAACTAAATTTAGTGTATGTGTACCACATGGTACAAAAATGCACGTGGATTCTTATCCAGCAGCCTTTCCTGGACACCCTTGTGCTTGCCCAATTGTCTCACCAGTGGTTGCTTCAGCTGCAAGGAATCCGAGTAAATGCTCCTTGAATTCAGGCATGTCATTGAAAGTGACTGTTCTTATGACAACTCACACTTGGTGGCTTTCATTGGGGGTGCAATCTAGAACGACTAAGTAGTATTTGGCAGCTTTAATTTCTGTCACAGTTTTTTCTGTTACTTTGCCACTCATTGCTGCAATAAGCTCATTCTGAATTGTCTTCCCCAGGTAATGTGGCTGGTGGCCAGTAGCACATTGTACTCTTGCAATATGTTTTTGCATTACAGGATCAAACTTAGCAAGAAGTTCCACCTCTTTTAAAAAGTTGCCATTGTTAGTTGATACAGTGTGTCACTTGATCCTCTTAATGCTAGGCTTCTGCATGCAAGGGACTGGATGATATAGCTACTAAATGGGTAAGAACATCTCTCTAGCATCTTTTCAGACTCTAGTAGTGACATTTCTTGCATGTCTATAGTTTTCCTTTTTTGAGACGCATCTCTAACTCCTTCCATGCTGCCAAATGTTTGATGTGTTCAGGAGAGATCTCATGGATGTTTAAATAAGATGGTGCATTTTCCCAGTCATTTATTCCTTTTCTGACTATGTTGTGCTCAGAAAACAGTTTACAGCAATAGCAAAAGAGTGCATTGGTTTTAGGTGAATAGCTTAGCCAGCTTCTCCTCATTTCCTCACCATTAACTAAGGTTCTGTAATAATAATTGCGGTGGCATAATCTACTGTACCATCTTCCGTCTTAGGAAAGGTGAAGTCAGAATTGGGTTGCAATGGACATCTGTTTACAAAATGCATTTTAACTGCATCTGATAAGACAGATGGCCAGTCAGCTGGATCAAGTGGTGGTGCTTGCATGACATCAGCAGATACATCTACAGCAGGTAAAGCAGTCTGATCTGATGTATGGGGTTCTGAAGACTGAGGTTCTGCCTCTGATTCAGTAAATTGCCTTTAAAAGTTAAATATGTATTAAAAGAAATTAATTAGCAATTCTAATCAATCAAGCATCAATAGTGTCAATTCTCTGCTAAGTTAACTTGTGCAAAATATAATACATACATTCAAATATGAACTGTGGGAACTAAATAAAATTGCATTCCTCACCAGCAGATCCAACTTCAGATAGAGATGGATCTGTCTCTGTAACTGTGGGTGGACTAAGAAATTTCAGCATTGCCCCTATTTATTAATAAGAAAGGAAACATGTTAAATAAAGACTGTAATGAAATGTTATAAAATATTAACATGATTTTATGCTTAAAATACAATTTCGAAATGAAGGGTACATTAAGGACATGGATATTAATACATAATATTTACTATAGGGTGATATAGTGTTCTGTATACTGTTTTTGAACTTTACTATAGTACCTTTTTTTAGTATCTAAGAATTTTACCACAGTATACTATAGTAAATCCATCCATCCATCTTCTACCGCTCATCCGGGGCCGGGTCGTGGGGACAGCAGACTAAGGAGGGATGCCCAGACTTCCCTCTGCCCAGACACTTCCTCCAGCTCTTCCGGGGGAACACTGAGGCATTCCCAGGCCAGCCGAGAGACATAGTACCTCCAGCGTGTCCTAGGTCTTCCCCGGGGCCTCCTTCAGGTTGGACATGCCCGGAACACCTCCCCAGGGAGGCGTCCAGGAGGCATCCGAAACAGATGCCCGAGCCACTTCAGCTGACTCCTCTCGATGTGGAGGAGCAGCAGCTCTACTCTGAGCTCCTCCCGAGTGACTGAGCTCCTCACCCTATCTCTAAGGGAGCACCCAGCCACCCTACGGAGGAAACTCATTTCGGCCGCCTGTATCCGGGATCTTGTCCTTTCGGTCATGACCCAAAGCTCATGACCATAGGTGAGGGTAGGAATTGTCAATCTCCTTCTCCATCCTTCCCTCACTCGTGAACAAGACCCGAAGATACTTAAACTCCTCCACTTGAGGCAGGAACTCTCCGCCAACCTGAAGGGGACAAACCACCCTTTTCCGGCTGAAAACCATGGCCACGGACTTGGAGGTGCTGATTCTCATCCCCGCCACTTCACACTCAGCTGCAAACCATCCCAGTGCACACTGAAGGTCCTGATTTGAGGAAGCCAACAGGACAACATAATCTGCAGAAAGCAGAGATGAAATCCTGTGGTCCCCAAAACGGACTCCCTCCGGCCCCCGACTGCACCTAGAAATCCTATCCATATAAATAATGAACAGGACCGGTGACAAAGGGCAGCCCTGTCAGAGTCCAACATGCACTGGGAACAAACCTGACTTACTGCTGGCAATGCGAACCAAACTCCTGCTCCGTTCATATAGGGACCAGACAGCCCTTAGCAGAGGGCCCCAGACCCCATACTCCCAGAGCACCCCCCACAGGTCACCACGAGGGACACAGTCGAATGCCTTCTCCAAATCCACAAAGCACATGTGGACAGGTTGGGCAAACTCCCATGAACCCTCCAGCAACCTGGCGAGGGTATAGAGTTGGTCCAGTGTTCCACGACCGGGACGAAACCCGCATCGTTCCTCCTGAATCCGAGGTTCAACTATCGGCTGCATTCTCCTCTCCAGTAACCTGGCATAGACTTTTCCAAGGAGGCTGAGGAGTGTGATCCCCCTGTAGTTGGAACACACCCTCCGCTCCCCCTTCTTAAACAGAGGGACCACCACCCCAGTCTGCTAGTCCAGAGGCACTGTCCCCAGATGCCACGCAATGTTGCATAGGCGTGTCAACCATGACAGCCCCACAACATCCAGAGACTTGAGGTACTCGGGGCGAATCTCATCCACCCCCGGTGCCTTGCCACTGAGGAGCTCAGTGACTTCAGCTTGGGGGATCGACGAGTCCACAACCAGGACCTCAACCTCTGCTTCCTCAGTGGAAGACATGTCGGTGGGGTTGAGGAGATCCTCGAAGTACTCCTTCCACCGTCCGAGAATGTCCCCAGCTGAAGTCAGCAGATTCCAACTCCCACTGTAGACAGTGTGTGCAGGGCACTGCTTCCCCCTCCTGAGGCGCCGGATGGTTTGCCAGAATTTCTTCGAGGCCAACCGATAATCCTTCTCCATGGCCTCCCCGAACTCCTCCCAGACCGGAGTTTTCGTCTCCGCAACCACCCGGGCTGAAGCTCGCTTGGCCCTCCGGTACCTATCAGCTGCCTCCGGAGTCCCCCGAGCCAACCAGGCTCGGTAGGACTCCTTCATCAGCTTGACGGCATCCCTTACGTCCACCACTGGGTATGGGGATTGCCGCCACAACAGGCACCGGAGACCTTACGGCCACAGCTCCGAGCAGCCGCGTCGATAATGGAGGTGGAGAACATGGTCCACTCGGACTCAATGTCTCCATCCTCCCTCGGAATCTGGTTGAAGCTCTGACGGAGGTGGGAGTTGAGGATCTCTCTGATCGGAGACCTTGCCAAACTGTGACCAGCACAGAAGTCCAATAACAGAACACCACTCGGGTTCAGGTCGGGGGGCCGTTCCTCCCAATCACGCCCCTCCAGGTGTCACTGTCACTGCCCACGTGAGCGTTGAAGTCCCCCAGTAGAACGACAGAGTCCCTGGTCGGAGCACTTTCCAGCACCCCTCCCAGAGATGCCAAGAAGGTTGGGTACTCTTCACTGCCATTTGGCCCATAAGGACAAATAGAGACCTATCCCCAACCCAAAGGCGCAGGGAAGCGACCATCTCATTCACCGGGGTGAACTCCAACACTGGTGACTGAGCTGGGGGGCTATAAGCAAGTCCACACCAGCCCGCCTCCTCTCACCACAGGCAACTCCAGAGTAGTAGAGAGTCACCTCTCTTGAGGGGTTGGGTTCCAGAGGTTGGTATCTCTCAGCCTCCCGCACCAGCTCAGGCTCCTTCCCCCCCAGCAAGGTGACATTCCATGTCCCTAGAGCCAGATTACGTGTCCAGGGATTGGGTTGCCAAGGCCCCTGCCTTCGACTGCCACCCAATCCACAATGCACCAGCCCCTTACGGTTCCTCCTGCAGGTGGTGGGCCCATGGGAGATCGGCCCCACGTCGCTCCTTCGGGCTGAGCCCGGCCTGGCTCCGTGGGGTAAGACCCGGTCACCAGGCACTCGCATGTGAGCCCCAACCCCGGGCCTGGCTCCAGGGTGGGGCCCCGGTTGCGCCATACCAGGCGAAGTCACGGACCTTGATTTTGAACCACTCTTTGTCTGGCCTGTCACCCAGGACCTGTTTGCCTTGGGAGACCCTACCAGGTGCAGAAAGTCCCAGACAACTTAGCTCCTAGGATCATTCAGGCACGCAAACCCCTCCACCACAATAAGGTGGCTGTTCAAGGAGGAGTACTATAGTAAATAATATTGTATAATAGTCTTTATTCCATGTGGGTTCATTTTTATTGTGATGGACATTTTTTATGTTTTTAAAGTAGCATACACATTAAACAATGTAAAGTAGAAGTAAATACCTTTACTTTGAGCTTGCTTTTCTTCCTCTGCTCTTCTCTTTTTTCTCTTTTCAGCTCCTGAAAGATACCGTTTTGATGCAATAGTTTGCCTACCACTGCAACCTCACTAAAATAAGTCTTATTTTTTACCTATAAGATTATTTTGTTATATGATATTACATTACCCATAATCCTGGACGTTTTATTTCCAAGCATGTGCAATGAGACGTATTTTGATACCTCCGCAATTGCGTCATTAACATTATACAACTTAGCCCACTGTGCTCCTATTTTGTAAAGTTTTCTGTCTTTATTTACAGTATACTTTGTATATGTGTCGTATTTATTGTCATTTTGCTGTTGATTGTTGTGTGGAGAGTTTATAGAGTTTATCCTGTTGTTAAATCACATTTTTGTGATCCCTGTGTTAATCAATAGGGTCCTTGCACATGCAGCGTGTATTACTTGCTGATCGCGTCTTTGAGGATTGTGAAATTTAAAAATTATTTTTATGATTTATGGGCCCTCATCTTTTCGTAGGGCCCCAGGCAATCGCCTGTATTGCCTGTTGGACGGGGCGGCCCTGCTCACCTCCTTATCAAGTTGGTAGGACTATTATTCGAACCACTAAAGACAGATTCACAAATAACCTGCCTTATCTGTTTCTTCTTACTAAACTCCTAAACACATCTGATCTAGATGATATGACTAACAGCAGAAGTCTTCACTAAAACATTAGACACTGTTGCCCCATCTAATTAAAAAAGGTTAGAAACAAAATACCTGCACCACGGTATAATATTCATATTTACACCCTTATATGGAGCAACCTATAACCTCAAGCAAAAGTGGTGAAAAACTATAGAATTGTGTACATTTACAATATGTCCAGCTACAGGCAGACTCTAAAAGCTGCTAGTGCTAGTAAGACAGTGAAGGTGGACTCAGAAGAATTTTTACATTGTACACAGCCCAAGATTTCTACTCCTGGCACTATTGAAACTGATATTTGGCATGACTAAGCAAAGGATTGGCTCCTGGCCACTTTTGGTGTCACCTGTGTATCTGTCTAGCCTTGGGAATAGCAAGTTAGCTGGCAGCATTAGCATTCATTTCACCCAGCACTTAAATATGACACACAAACTTTCATGCATTGTGAAGTAACACTGTACTGATTCCAAATGTAAACTTAACGTAGATTTTTCTGTTGTACGTAAATAGTCTTTATAGATTTTCAAATGCAAGGTAATCCATTTCTAAAATAAAAATTTAATCCATACTAAGGGCATGGATTACTGGAACCATGTCCTGTAGTCTGATGTTATTAAGATAAATTTATCTGGTGTGTTTTGCCTACAGTCAAGTATGGTGGTGGAAGTGTCATTGTCTAGGGCTGCATAAGTGCTGCCGGCACTGGGGAGGTACAGTTCATTGAGAGAACCATGAATGCCAACATGTACTGTGACATTCTGAAGCAGAGCATGATCCCTCCCTTTGGAGACTGGGGTGCAGGGCAGAATTCCAACACCTCCAAGATGACCACTGCCTTGCTAAAGAAGCTGAGGGTAAAGGTAATTGACTGGCCAAGCATGTCTCCAGATCTAAACCCAATTGAGCATCTGTGGGGCATCCTTGATTGGAAGGTGAAGGAGCACAAGGTCTCTAACGTCCACCAGCTCCATGATGTCTTCATGAAGGAGTGCAAGAGGACTCCAGTAGCAACCTGTAATACTCTGGTGAACTTCATGCCTGGGTTAAATCAGTGCTGGAAAATAATGGTGGCCACACACAATATTGAGACTTTTGGCCCAATTTCAACATTTTCTCTACGTGTTGAGTTAGTTTGAGGGGACAGCAAATTTACACTGTTATAAAACACTGTACACTCACTACTTTACATTGTAGCAAAGTATCATTTTTTCAGTGTTGACACATACAATACCAATGATATAATAAAATATTTACAAAAATGTGAGGGGTTTACTCGATTCTGTGACATACTGTATGTATGTATGTTCATACAGGGCCTGTGTAGGTTTGGATTTTGTTTTCGCTTAATAATAAAACCCTTCATTTAAAAACTGCATGTTGCATTTTCTTGTGTTATCTTGACTAATATTTAAATTCGTTTCATGATCTGAAACATTAAAGTGTGACAAACATGCAAAAATATAGGAGGGGGCAAATGACTTTATTATTTAGATATAAATATTCATTCATTTTCTACCTCTTATTCGAACTACCTCGTGTCGGAAATTTTTGCCCCTCCAAGTGGACATGTGCCAGGGGTGAATTACAGCCAAATTAATAGTTTTTCACACTTAATGCTAAAATAATTAAACTTAATGCTACTTAATTCATACAATAAAATATTTAATTACTAATACTTAATACTTCTTAATATTTTAATACCAATTAATTAATCACACTTTAATACTACTTAATACCATTTGAATTTGAATAATAAGAAAACTTTCCAGACCTGGATGAGAATGAGCAAAACTCTTTATTGGTGCTGATCAGCCACTGCTTCCATTGAGCTCAAGGAGGAAAAACTTCTAAGTTGAAAGTATCAAAGAAAAACACAAACCGCGCATCCCCATGCCACCCAAAAAAGTCCCCCCCCTTTCAGAAAAACCCTTCACTATATACCCTGGCACTCTTAGGTGCCGTCATACCTTCGTGCATCATTATCCACCTGACCTGTCTGACTTTTCTCCTGACACTACAGAATTACAGAATTGCCCGTGGCCCCCCAAATTAAGTCTGGCCTGTTGTTGTTGTTCCCGCCGAACTTCTGCATTATTATTAAGAATATGCTGCGTTGACAAAACTATTGTCAAGGCTGTGCCCCCAAGAACATCTTGTCCTACTCCCTGTCACGTATCACCCGTATCACCCAGACGAAACGCATGTCTTGAGGACCAATCTCACCAATCTCCCCAATCAATCACCAATTCTCCTGCTGCAATGGGTGAGTTTTCCCCTATCTGTTTTTTTCCTATATATTTGTATATGACGATTTGATATGATATGATTTTTCTTGATTTTATATATATATATATATATATATATATATATATATATATATATATATATATATATATATATATATAAGATGATTACCTGTATTGTGTACCTATACTATATGATTACCTGTATTAGTACTATGATTATCTGTATTGTACGCCTATACTATGTATATGTTGTATACGATTATCATGACAATCACATATAAACTATTCGCCCTACACTAAATCACTTCTCTACATATAACCTAAAGATATTAAAGATATAAAATGATCAGTTCAGTGATGATACTCAATTCCTCAATCACCTACCATCCCCTATGATATAGGAGTTCTGATTTATGATATGATTAATATGATTATGACATTCGACGGTTTTTTGATTAATTTTGTTATGATATGAGTTCCTTGATTACAGTAACATCAGGTTCCAAATCAACTGGATTATATATTAGCGGTATTCGACTTACAATTAGGATTTTTATCTGGTTAGTAGAAGTACTGCATTATTAAGCTAAGCTTTTGCATTTTATAATGTTGTTTTGCATATATGTGGAGATCAGTTTATGCTGACTCCTTAAATTTGCTAGACTGATGATCTCAGTCTGTTTGTACAGACTGGGCCTGCACATGCATTTTTATTTTTAAGCCTTAGTTCCTCTGTTCTTGCCTAAAGGACAGGTTTCCTTTTTCTTGTTTTTCTCAGATTCTCAGAGTCAGCAAGTTCGTCCTGCTGGCCGACCTATTCGGCCTTCTCGCCATTATATGAGACCTTATATGATGCCTTATGCGAGACCTGTGCCCACCGAACTACTGGCCTACGTCTCCTGTGCCTGGGCCTAGCTCTGCCTATTGAGATTTATAACTTCAATAAACCTACAGCCCCTTATATCTGTCACACGCTCCTATAGCTCCTATACTCACTATAACTCATATACGACCTAATGGCAATATACATTATTATAGCTCAACACTATTACAACATCTGGCCTACCCGCATATAGTGGTAATAGTTCATAGAATAAGAGCACATATCCAAATTTTCCCACATTACTCCCTCCTGTGAGGCTGTAAAGCCTCATAAACAAACCCCAAGAAGCACGTATAAACAAGATAAACACCACCAAACAAAAGCAAAATGAACAAAGCAAAAACAAAACATGACAATACATGTGCATGACGAAACAAAAATATATAACTATAACAAACAAACAAACAAAACCAAAACAAAAATATAAAAAATATAACAACAATATCCCAAAAAATATACTTTTACATATATACATACTCCCTCCTTCTTTTTGCATCATTCTCAAAAGGTGATCCGGGAGTGAGCGAAAAACCCTATGAGCCCAATTTGAGGGAAAATTCTAACTCTGCCCGCATATTGTGCGACAGTGAAAACCGTGTCACCAGGGTCACCAAAGTACACATATCACACATATAACCACATAACAAGCACATACGAAACAAAGTCTATATACAACCAGAGTTCAGTGATAGCTCATGAAGTTTTAGGGTGGCCACCACCAATAGTGGGTATGATGTCTTGAGTACATCCACTTTGGCAGAGGAGCCCTTACCCTTCTTTTGGTTCGCAACGCCCGCCAAACATTTGAGTACGTGTGGGCATAGGAAGTCCCTGGCAAGGTAAAGAACATCTGAATCATGGTTCCATGGGCGGTCGGTCAGCCAGTCTGGAGGCGGAGGCAAGTTTGCTAAGACCGCCCGAGTTCCAACAGTAAATGATGTCCATAGTGTATAGCCACAAAATAAAACAGTACAGTATTGGCGAATAGTCTTCTGCTGCACATAGCGGGAAATGAGAAACGCATCTTTCGTCCTGGATCCATAGAGAGATGCGACAACTATACAGCGTCGCAGTTTATAAGTACGAACCCGCAAAACCAGTCTGTTGGTCAAGGGATACTCTTCTTCTGTTGACTGTGAGGTTAACCACTGTCCAGTTTCTAGCATAATGTGTGCATTCGCAAGTATGAGAGATAGTGGCCGTGAGTCCTCTTGCGTTGTGACCCAGCCTTCATCGAGAAAGGACGTTGGACATGCCATCCACGTCCGATGCGGTTCCCCCGGGAGCTGATGGTGCATCCAAGCGTGAAAGAGTGACCTCCAGGCCCAGCAGCTTACATGCGGCGCAGCGTACAGAATACAAGGTGCCTTTCTCCATGTAGAATCTATACGCTATGCCCTCAGAGCTGCGATCCAGGCAGGCACATGTGCGTCGCCGTTGAGCAGGCTGGAAGCGTTGGATAGGATAGTTCTCCATGGATCTGCATACAACATGTATATATACACAAACGGAGAGACATAGAAAAAAAAACACATAGACAAAGAGTACAGGCCAAAGCATATATGTACATACTTATATTTATATATTACAACACAGTTATATGGTGCTGGACATTATTCACTCGTGTCATTAGTGTCCTCGTCCAGCAGTGGAATTGAGTCAAGCGGGTCCAACTCCGCCAAGTGTATCTGCATATATTGTCCAAAAAGGGAGTGGACAGTCTTGTCAATCAAGGCACGTAGGAGAGGTATTCCGCAGCAAACACTAAAAGCTACAATAGCCAACACTATTAGGAGGATCAGGCCTAAACGTGTGAGTCCTGCCATCCAGTCTCCTGAAAACATCATGTTTTGTTTGTACCATGTACCCCACATCTTGTACCATGCGGGGTCGGGTCGTTGGTATTACGGATCATCTGGTCTCGAGCTGCTTTCATGCGACTAAGCACTGTGCTCAGTGGTCCCATGGGGCCTGTATGTAAAGGGATGACCATGCAACACTCAGTACCAATTATCTCACATACTCCTTGAGCTGGCCCACGCATTTGGTCTAAAGCGAAGTGGTTTTCTACCGTCATCAGTGTGGTGGGATGCAATTGTTCTGATATTAGGCCTAAGGCAGCGATGGTATGATTAATAAAGCGTTGCTGATTGTACCATAAGTAATTAATCCACCTCATGTTTCGATGTACCTGTACACCAGGCAATAAGATGGCCCAGGCTGTGGAGGAGGTGTGGGATAAGGCTCTGTGCTCCTCTGGAACTCCCACAGATTCTCCTTTCCAGTTGATGTAAATATCTGGGTCCTGGGACCAATCAGGGAGCACTGACGAATTACTGGGTTGTAGATACTTTGAGATGTCTCGTCGCACACGAGAGGCACGAGCAGGATCTTGATTTATGAAGTAATCTAACATAGAGTCATTCATAGCCATTACCGTGAGGCACCCTTCTAATATAACCGGTGTACATAGTCCATGCCACATTCGGGGAAGTGTCTGCAGTGCTATTTTGTCCACACAATACCAGAAAACGTCGGGTAGCGGTAGTGTGCCAAATCTGAGACTAGGGACTATATGGTATATAGACTATATGGTCGTCCTGGTATGGGTGATTCACAGCCATATTCAGTGGTATTACAAGGCGGGAGCACGTTTACTATGGGATGGTGAGCATCTATTGTATTCTGACATGCCATTTTTGGCAGAAATCCTACATATACTGTTCCCTGTGATCGTACACACAAAGGAAATATCTGGTCAGGCTGAGTCTGGACTGTCATATCTGTGGGAATGGGCGAGGTTACGGGTTTATATGCACAGGATCTGCTAATATTATTCATCCATGTTGGACCATGTGTAGTGGCAGCCGATCCTAGCAGGCAAAGTGCGGGACACAAGTGTGTATCGTTATAGGGGGGCTTATCGCATTCATCTATTCCTCTGATGGGCATGACGTAGGGGATTTGGTTGGATCGGTCATGACATACTACGCAGGTACTGTTAGTAATTACCTGACGAGAAGATTCGGTTAGCCACTGGTGATATAGATTGCCTTCTGGTGTAGTTCAGCTGTAGTATTGAAAGAAGTGATGCCAGTTACGACTTATGACTTACGACTTACGAGTTATGTCCTTTAATTTCTTGATACCCTCTCCCAACGCAGAGTTATGGGGACTGCATCTAGGACTGTTGGTGTCGCCACATTTAGCCCAGAAATCTACACTTGCCTGACAAAATTGCCATTTAGGGTTCCATGCTGGGATATAAACGCGGACTTTGAATGCATCGTGAAATAGAGATTTTTGTGGTACGGTAGGATTTACGGCGGAGGTATGCAAACTGTAATACCATAGGGCGTGGATCATTTTGCAGCGGCTGCCTTTATCACCTTCGGCCGGACGTCCCGTGATGACAATACTAGTTGTTGTGTCCAATGTTATTTCGCCTGGAGTCTTTAGATAGACTTCTAAGGTTAGAGTATAATGGGATGATGATTGATTACTAGCCCACGTCACTGGGTTTGGTACTTTGGGAGCGGGCCTTTATAGTCCAAAGAGTACACTACCAAATAATTAGTATTGTTTTGTATTTTCTTTTGTATGCTTGCATGCGCGAGTAAACCTAGGGCACATTTTATGTGACCTTTCAACGCCTTTTGGGCCAATTCGTAGGTGGTTTCTGTCAATGTGGGGGTAGAGTCTTTTGCCTGAAAAACCGTACGGCCTCCTATGGTGGCTGACCCTGCTCCTATTCCTACGCTACGTCTAAGTCTCGGGGCATTATTAATGGTAGTGCTGGTGTTGCACGTGTTTGAGAATGCGGCATGGATCTCGATGACACCATAGCTTATTATGATTGCTAAATTCCCTACCAATACTATTACACATGCTATGTAAAAGATCTGGATGGTTAGTTCCCCTGCAGCTTCATCTTGTTTTTTACTTTTTGTAGAGGTCTCTCTTTTATCTTTATCATGGGACGCAGGTGATGGCATCTTGGTGTATAGGCACTACGGGGATCAAAGTCTCAGGCTTTTTCTTTTTGTGCATGTGCTTTAACTCTGGACTGGGTTCCACTAGCTGGGCCGGTTATAGGTTCGGGACCGTAGGGGTCCGTTTCGTCCTTGTCGCAATAGGTTATGGAGTTGTCCTTGGGCTCTGAACTAACCGGTAGTGTCTGGGTTGGTTGTTCAGTATGTGATGCTATCTTTGACGTCTCTGGCGATGAGGGCTGCTCCCCTTCAGGATCTGTTGCAGTTGTCGCACGACAACAGTGACAGAGGTGATACCAATAGTCCTTACCTTCAACCTTTACTGCGGTTGGAGTAGCTAGCACCACTTTAAAAGGTCCTTCTCTCCTTGGCTCTCTCTCTAATGTTTTCTTTTAAACGTACTGATGTATATGTAGTCTCCTGGGTCTTGCTCTTCTATCTGTTCCAGCGACGGACCCTTGTATGGTCCCCGAGTGAACGGTACCGGCATCGGTCTCCCGGTTACCATTTCATGAGGTGTTAAGTGTGTTGTACGGTTCGTCTGCGAGCACATTTTCATCAATGCTAGTGGTAATGCTTGTACCCAATTTAGGTTAGTACTAGTGCATATTTTTGCAATTTTCTCTTTTAATACTGCATTCGCTCTCTCTACTCTGCCTTGAGAACTAGGGTGATATACACATCCCATCCTGTGTTTGATGCACAAGGCTTCTGCAAGTGCCTTAATTACTCTATTTACAAAATGTGGTCCGTTGTCTGAACTCAACTGATCTGGTATACCAAACCTCGGGATTACTTCTGTACACAAGAATTTAGCTACAGTCCTTGCATCACTCCCGGCACATGTCACTGCCTCCAACCATCTGCTGAACATATCAATCACCACTAAGATATATCGTTTTCCTTCTGCCTTCTCCACCATGTCCACAAAATCCATCATCAAGTGTCAAAATGGGCCTCGTGGTTCAGGAATATGTCCTATCGGGGCTGTGAAATGTTTTTTGGCATTCCGTGTTGCACACAATTCACAAGTTCTTAGTGCTTTGTCTACAAAACTAGCTAGATACGGTGACCACCAATGTTTCTTGATTGTGTCTATTATCACTCTTCGGTTGCTGTGATCTATTCCATGTGCTTCCTTTATTAGCATTGGTAATAAGGCCGTGGGAGCTACCCACATCCCTTCACCTCCTCTCCACACTTTGGTTACCGGATCTGTGTACGCCTCCCGTTTTCCCCATAGCTCTACTTCCTCTGGACTAGCAGCGTTTTGTGCATCCCTAATCTCCTCGATTGACATTTCACCTGGCCCGGCATCTGGTTCCTCCCCCTGCATGACAGCCATGAGTGATCTTTCCCCAACCGCTGCCTTCTTAGCTGCTGCATCCG
This sequence comes from Tachysurus fulvidraco, assembly GCF_022655615.1. Taxonomy (NCBI): domain Eukaryota; kingdom Metazoa; phylum Chordata; class Actinopteri; order Siluriformes; family Bagridae; genus Tachysurus; species Tachysurus fulvidraco. The sequence continues at coordinate 13,872,093 of NC_062530.1, forward strand.
CCACGGTGTTCCCTTTTGTTACAATTGTTCCATCTGTCCTATGGGCTCTACACTTCACTATGGCTAATTTCTTGGGCATTTGTATAGCTGTTAGTAGATCTGATATAGCTGGCCCATGTGTGATGGTTGAGCCATCTGCCCTCTGAAATCCCCTCTTTGCCCAGATTGGTCCAAAAACATGACATACCCCATAGGTATATGCTGAGTCCGTATATATTGTGCAGGTTTTTCCTACCCCCAGCTTACATGCTGCTGCCAAGGCTTTTATTTCTGCCAATTGTGCTGAACAAGGTTGAGGGACAGTCATTTCACTAATTGTTCGGTGTACATTTTCATTAGGATCATACTCTACTACTGCATATCAGGCCTTATTTCCCTCATGGGTGCGATAACATGATCCATCCACGAAGAAAATACACTGTGCTTCCTCCAACGGTTGAGATTCTAAATCTGGTCGCGCTTTTAAGAATTTCTCGGATTCCTTTACACAATTGTGAGGAGTCCCTTCACTTGGCAGTACTATTCGGTCAGCTGGATTTACGGTATTACATTGTGCGATTGTTAATTCTGGTGCTGATAATATCACATCATATCCGGTGTGTCTTGCATTGGTTAGTACAAATGCCGGACTTGTCAACAGTGCATGTAACGCATGTGATGTGTATAGGGTCACTGGATGCCCCATAGTGATTGTGGAAGCTTTCTGGTACGCAAACGCGGCTGCTGATATTGCTCGATAGCAGGGTGGCATACCTTTTGCTACTACATCCAGAGCCGTGCTAAAATAGGCAATTGGCTGTTTTCCTACGCCGTCTTGGTGTTGCATTAATACAGCTGAGGCAAATCCTTGCCTTTCAGATACATATAAGTGAAATGGTTTGCTATAATCTGGACTAGCTAGCGCTGGGGCTGAGGCTAGTGTACTTTTTAACAATTCAAATGCTGCCTGTGCATCTGGTGTCCATGTTAGCCATGCATTAGCCTTAGTCTGATCGACAGCTTTTATCATGTTTCGGAGGGGTTGTACTTTTAAAGCAAACTCACATATCCATGGTCTGCTAAATCCTGCCATGCCTAAAAAAGACAACATTTGACGTACAGTTTGAGGTCTTGGTGCCTCACGTATAGCTTGTACATGCGCGGGCAATATCTTTTGCGTTGTTCCTTCTAGCACCCTCCCCAAATATTCTACCTTTCTCTGACAGAATTGTAACTTTTCTCTGCTGACTTTATGCCCATTATGTGCCAGAGTAGTTAGTACCACTACTGAATCCTGTAAACACTGTTCCTTCGTCTGGCTACAAATCAGGAGATCATCGACAAAAATATGGCGGTTGTGGCATTAATCCTCCTTGTGGCTGTCCGCCTGAGGGTGGAGGTGGCACTGCCTGCCCTGCAGTTGGTGCAACAATAACAGCTGCTTGTTTGGCAGCACTCTCCTTGTCTTCTTTTTTCTTCTTCTCTTGACTCTCTTGCTTATTTCTCACCAGCTCCCCCAGCTGGGCTTTATGAAGTTGCACCAGCAGCTCTTCTGCATTTTTCTTTGCCTCCCGTTTTCTTTTCCTGTATAGCTCTGTATAGTGGATTATGTTAGCTTCAAATGTGGCCCATGGCATGGTGTTCAGGCCCACAACTGTTTCCAGCTGATCCTGTACTTCCACTGGGAGTGCTTTTTTAGCATGAGTTTGAAAAATGCCACGCTTGCTGGTGCCTCATCCCAGGGTGCTCCCATCTCGTCTCTCCATGAATCCTGGAGTTTCAATATAAATTGAGCATTTTTTCCACCTTAGTACATATCTCTTAGCACATTCCATAACGTATTTCTGTAATCCAAAGGCTATTCCATCTCCCCTTGGATCATCCGCCATTCTTTTCAGTTTAGCATTGCCAAGCAGCTCTATCATTTTGGCTTTTCCGACGGTTTGGCATAAGATTGCCTTCAGATCACCTATGGCCAGGTGCTGTCCAGTAGTTTGTTCTTCGAATTTGGTGATCCACTTCTGAGCCCCATCACACATGTTCGGCAGCCATTGTATTAATCCGGTGACATCCATAAACGTCCAGGGCACATAGTGGGCCTGCTTTCCTTTAACGATTAGGGGACATTGTGCTGCAGCTCCCAAGATCTCTTCCTCCTCATCTTCCTCCTCACTTGAATTTTCCATTTTCTGGTCCTCCTTTTCCTCTCGATGGCTCTGTGCTTGTGATCGTGTTGTTATATGTCGCTTTCCCTGTAATACAGTCCATCTCAGATTGTCTCGTCTTCCCCTTGAATAGGGCTTCATTTTCTCTGCTCGAACTTCTTCAGTCTTGGCCATTTTCTCCTCCTGCATCCGTAGCCGCTCTTCGACCCCCTTGCACCATGCTGTAGTTGTTTCCAGTTTTTGTTTGTACTCTCCTGTTCCACTTCTAATTCTTTTAACTTTAGCTCCAGTTGGGATGTTTGCCTCTTCAGCTCCCGTGCTGTCTCTGCTGTCTCTGCTGCTTCCTGGTTTTGTTTCATGGCTTCTTGGCTAGTCTGGTTAGTCTCCGGTTTTCCTTCGCAGACCCATTTATCTTTATTTTCCAATGGTGTTATCTTCACTGTTCCATCTACTCTAGCCCACATTCCATCTACTTCTTCTCTTTGTGGTGGGCAAATTTCATCACTGGTTATGCTTATGCTCAATGTGTGGTGATCCCTTGACTTGCATGCTTCTTTTTCAGCTGATGCTCCGGTTTTCCCATCCCTATATGGCTCTTGGTCCTTATCCCGTCTTTCCCTAAGAGACTGCTGCCCCATTAAGGACATTTGTTCCAACATCCTACATAGCTTGGTCATATCCTCAAATTGTTGCGCAGGGGGGTACTTTGCATCCTGAGTGCGTACTCTGGGAGTACTGTGGGATTGCTGTTCCGGATCACGATAATGTTCTTGTAGCCATCGTTGTGTGAGATTTATTGCCTCAAGGTTTATGGGATCCTCCCACCATGATTCCTTTCCATCCTTTTCGTTGATTGCAGTTCCCTCTGCGCCTTTTGGCTGTACTGGTTTTGGGGTTTGGTTTTCATGTTTGCTCCTATTTTCCTCTGTCTTTTTATCTTGGTCTTCTGAGGGAGGGGCACTGGGCTCCACTGGTTTTTGCTAAAAGTCTTTTTCTCCTTTTTCTCCAGCTCTTTCTCCGATTCCTGTTGACACTTGCCGTATTAGGCCTTTGACTTGCCCACTTATGATTCCTAATTCTACTTCTCATATTTCACTTTCTTCACACAACTGGAGGGATGGATATATCCCGTGATATTCAGGCGTGCAATGTTCAGCATAAGATGGGGGCGGACGCTGTTCCTCACCTTCTCCCGATGGTGGGGCTGTAGCATTTTCCTTACTCTGATCCTCTTTCAATTTTTCTTCCCTTCTCCGGTTTGCCTCCTGTTCAAACCAACTCACTATTTCCCATTTTCTCATTGTCTTGTCCATGTTCTCCCTTTTTACTTCTCCCCAACATTCTATCCTTTCTTTCATTTTCCTACATTTATTCTCGTCAAACCCCCCCCCCCCCCCCCAGGCCACTGCAACTCTCCATGTGTCCTCTCATGCCATTTTCTCATGTATTTTTTAATATCTTTTTCAGCATCCTTGTGCTTTAATATTACTACTGCAGCAGGAGTGATTGAATTTTTCCCTTTCTCCATCACGCACCGTCGTCCAGCACCTGTTTCCAACAATTCTTGTATCAATTAATTAAGTGAGTGTGTCTTCAGTTTATAGCCAGAGAAGGAACTTCCAAGTAAACTAAAGTTATCAAAAATCAGCTCTACGTGTATAAGCCCGAGTTCAAATCAGGTGATAAGGTTACTCAATAATCACCATCGAAGATACCTTGAATTAAAATTAACTAATTACACTTGTAACCAAAGACTTAGAAATATGAAACTTGATTAAAATGAAGTACACTTGAGTTAAAAATTTAAACCAAACCCAAATTCAGTTACAATTAAAGACAACTTGAATTAGAATGACTGAATTAAACTTGATGATCTGTTCTATGTTTCCTTTTTCCCTCCCCTAATTATTTCAATCCTAAACTGACTGCTCCTGTGCACTGTTTACAGTGAGTGATGCAATTTTCTTCACCTACATCTATATGACATAATGCACAACTGTGTAAAAATATGAACCTATATGAAATATATAATATATATATAATATATATGTGTGGAATAGGAAAAAAAATATATATATATATAAATATATAGCTTCGTATTCTTCTTATCTGTCTCCCTTTTTTATTCTTCCTATTTACTCATGCTAATCTTGCTACTATTTTAATAAAGTCCACTAGGTGTCCATCGTGAGGCACTCTATGCTCTACGTATGCTGTGGGAGGAACAGGGAAGTGCAAACACTTACAAGGGGGCTGGAAGTGGACGTAATAAAGACTTCCCCCTTAACTGCGTATGTGTGTGTGGTGGGTGTGTGTGTGTGCGAGTCACAAATTATCAACCGAGATTAACGCCTAAACATGAGAAGATCAATAAGGTACGGCCCGTTTTCTTTTCCTATTTTCAAGTATTCTATGTGGCCATGTAACAGCATACAAAGGCATACATATACAACACTTGTGCACACCACAACACTTTCTGCCACAACACTTAGTTGCAACTTGCACGATATATTACTCTATTACTCTACGTTGTTTTGTTCACTATATAATTCACAAAAAACAAACATACAAGTTTTTCCTCCACTACTATGTCAAATTTAACCAACAGGAAGCTTTAAACCGTTTACCCTGATCCTAAACTAAAACACGCTATCCGTGTTTCCCCGCTTTGAGGAAGTGAAATGCGTCGGCGCACAACAGAGCAAACTCTCAGAACACAAACCACATTCACCGCTCACCGCGCACATTCATACTCATACACATTCATCTTGACAAAACAATCACTCATTCAGTTCCATAATGATATATTCATTCAGTATACAGTACATACAACATACACTATACAATGATTCAAAAAAGATGGCGGCGCGGCAGTAGCACGCAGCGGCCTCTCCGGATTCAATACGGTGCTAATTACGTTTTTAAGTCTTTATTTACGGTTCTGAGCCCGACCATTGCTTCTACATGGATGCCAGAGACAGCGGTGTTCATGTATACAAACATGTATACAAACACCAGGACCTAATAAAGTACAGAAATCGTGTAACAACCAACCTGCACGATGATGTACTGGTTAGGCTTCGTGACCTCGGCTTGCTGCGGAGACCAGGCCTCCAGTCCCCGGTGTCGCCTGATACCAGAGACCAGGGGAGGGGACGCCGAAAGCGGTTCGCGAGGAAGCGGAAGCGCGGTAAGCGAGCGGGCGTCCGTGCTAGGCTAAAAACAAACCCTAGCCGGCCGGCTCTCCCATCCATTCTACTATCCAACGTTTGCTCCCTGGACAATAAACTGGACTACATCCGACTCGAACGCTCTACACGGAGAGAGGTTAGAAACTGCTGTGTGTTTGTTTTCACGGAGACGTGGCTCAGCGACAGAGTTCCGGACACCGCCATTCAGCTGGACGGTCTAACTTCATTTAGAGCCGACAGAAATGCAGCTCTTTGCGGTAAGACTCGCGGTGGTGGTGTGTGTGTTTATATCAACACGGAATGGTGCAAGAACTCTGTGCTTGTTTCTACTTACTGCTCATCGTCAGTAGAGTTTGTGACTGTTAGATGCAGACCATTTTATTTACCACGGGAATTTACTACTGTTTACATTGTCGGAGTTTACATTCCCCCTAGCGCTAATGCTAAAGAGGCGCTAAGTGAGCTATACGGAGCTATTAGCGACCTACAGAATGTTCACCCCGACGGACTTTTTATCATCGCCGGAGATTTCAACCATGCAAATCTTAAGTCAGTGCTCCCTAAATTCCATCAGCATGTGGACTTTGCTACGAGAGGTGAAAACACGCTGGATCTTGTTTACACAAACATTCCCGGCGCGTACCGTGCGGAGCCCCGCCCCCACCTCGGCTACTCAGACCACATCACTGTTATGCTAATTCCAGCATACAGACCACTCGTCAGACGCTCAAAACCGGTTCTGAAGCAGGTGAAAACCTGGCCAGCAGGAGCCACTTCTGCTCTTCAGGACTGCTTTGAGTGCACTGACTGGAATATCTTCAGGGAGGCTGCAACCAACGGCGACTCCGTCAACTTGGAGGAGTACACGTCAGCAGTGACCAGTTACATCGGCAAGTGCATTGATGACGTGACCGTTTCCAAGACCATCACTACACGCCCCAACCAGAAGCCGTGGATGAATGCTAATGTGCGTGCTCTGCTGAGGTCTAGGGACCTAGCCTTCAGAACAGGGGACAGGGTGGCCCTAAGAACAGCAAGGGCCAAACTGTCCCGAGCCATCAGAGAGGCAAAGCGTGCACATGCCCAGACAATCCACAGCCACTTCCAGGACAGCGGAGACACCCGGCGCATGTGGCAGGGCATACAGGCGATCACAAACTACAAGACAGCTTCACCTGCTTGTGATAGCGACGCCTCCCTCCCAGACGCGTTGAACGAGTTCTACGCTCGGTTCGAGGTACAGAACAACGTTACGCCAAGGAAGACCATCCCTCGTCCCGACGACCAGGTACTCTGTCTATCCACGGCCGACGTGAGGAGATCTCTATGCAGAGTTAACCCACGGAAGGCTGCTGGACCAGACAACATTCCTGGCAGGGTGCTCAGAGAATGTGCGGAACAGCTAGCGGATGTCTTTACGGACATCTTCAACATTTCCCTGAGCAGCGCCGTTGTTCCTACGTGCCTCAAAACTACCACCATCGTTCCTGTCCCAAAGAAGTCTACAGTGTCTTGCCTCAATGACTATCGTCCCATTGCACTCACACCCATAGTTATGAAGTGCTTCGAGAAGCTCGTCATGAGGCACATCAAGACCCAGCTACCACCCTCACTTGACCCCCTACAGTTCGCGTATCGTCCAAACCGCTCCACAGACGATGCCATTACCACAGCCCTCCACTTAGCCCTCACCCATCTGGACAATAAGGACACTTATGTACGAATGCTGTTCATAGACTTTAGTTCAGCATTCAATACAATCATCCCTCAGCACCTGATTGGGAAGCTGAGCCTGCTGGGACTAAACACCTCCCTCTGCAACTGGATCCTGGACTTCCTGACTGGGAGACCTCAGTCAGTCCGGATCGGGAACAGCATCTCCAGCACCACCACACTGAACACTGGAGCTCCTCAAGGCTGCGTGCTCAGTCCACTGCTGTTCACTCTGCTGACTCACGACTGTGCAGCAATGCACAGATCGAATCATATTATTAAGTTCGCCGATGACACGACCGTGGTGGGTCTCATCAACAAGAACGACGAGTCAGCATACAGGGAGGAGGTGCAACAACTAACTGCCTGGTGTAGAGCCAACAACCTTTCTCTGAATGTGGACAAAACTAAAGAGATGGTTGTGGACTTCAGGAGAGCACAGAGCGACCACTCTCCGCTGAACATCGACGGATCTTCTGTAGAGATCGTCAAGAGCACCAAATTTCTGGGTGTTCATCTAGCGGAGAACCTCACCTGGTCACTCAACACCAGCGCCATCACCAAGAAAGCCCAGCAGCGTCTCTACTTCCTCCGAAGGCTGAGAAAGGCACATCTCCCTCCCCCAACCCTGACCATGTTCTACAGAGGGACCATTGAGAGCATCCTGAGCAGCTGCATCACTGTCTGGTTTGGGAACTGTACGATCTCGGATCGCAAAACCCTGCAGCGGATAGTGAGGACAGCGGAGAAGATCATTGGGGTCTCTCTTCCCTCTATCATGGACACTTACACCACACGCTGCGTCCGCAAAGGCAACAGCATTGTGGATGACCCCACACACCCCTCACACACACTCTTCACCCTCCTGCCGTCTGGAAAAAGGTACCGAAGCATTCGGGCCCTCACGACCAGACTGCGTAACAGTTTCTTCCCACAAGCCATCAGACTTCTCAATAACCGAACTGTACTATACTGAGCACAACATACACACATATCATCTGTATGGACTGCACAGACCCTCACAAAACACACACACTGTTTTGCACACTTTTCTGCTGTTTTTGCACATATTGGACAATATCTCAGTCATCTGCTGTTTTTTGCACAACTCCATATATAATCCAAAGGACCTGCTGCTAAGAACCTGCTGCTGTTCATTCTTTTACTGCACAAAATACTGTTTGAACATTCAGTATTTACACCGGTCGGTCGGCGCTGTTTCTGTTACTGTGTATTGTCTTCTGTGTATTGCATTTTTTGTACTTTTTGTATTGTCTTGTAACTTAATGTCTGCACTGTTTTTTGTCCTGCACTGTCTTTTGTCCTGCACTGTCTTGCTTGTCTTGTCCTGCACTGTTTGCACCAGGTTGCACAGTTGCACTTTATGTGGCTAAGACTACTTACATGTCCTTAGCCCTGTCTTTGTTTTATGTAGCACCTTGATCCTGGAGAAACGTTGTCTCATTTCACTGTGTACTGCAACAGCTATATATGGTTGAAATGACAATAAAAAGCTTCTTGACTTGACTTGACTTGACAATATAATACAATATATAAACTGAAATGCTATGAAATCTTTTCACTCTACACGTTATCTCTACTCCCAGATGTTTCCCTATTATATAATATAAAAAGCCTACTTACCTTTTCCTCCTCTTCCTTCTGAGACTTTTTATTTCATTAAGTCCACGAATATTTACACTTGCCAACTCCTAACTCACCGTAATCACTACTACTCCATACCTCCATACATTCTTATTACCATCATTACAATACAACCAATTTCCTCTTCCCCCTCTAATTATTTCTAATTATTGCCCTAACACTGTGAGTGGAACAGTACAGTCGCCTGTATTCATCAAATGTCTGTCCTCCTGAATCGTCATTCAGTTCGACACATAAATACAAACACTGATACACATGTTTATCTCAAATACCCATGCACATCAACAAATACATATAGATACACATGTATATTCCAAATACACATGCACATCGACAAACGTGACAAAACAAGGGGCCTCCCCGCCCTACCAAACAGACCTGCCTCGCCAGACAGCGGTATCTAGGGCAACGCGTTTCCTTTTCCTTTACCTGCCCGTTCGGCCCCGGCGATGGATTAATATAGCACCCACCCCGGCGGTACGCGGCAACCCGCCCGTTCGGCCCCGGTGATGGATTAATATAGCACCCACCCTGGCGGTACGCGGCGATAAAAATATAAAAAATATAAAAAATGTAAAAAACATATAAAATGACACACAAACACACACCGGTAGTGGCCAACTACTAAACCATAAACCCCATGAACCTTTAAATCTTCCCCAAAACCTCGAACCCTTTAAATCTACCCAAAAACCCAAAACCGTTAATTTCCCCACAAACCCCAAAAACCAAAACCGAAACCAACTTAGTTGCTATTTGCTATTTCTCATCCAGCTCTTATTAATTATCATATTTTCATAAAAGTTCACTATATTTTTATTACTATTTTCTTTTTTCTTTGGGAAAGTTCTTGACTTCGAGGGCAGTTGTCTGCCTCCCTCATCAGGGCCACTCCTCCCATGTCAGGCCACAGATTCACTATACACAGACTTTTGAATATAACAGGCGTCTGCTTACCGTAATGTTATGGCCGGCCTCTGTAACCCGTCTGAGAGAGCGGTGTCCGACTCTGGGCGTGGATCACACTATCCCTTGCGGGGATTAAATATGTCGGAAATTTTGGAGAGCCCCCCTCCAAGTAGACATATGCCAGGGGTGAATTACAGCCAAATTAATAGTCAATAATAGTTTTTCACACTTAATGCTAAAATAATTAAACTTAATGCTACTTAATTCATACAATAAAATATTTAATTACTAATACTTAATAATACTTCTTAATATTTTAATACCAATTAATTAATCACTACTAAACCATTAATACTACTTAATACCATTTGAATTTGAATAATAAGAAAACTTTCCAGACCTGGATGAGAATGAGCAAACCTTTATTGGTGCTGATCAGCCACTGCTTCCATTGAGCTTCTATACAGAATTACAGAATTGCCCATGGCCCCCCTGCCTCATTTCCCCGAAAAACAAGTCTGCCCTTTTACCGAAAATTAAGTCTGGCCTGTTGTTGTTCCTGCCGAACTTCTGCATTATTATTAAGAATATGCTGCGTTGACAAAACTATTGTCAAGGCTGTGCCCCCAAGAACATCTTGTCCTACTCCCTGTCACGTATCACCCATATCACCCAGACAAAACGCACGTCTTGAGGACCAATCTCACCAATCTCCCCAATCAATCATCAATTCTCCTGCTGCAATGGGTGAGTTTTCCCCATCTGTTTTTTTCCTATATATATATATGTATATGACGATTTGATATGATATGATTTTTCTTGATTATATATATATATATATATATATATATATATATATATATATATATATATATATATATATATATATATATAAGATGATTACCTGTATTGTGTACCTATACTATATGATTACCTGTATTAGTACTATGATTATCTGTATTGTACGCCTATACTATGTATATGTTGTATACGATTATCATGACAATCACATATAAACTATTCGCCCTACACTAAATTAATCACTTCTCTACATATAACCTAAAGATATTAAATATATAAAATGATCAGTTCAGTGATGATACTCAATTCCTCAATCACCTACCATCCCCTATGGTATAGGAGTTCTGATTTATGATATGATTAATATGATTATGACATTCGATGTTTTTTTGATTAATTTTGTTAGGATATGAGTTCCATGATTACAGTAACATCAGGTTCCAAATCAACTGGATTATATATTAGCGGTATTGGACTTACAATTAGGGTTTTTATCTGGTTAGTAGAAGCACTGCATTATTACTTAAGCTAAGCTTTTGCATTTTATAATGTTGTTTTGCATATATGTGGAGATCAGTTTATGCTGACTCCTTAAATTTGCTAGACTGATGATCTCAGTCTGTTTGCACAGACTGGGCCTGCACATGCATTTTTATTTTTAAGCCTTAGTTCCTCTGTTCTCGCCTAAAGGACAGGTTCCCTTTTTCTTGTTTTTCTCAGATTCTCAGAGTCAGCAAGTTCGTCCTGCTGGCCGACCTATTTGGCCTTCTCGACATTATATGAGACCTTATATGATGCCTTATGCAAGACCTGTGCCCACCCAACTACTGGCCTACGTCTCCTGTGCCTGGGCCTAGCTCTGCCTATTGAGATTTATAACTTCAATAAACCAACTACACCCCCTTATCTCTGTCTCACGTGTCATCTATTCATATCTCTCTCTCTCTCTCTGAACTATTACCACTATATGCGGGTAGGCCAGATGTTGTAATAATGTTGAGCTATAATATTGTATATCGCCATTAGGTCGTATATGAGTTATAGGGAGTATAGGAGCTATATGGACTATAATTATAATGATTTTATATATATATATATATATATATATATATATATATATATATATATATATATATATATATATATATATATATATATATAATCATTATAATTATAGTCCATATAGCTCCTATACTCATTTATAACAAATTACATTGTCTCAAAGCAGCTTTACAGAAATATAGAAACAGAAAAACAAATAAATAAAAATAATAATAAAAATAAATAAATACATACATATAAAATTTTAAAATAATGAAAAAATATTAATTTAAATTTAAAATACTATATATCTCTAACCTCCATACCTAATGAGCAAGCTAGAGGTGATGTGTTTTTTTTTGTATTGTCTTGTAACTGTTTGTCTACACTGTCTTTTGTCCTGCACCGTCTTGTTTGTCCTGTCTTGCACTGTTTGCATCAGGTTGCACAGTTGCACTTTATGTGGCTAAGACTACTTACAAGTCCTTAGCCCTGTCTTTGTTTTTATGTAGCACCATGATCCTGGAGAAACGTTGTCTCATTTTGCTATGTACTGTAACAGCTATATATGGTTGAAATGACAATAAAAGCTTTTTGACTTGACTTGAAATGAGTCACTGGCTGACCATGCCAATCAATCCCTGGCAGTGTTACCAACAGGACACGAGACCCCAACCAGGGGTATGATGCCAGGATTTACGAAAAAGATTCATAAGAACAGATGAAACTTTCCCCTGACCAACCTCTGTCCTTCCTCGTTCAACAATAGTTCAATTTCCACTGGTACCCGGTAGGTCAACAGTGCCAGTGGCAGTCGTTTTTAACCTGGGCCTTGACCGATCCAGGTATGATTACCACTGACGATTCGCATGTTTAAATTTCTCACGTTTTATGCCAATGCCCTTCCTGATGCAAACCTCTGTATTTATCCGAGCTTGTGACTGGCACAGAAGTCACAGGCTTGCAACCCCTGTAGCTAGAGTAACCAGTAAAACACTGTTTCTCCACATGAACAGACAGTAAGCACCTTTAGCTGATGTCATGCATACTTGTATCCCACAGAACACTTTTATAGAACTATATGAAAAGAACTACACACACACACACACACACACACACACACACACACACACACACACACACACACACACACACACACACACACACAGTGTGGGTAACCCTAAATCACAGTTTTTGCATAATTTTGTATTGCTACAGTGCCACAACCCATATAGTTTAATATGCTATTATTGATTACCAACCTCACATAACTTGACCTGCTGATGAAAATCCCAGTTAGTTAGAGGCTCTCTAGAGTGCCCCCTTTAGCACTGTGCCACTAAATGCATTATATCCTTCCAGTTCCATCTCTCATACACTCGCTCTCACCAGGGAGCCTGAACCAAATGCATAATTTAAAAAGTCCTTAATCTGCAATGGCATTCCCATTTGTTAGCCAGCAGACTGCACTTTATAATGTCAGTTTTCTTCCACAAAGGTCAATAGAACTTTCTCTAGTGCTCACACTCTCTTTACCTCTTAAACAATGAGGTCTGGTGTGATGCACTGCATGGACTAGAGGTTTGACACTTGACATCATAGCAATTATGAATCTCCTCTCTCTCCAGGTGCAGATCTGTCCATTTTTAAGGCTAGACCAGCACTGCATAGTATTCTATGTTTATTTTTCTGAAAATAAAGTTTAGTGTACCAAAAAAACTGGTATATTTGGATTATTTTTCTTTGCTCTACAATTCAAAAAATAATAGCCTGAAATATGTAATAGCCAAAAAAATGGTGAAAAATGTTTTTATTTCAGTTGCATTATGACTATTATATACTGTGCATTAGATTAGACCATCAATACTATAATACACAATAAGATTAAGCCTATTTATAAATAATTCATGCTTGTCTCATGCTAATCTTTTATCTTATTTTATTGCCAGATAACTGCTTATTTTTTACAGACAAATTTGGCTGAAGCAAAATATTAGCCAACAAATGACAAATTCAACCTCTGAATTAAATGCAAATGCTGAGTAAATATTTTTTTATTTACTTTTTTAAATAGGCATTAATATTTCAAATTCAATCCTATAATTTATTGTGCACTAATCTTTTCTTTTACTTCTTTTTCTACTTTTTGTTCTTATTCCTATGACTCATCTTACACATTACAGACATTTCATTGTTGATTCTAGGTGAAAGCATCACCCTACTAAACCCATAATTTTTAAGATTTGCTCTATCCATCACCGAGGTCGATCACTGAATGAATAACAAATGCATAACCTTACAATAAGCCTGTCATGAAAATATCTTGAACACGAGCCAAAACTAAGACTGTGTAACAAGGTCTTGAGCTCCAGAGGCCTGATAACTATTTTATTCTTTTACTTTGCCATCAGCTATTACAACTGAACTCAATATCCCACTTCATGCTGGAATTTATAGATGCTCCATTAATAGAGGATTGTGGAAAGGAGATAGTGGGAGGTTTGAGGGGGGTGACATACTATGGTTTTCTGAGGATGTTAAAATTGCATCCTAGATTATGTAATTTGACAAGTTTGTCATCACTGTGCACATACAGGTTCCTCCAAGTGTTCAGATATCATTAGCTTCATTGCTTCTAATGTGTGTGCAGCCAGACAGGTCATATATTGTGCAAATAGGTGGACAGGAGCTGAGTGCCTGGAATTATTTGGGTGAAATGGTTGGTTTATTTTGAGATGATAGGGATTGTTCTGCCTTTCATTCTAAATTTATGTCTGCTCAATCTTATTTCTTTGCCAAAAAACCCAAAAACATTAATAGTTTACATGTAGTGTGATTTCTTTTTGAAAAGAAAAGGTTAACAGCCAACATGATTAAATCAGTATGGTCAAAAACCCATCCATGATTTTCATGCTTTAACCTTTATTACTTTTATTTTACCATTTGTCAGGACTCATCCCGAACTTTGGCCACGTGCATGTGTTTACGTTCCTCGTCATGTGTCTGCCCCTCCTTCGTCTACTCCTTCCGTTTCAACACACCTGTTTCCCTTTGTCATGACCCTGTTTATATAACTGTGCAGCGTTGCCTTTTGCGGCGCAAATCTACTGTTGTCTTGTCCTGTCTTTAGTCCGTGTCATGTTTAGTGTTCCTTTGTTATTAAACCCCGTTTATTTCGCCATCCTCCATTTGGGTCTGTTCTATCCCGCATTTGTGACACCATTTGTGACACCATTAGCAGGATATATATATATAATTAATTTTAATTAATCAGAGAATTATTTGGAGACCATAACAGAGGGCATGTTTGGCTTAAATCAAATATAGCATTTCAGCAACAGAAACTCATACCAAATGTGAAACATGGAGGGGGAAGTGTTATGTATTGGGGATGCCCTGGCCAGCTCACCATCATATAATCCAATGTGAATTCAGAAAGTGCTTGAGGAACATATGAGCCCATCTGTCAAAAAAAATAAATTTAGTGAAAAAACATACCAGTAAATCAACCAGGGCTCGCTGCAAAGAAAGAAAATGGAGAATTCTGGAATGGCCAAGTCAAGCCCAAATCTAAGTCCTATTGAGTTCATTGTGGTGATTTGAAATGG
Organism: Tachysurus fulvidraco; assembly: GCF_022655615.1. NCBI lineage: Eukaryota > Metazoa > Chordata > Actinopteri > Siluriformes > Bagridae > Tachysurus > Tachysurus fulvidraco. The sequence goes on from NC_062530.1 coordinate 13,887,165, forward strand.
ACATTTGTTATCATTTGAAAGAATTCTGCATTGAAGTGTGGGGGAAATTTTCTTTGAGTCGATGTCAGAAACTGGCAGATGGCTACTAATACCATCTCATTGAGGTTATTTCAGCCAAAGGGGGAAATGCTTGCTATTTTCCTCAGTTGAAATACCCATACTATTGATTTATTTTGTTTAATAATTGAAAAGTGTTTTGTTGTTGTTGTTGTTGTTGTTGTTGTTTGCAAGCTATTACATCACTTTTATCTACAGGTACAAATTAAAGCAAGATCAGAAAATGACATGTAGACATTTCTTAATAAATAACTTAATATTTAATGGGGTGTCCTAATTTTTTCACATGACTGTATGTTGTAAGCTTTTATTATATTGCCAACATAAATGAGGCAAATATAAATGGTGGAAAATATTGTAATCCATGAAAGCAACATTATTTCACCATCAATCTCATACATTGTCCAACATTTAATGGATGCCTTATAATTACACACATATGTAAACCATCCCCATATGGCTACCATAACATTAGAAGCACACAACTGTTTTTGTATGCTGTAGCTTTACATTTTGTCTTCACTCCACCATGGTCTTACTTGTATTTTTGCCTTTTTCTTTATTGTGTATGATACTGGTTGCATGTTTTTTTTTGTTTTGTTTTGATGACTTCTTTGCCTGTCTGCCTCTTTGGATTACCAAACTTTGTGTGTTATTTTGACTCTGCCCTTGTTTCACGTTTATTTCAAACATGGTTCCTGCCTTTCAATCATTACAGCACATCCAGTCAAGATATTTACCTAGATCTTCTCAAACTGAAAAAATTCCTGATGAACACAGGCAGGCTGCATTATACCGGCCATTCTCATTTTTCTACTCTAGAATAAATGTTTTAGTTTCTTAGCATTCAATTTTAAAAGGCTATTGTTGAACTTTACAAATAGTTTGTTCTCATTGTTGATTGAAAACACTGCTACTTATTTGATTTTAGTTTTGTGTCCCTTATAACAGGTTATGCATTAAAATAATTAAAAAAAAAGAAAACATATTTCTCTTCTAAATTATGTTTTTGTGCTCCAAATATAAATAACACACACACACACACACACACACACACACACACACACACACACACACACACACACACACACACAAATATATATATATATATATATATATATATATATATATATATATATATATATATATATATATCTAATACATTCCTTTTTTATTTTATTAGTCCACATTAAATACACATATTTCTATTCATCACTGTCTTACATTTCATATTAATCCCAACAGGGCTAACATTGTTCAATTCCATTTCATTTATTTGTATAGTGCTTTTAACAAAAGCATTTACAGAAGCATAGAAACATAATAAAATTGTAAAGTTAAAAATTAAATTGCTCCTAACATCTTTCATCAATGTACAAGCCTGGAGACAATTCACAAGGAAAAACTCCCTAAGATGATGAGCAAGAAACCTTGAGTGGAACTAGGCTCACTAGAGACCCCATCCTCATTTTGATCAGAACAGAAAATAAATAATGTAGTTTTTTACAGTAGTTTGTAATTTTTTGGAATTGTGCAACCAGGAGCTCCTAAAGGACTAATATGTCAGTGTAATTTCTGAGTTCATTACAGAGATCCTTTCCTGCCAAAATATTTAAATGTTCACTGATGAAGACAAAGAAAACGGTCTCCAAGTGGTTCTAAACACAGTATTTTAACAGAGTTGAAAATTATAACAGTTGACAGCACAGAGTGATTTGTTGGACCATATATTCAGTTCAGCTCATTTAGATGCTAACCTCCAACATAAAGGACACAATGGTTGCCTGATGGGGGATGATCCAAATGTACAGAATAAATCTCAGAGCCATACTTGCATGTGAAAAATTCTGTCTGTATTAAGCACATGTCGTCATTTGTTTCTCTTCAACTTGACAGTAAGCATACTGTTGCTTAATGATGAAGAAATGCCTTAAACTTTTAGTGTGAAACAATTTCCTGGGTTCTATCCACATCACACTTAACAGTTTACCTTCACTATTCCTCATCACTCATTGGTCTCTCTGTCTTTACAATCCTCTGTGTGAATGCCATTAGAAACAAGAACTTTTTTATTCCTACACTCACCATAAATTCACTGCTTGAAAATTTTCAAGCTTTAAAGTATTTATGATTTTAAGCTGCGAAAGCAGCTTAAAATCTATTGGTTAAGGAGTTCATGTGATGAAGCAGAGCATGCCAGCAAGGCAATAAATGGGCATCTATGCCACATTGCTTCAGCTTCTATGTCTTCAGGATGTGCCCTGTATATGTTGGTGTGTATTGTCTGTCTTATTGTCTAATACTAAGGCAAAAGAAGATATATACAGTATATATAAAGACCAGGGACTTTTATTCTTTATCATGGCTAGTGGTCAGCTCTGAAGGGAGCTGATTGAGTGCATTATAAGCAATTGCTCTTCGCAACCTCCACTCTTGCTTGGCTGCATTCCAGGCTGGAATCTTGTCCTTGTCAAGGCAGTGTGTCAGCTTCGTTCATGGAGGTTGCAGTTTGGGTTAGTGGAAATACGTAGAATAAGAGATAGATGAGTCCCTTTTTTGTCCTCTCTTATAAATCTAATGTCTCTGCTTTGGTGCCCATAACAAAAGAAATCCACGCTCCATGCAGCACATTATGCTGGGTAGTGGTAACTTTCTCCTAGGCTTATGAGACATGCTGTGGGTCTTCGTCTCTAAGGATTATGGCTCGCTCCACTAGTTGTATTTCGTTGTCTAGCACATTGGCTAGGGATATTCCCCTTCAGGATATTTGTGCTGTGGTGGGTACTCTCCGCACTCCCTTATCAGGTTTTCTAACTTGGACCTGGATCCCACCCCTGGGTCCTGGATAATACAGCTCTAATAGTGCTCTGCTTCTGGCTTGTTTATGCCCTTTTACAACCTCAGGGACAGGTATTGGCATTCCCATAGTGTTAGACATGATGCAGTGTTGAGTTCCCATATAGGAAACTACACCAGGTTTTGTATGTAACCCAGATTCATGAGAAGGGAACAAGATGCTGCATCCCTGGCCACACTCCAGGCATCCACTCGCAGTTCCTTCAGACAAGTAGAAGATGAAGTAATGTTACATAGAAGCCCTTATGTCTTGGTCCTGTCACATCAACACTATAGGTCCAGCAGCATCTCTATCATCTCAGAAGCTTAACGGACATTAAACTGTCCTCTCAGGGGCTAAACACTTTTTTTACACTTTCTATTAAAGAACATTCTGACAGTAAGCATTACAGCCTGGTTGGGGAACAGCAACAGACAGGAGAGAGAAAAATCTCCAGAGGGAGGTGTAATTCGCTGAGCCTTACATCCACACTGAGCTATCTATCTACAGCATGGGGTGCTTGACCAAGTCTAGAAATACAGTATAGTGAAAAACCTCAACTATCCCAGCAATGGACTTTCTCTCTTGCATTCAGGGAACTACTTCTGCACCCCGAAGGCAACACAGGGAGAATAAGGAGGAGCTTGAAATATTTAATTGTTCTTTAATTTGTTTCTAATTTGTCTTATTTTTATTCCATTACTTTTATTCTACATTAGTGTAATTGGCTGATAGTCAGAAGTGAAGTAAATGCAATCATTCTATATGTTCCATGTGCAAATTGATAAACACAACCAATAAAATCACTGTGTTCATGGATCATTTTTGTCATGGATCATTGATCATGAATCATTGTGACATGGATCATTTTTGTACATCATAATCACCACCAAAGGAGTTGTTTTTTGTCTGAGCTGTAAGAAATGTAATGAAACATACGTTGGATCTACATACAATTGATAATTTTATCAAGCACCTTTGTACCACCAAAATGAATGTGTCAGGATCACGCCCAGACTTTTTACTTGTACCATGTGTTTTTGTTTACTTTTTTTTCACGTCTGCCCCACCCTTGTCTAATTCCTTCCCGCCTCAACACACCTATTCAAATTTAAATTCGAGTTTATTTGCATAGTGCTTTTAACTATTGACATGGTCTCGAAGCAGCTTTACAGAACATAATACAAAAACACAATGTATGAATATTAATCTTTATATTAACCTTTTGTTTTATGTTTATAAAAAAGGTTAATATAAAGATTAATATTCATACATTCATTCATTTTCTACCGCTTATCTGAACTTTATATATTGCAAAAATTCAAGATTAATATTAGATATATTTAAATGTATTTGTATTTATCCCCAATGAGCAAGCCTGAGGTGACAGGCAGCTGTTGCAAGGATGGATGGAAAGGAAGAAACCTTGAGAAGAGCTAGATTCAAAGGCGAACCCATCCTCATTTGGGTGTGAAAATATACAGTCTGACAGTCTGTCCTCATGTGTCTAATTGTCTCCCTATTTATCCTTGCCTTTGGCAGCAGAGAATTCTCGTCTTTGTATTGTCTTTGTCTGCTCGGTCTTGTTTTTTGAGTTGTTGTTTTTTTTTTCGCCAGTGTGTTCCCAGTTTTGTGTTTTTGTATTATGTTTTATTTAATAAATCATGTTTTTAGCTATCCCTTCATTTGGGTCTGAATTTTATCACAAAGACACCCTAGTATTCTGACAGAATGAATATCTCCTTATTAGTGAAGGCAGAAATTATGGACTTAATAGAAATTACCTACAGAGATATTAAATAATCTCTATGTGTGTAATGAAGTAAGGATCTAGACTCTTGGAACTCTGAAATTCTAAGAAATTATTGATATTTTTTTGATTGCTGTCATTCCATCATCAATCACCTACTGGTTTTACTACCTGCGCATAAGAACTCTGCTTTCACAACATGATGCAGTTAAGAGCATAATTCAAAGGGCCAGAAATGTTTAAAAATTGTTTAAAAGTCATTAAGTGAAAAAAACACTAATGAACTAATGGATACACACAAAAAAATTGTAGTCCAATTACACTTAAAGGAAATAATTAGACTAAAATAAGTTTAGTCCAATATTTACCATTAACTGCATAAACCATGTGTACATCATTCAGATAACATCTTGCATTTAGATAACAAATCTTACAAAAGATACAGGCAAATTACACCATACACTTATTAAACTTATTTTTGATCACATAAAGATATCAGCCAAGTTAATGAGGATGTGGGCTCTCGGGCTATGCACGTCTCTCTTCGCTTTTTCTCTCCTCCTCTTTTTTCTTTCAAGACAGAGACAAATCCACACACCTAACCCATGCTTTTATTAAATTCTCCTCAATAAAAACTCAGACAGGATTTATTAGCTACTCAGCACAGGCATTTAGTTTCCCCTCTCCCCTCTAATTATTAAGTGAAAATCAATAGAAAGCAAAGAAAATGGAAGTCATACAAGTGTTGTCACCCTGATATTATGTTGGCCGTCAGGTTAGATTCATGACAGGGACATGGAGGGCCTGAAAGCTGGACTTTCTGCTTACATTGCAGGACATGAAGTGGAGGTTATTCATTAGAGTAAGCCAGCGGTCAGATACATGTCCTCTCTATTTCACTCGTATATCTTGTATGGAGAGGGGGATGTTGATATACCCTAATAGAGATGTCAGCTTTTATGCAGCCACAGTAGATTTATTTTTATTTTGTTCTTAAGACCTTTTTTAACAGCCTAGTGCTACACACATAAACCTAAAGCACACATAAACTGAAGATGTGACTGAATCATTAATTGCATTGTCTTTTAGAATGTGTGATCAAAATCAAGGGAAATTGGTAATTATTTAAATAGGGTGATAAAATACTGTTGCCTCCTCTAAAGTTAATACATTTTGGTGTGATTGTGTCAACACATTAGTAAAAAATTAAATGTTATAAAAAATTATATTTGTGATAATTATGTAATTATATTCAAATTTGTATTTCTTTGCCATGTATTTATAAATTAATTTCAATTGTGTTAGATATCGAAAAGAGAATGCTGAAACGTTAATTGTATTAATAGCACTAATTCAACAATTTTAACTTTTTCTTAACAATTTTAGCTATTTTTATTTCTTTCATTCTTTCAAGCTTTGTCTCTTAGTTAGCATTTTCACTCAGTAAAATTGAAATACATGGAAGACAGGAAGAAACATTTAAGCAGCTTCTAATACATTATTTGTAATTCCTTGCATTCCTGGTAGTAATGCAAAAATTCTTAAGCATGCACCTGAGACACTCAGAGTAATTGCTTAATACCTTCCCTCAGATCTCCTGTGATTTTTTTTATTACCCCAATCTTTTTTACATAACCACTGCTCCGGGTGTGTGTTCACGGTGTGTGCGTGTGTTCACTGCTGTGTGTGTGCACTTTGGATGGGTTAAATGCAGAGAACTAATTCTGAGTATGGGTCACCGTACTTAGCCGTATGTCACTTCACTTCTTCTCTGCAAATTAAATCAAATTTCATTACTCTAGTTCATCCTAATGGTGTGTGTGTGTGTGTGTGTGGGGGGGTGTTTCTACTGCTCAAGCAGATTAATCAAAGACTCAGCTTCAGAGTCAAACTGAAGTAAGCATCGATCCACCAGTCTGGGTGCCTCTAGTGATTCCAAGTGTTGGGAGGAGGGGTAGATGTTACCTTTGAGTGAGAGACACTCACTATCTATTGATTCTAATATGTTAAATGCATAGCAAATATTTGCATCAGACAGGAACTTGATTTTTTTAAATAGGGCCTCTGAACTGTGCTTCCATTACTTAGTTGAACACATTGTATAAAGTGTACCACTCAGTAAGTTAGATACTTGCTAAAATGTGTTTTAGACCCTTGCATTTTGCCTACCTGCCACACTGATCCCACAAACAGGGTGGTACCTATAGCTTATCTATCAAGCACTCAATATGTTACAATGCCTATTAGTTTGCATGAGTTGCTATGCAGCACCCAATTATTGTGATGTACAAATCGATTATAAGTTGTGATAATATTCATTCATTCATTCATTCATTCATTAATTCGTTCATTCATTTTCTACCGCTTATCCGGGGGTAACCAGGAAACCAGAGTACCCAGAGGAAACCCCTGAGGCACAGGGAGAACATGCAAACTCCACACACACAAGGCGGAGGCAGGAATCGAATCCCCAACCCTGGAGGCGTGAGGCAAACGTGCTAACCACTAAGCCACCATGCCCCCTGTGATAATATTATATGTTACAAAACAGATTATGTCAGAACGTAATTTTGCTTAGACAGCTGTGGGTTTCACCATTAGTTTGGAGATATTTAACACCTTTTGGGGTTTAGTGGGGGTTGAGCTGCTTGGCCTTTGATCTCTCAGGGGTAAAGTCTTAACAAAGGGTCTTTTCGCCACCTACCGGCCCTCTGGCAGCTTTCAAATCAATTCCTGACCCAGAGTGGATGCAGATCTCAAGGTTACACCTGAGTGTTCAAGGGCAGGTCCAAGTGTAATCGGCACTTAGATCAAAGATTAATCTTATTTGCCATCTATTAGGCTTGATTCCTTTGTCCCTCATTCTCCCAGCCAAAGCCAGGATTATGGTGATAGTTTAAGATAATGGATTCTTATGGAAGGGGAGGTCAAGAAGTCTTCTTGTTTCAGGAGCTGCAGATAATATGATTAATCTAAAAGCTTCTCAAAAGGGGTGCCACCTTCACAGGTCTAATTGTAAAAGAGGGGTGGAGGAGAGGAAATAAATCTGCAGCAGTGGCTGCAAAGTCACTGTAAGCGATGCAGTAAGAGATGCATTGCTGTGTAGTGTCGGTGTTGTGATAACTAGCATCTTTATGTTTGCAATTTTATCCATTCTATTTAATATAACAATCAATACATGCTTTAAAAAAAAACATATACAGTATAGGCAATATTAAGAATATGAATATGTCTACTTATAATTTTTACATGTTTATATTGTGCATATAGTAAATGATTATATATTGTAAAATAATATATGTATATATTTCTGGATTTGTATTGTACTCAAAAGTCATGTTTAATAGTCAATATCTGTTCTCCAAATATTGTGATGTGGCTATTATGTTTATGATCAATGGAAAACAAATGCACAAATTTAAGTCTTTTGCTCTTGCCTTTTCTGTCTGACACCACCAACAAAATGTGTGTGTGTGTGTGTGTGTGTGTGTGTGTGTGTGTGTGTGTGTGTGTGTGTGTGTGTGTGTGTGTGTGTGATTGAATTTTGGTGGGTATTAATGTTCCAGTCATTTTTAAGCAAGTGCTGTAATTATACACAGGTATCGTCAATAAGGTATTGAGCCAAAATAGGCTGATAGTGCACCTTGGCATAGAATCTAAAAGTCTCAGCTCAACATCTCCCATAAGTGTTTAGCTGGATTGAGATCTGGTGACTGTGAAGGTAATATTATTGTCATGCTCATCAAAATATTCACATGGAGGGAGAGACAGAACATGCATGACATTTATTATGAAACATTGCATACTTCAACTATCCTGACACATTTTATTATCCCAAAACTTCATCAGACCATCACAACTGACTGCAAGAACATTTATTAGGTATCAATATGAAGGACAACCTTGGCAACCTAAAAACCTTGATATTAATGGTTTATAATATTTTTTCTGTGTTTATATTCCAAACTCTCCAGTCCCTACCACTTATTGAAGTGTCTAATGTAAATGATTATCAACAGAAAGAAAGAAGAAAGTTTGTATTTGGCTTGGAGATAAGTGACTAAGCAATATTAGATTTAGTTGCAATCCTAAATTGTACCTACCTAAAGGAACTTCAATAAATTTAGTCAACAAACATTACTCAAATGTTGCTGCATTAAGTAAATGGATTTTATTTGAAAAGGCTAATATTTCATGTAATTATCATTTGCAAGAGTTTAACATATTAGTCACATCCAAATTGCTGTGAAAAATACTAAAAAGCTACATGCTGTAGGGTTGGTCTTTTCGTATGTACACGGATTCAGTCCATTTTAGCTCTCTCATTTGTATAATGTTAAAAACTGAATTTCATTCATCATTAATCTTATGTCAAAATGTATCACATTTGTGAGAGAACTTTATTAGACAAATAGAACTGTCAGGCTTTTTAAGCTTTAAACAGTTAACAGTGTGGATAAGAAAAGAGATATTACCTGTATAAAGGTAGAATCAGGACCAATTTTCATCAGCACTTGAGTGCCACACTGCTGCTCTCATTAAAAACTCTCAGTCACCACACACATGCACACAAACACACATACAGAAATAACAACAACAACAAAAATGATAATAATAATAATAATAATAATAATAAAAATAAAAATAATAAAAATAATAAAAAAAATAATAATAATAAAAGATGGTAATCATGATAATATTAATAATCTTATATTATTAATTAATAATCTTGTGTGTGATACATATATAATCACACACAAGATTATTTATTAATTTTTATATATTAAACACCCGAGATAATCAGGATAAGAACAACAGCAATGCACAACTGTGTAAATCACAAAAATGATTAAGCAAATGAATACATTAACCTTTTACCACAAAGCTCCATAAAAACAACCACTCAATAACGAAGTGACCATGATCTTATAAGCCCACCATTATGCATGTGGTCCCTCACTAATCCATACTTTGTGCCACCTGATCATCAAGGCTAAATGTGTCTGAATATGCTAATGTCTCTAATTGGACTACTAATAGAGCATGTCTGTGTAGTTTTTAAGCTTGCCAATGGCTGTGTAATCAGCTCTGACAGTCGTTAAGTGAATAAAGAGGCAAGCAGCAATGTCAGGAGAGGGCCAGGCGGTTCCGGCTGACACTACCCCAATCTTCTAGGACCCATTAAATGGCTGTTTCAACACATTACCTACCATAACATCCTTGAATATCACTGATTTTATTTGAGGTACCAAACATTTCATTTCATGCACCATTAATAGGAAAGTGCTGAGGTTCTGATGCTGCCAAAACATTTAGTAACTACCTGGACCTGGAGAAACCAATTAACTCCAGGAACAATACAGCAAATTGAGAGCAAAAATAGGTTATCCCACCATTGTTGGCGATCTATTAATTCAACTTTTTATATAAATGCATCTATCTATCTATCTATCTATCTATCTATCTATCTATCTATCTATCTATCTATCTATCTATCTATCTATCTATCTATCTATCTATCTATCTGTCTGTCTGTCTGTCTGTCTGTCTGTCTGTCTGTCTGTCTGTCTGTCTGTCTGTCTGTTTAGTTCCCTGCTTGGGCTTGAGAATTAAATACTGCCTGCATCGATGACAGCACGGGAGTCTGCTGCTGGACCACCAGGGAACTAGACCGCTTAAACTAATATAAATATAATAATTTCATAGACATTGCTTTTGTGCAAACTATGAAGATGAATTAAATCAATATTGAATGATTACTTGCATTACAGTATTAAAAAATCATTAGGGTGTACTTTCACTTTATAAGACGAAAAAAAAGATACATTTGCTCTAATCCAAAAAAAAAAGAAAAAAAGAAGAACATGGCAAAAGGGAAGATCTATTTCACTAAGTAATTTCATTCTGCAGCTGTAAAGTCGTTGCTAACCATCTAAAAACACTTAATGGTATAACTCTTGGCTATGTAGTAAAGAGATGAGGGGGTCACCATTAGCTTTCCTTTGTGTGATATTTAACCTCCTATGCCCTGGTGTCCACATACTGTACGTGGACATCACTGCATCTAAAATGCAAGGCCAAACCAAAGCTCGGGTCTTAGGAGGTTAATGCAGTTATACAGTACCTAACACATACATGGAGTGGCACTTCAAAAGATAGAAAAAAAGCACATCCCCCACAAATAAATTTATCAAACTTTATCCAGTGTGCACATATATGATTGAAATGAATGTGCATGCATGTTTGTGTGTTTGTATGTGGGTCAAACGAAGACTTAAAAACAAAACAGTAAATTCATGTATGTATGTATGTATGTATATTACTTACTTACAAAATTCATAATAACATCAGTATTAGTAGTTTCAATCTGGATTAAGAATGAATAAGAGATAGAAATTACTAATGTGAAGATCATGGTATATGGTCTCTGAGTATATTCATTGACAAATGCAATCAGTTTGTCTTCTGTTGTATTTTCTTTAACAGTCACACACAATCTTTTTTCACAATTTTATTCAGCTGTTGAAGAAACAAAATAATACTGCTATAACTTGTATGTATTAACAAAGATTAACTACAGCAAACCAATGATCTCACTGTTTCATGCCACCTCCCACCCCCTGTGTTCATAGTAAAAACAAAAACAACATAAGGTATGACTCTGTGAACCTTGAAACTCTAACATTGCCCTTCTAATTACATATAAACTATCTTATCTTATTCTTATTGATTTTCAGCTTGCCTTCAATGGGTCCTAGTGGAATGAAGTCAAAATGGAGCTAATGGGTAAAGAGAAAAAGAAACATAAAATATCATTACTGTGGCCTCCTTCATCAACACTCTCTGATTACCTCTAGAGCTCTTGACCTTGTAGAAGGAATACAGATAAGGAATATGATCTGGAAGCCTCACTGATAGTTTCCACTGTTCCACAGATTTGATTACAATGCAGTCCAGTTTAATACTTTGGAAATCATTTGGTTACAGTTGTTCGACAGTAGAACAAATGATTAATAATAATAATAATAATAATAATAATAATAATAATAAGAAGAAGAAGAAGAAGAAGAAGAAGAAGAAAAAGAAGAAGAAGAAACTTACAAAGCATACAGTACTTAAAACATAAATAAACACACATGAAGCCTGGACATGTGTACAAGTTTTTGTTTGTTTGTTTGCTTTTGTTTTTTATTATGTTGGCTTTGTAGAAGCCAACATTCTGATTTCCGTTATAAGCTTATTATTATTATTATTATTATTATTATTATTATTATTATTATTATTAGACAAAAATTTATTTAAAAAAATGCGGCATAGGGCGTTCGAGCCACATGCACCAAATTCGGATATGTTGTAGACCCTGGTCTAAAGTTTGTTGCTTCTATTTTTCTAAGCGATCGGAATTCCGGCATTCCCGGTACGGACGCTCAAAGTGGCCTTTTTTCCCATAGACTTCCATTATAAACTTTTGAGGTTTAGAACTCAGCAAGTTTTCGAGCGATTTACTCGGACAGGTTCTTTAGGACCTTACTCCGGACAAAGTTTTTATTTCGGAGTTCCGACGGAATTTTCGGTTTTCCGGTAGTTGACGATCGAACATCCCATAGACTTGAATGGGGAATTCCGAAATTTCCTCTAAGCTCTCACACACACAGCGTGCGCAGAGCTCAGGCACGGCTTCTCTCTCTGTGATCCACGCAGTATAATAATAAGTAGAATCCCATAATGCCTGCAGTATTGACATGAAATGTCCAAACCCTCAGTAGCCACTTTTTGCCAAAAGTATTGGCACCCCACCGGATAATCTGGTGACGTCACTCGACACCACGTGACGTCACGTGTAGCCCCGCCCCCAAAACAAGCGAAATAAAAAATTTGCACAACATGGACATGTGACATATCAAAACACTCAGCACAATGAGGGGAACTGCCCCTCGGGTATTCTGGTTACATCACGTGACGTCACGTGTAGCCACGCCCCCAAAACAAGTGAAATAAAAAATTTGCACAACATGGACATGTGACATATCAAAACACTCAGCACAATGAGGGGAACTGCCCCACGGGTATTCTGGTCACGTCACGTGACGTCACGAGATGTCACATGTAGCCACGCCCCTAAAACAAGCAAAATTAAAAATTTGCACAACATGGACATGTGACATATCAAAACACTCAGCACAATGAGGGGAACTGCCCCACGGGTATTCTGGTCATGTCACGTGACGTCACGTGAGGTCACGTGTAGCCCCGCCCCCAAAACAAGCGAAATAAAAAATTTGCACAACATGGACATGTGACATATCAAAACACTCAGCACATTGAGGGGAACTGCCCCACAGGTATTCTGGTCACGTCACGTGACGTCACGTGTAGCCCCGCCCCCAAAACAAGCAAAATTAAAAATTTGCACAGCATGGACATGTGACATTTCAAAACACTCAGCACAATGAGGGGAACTGCCCCACGGGTATTCTTGTCATGTCATCTGACGTCACGTGAGGTCACGTGTAGACGCCCCCAAAACAAGCGAAATAAAAAATTTGCACAACATGGACATGTGACATATCAAAACACTCAGCACAATGAAGGGAACTGCCCCACGGGTATTCGGATCACGTCACATGCTCATGTTTGCTCACCTCCAAAAGTATTGGCACCCTAGCGGTCCAGTAGCTTTCACAGTCTTTCTGTCCACTCACCTCCAAAATACTTGCACCGTCAAAGCCAACATCAAAGTTTGTCGCGACGAACTTTACAAATCTAGTTGTCATTACTGTGCTGCAGTATGACACATCAGATCCAAGTAATTACTATAAATTAATAAATTATTGTAATTCAAAGGACTGATAATGCAAAGGTTTCCTGCACTGCAAATACTTATATCTAAAGTAATCATTTAACAATGTAGGATTTATAGAAGTGTTACTTTTATCTCTAAGCCATTATGTCTCATTGTAGCGCATGATGAAGAAATGAATCTCTTTATCTTAGTGGTTAATTATGACTTTTTTTTCTTATTATATTTGGGGGTGGTGGTGCTAAAAAGCAGCTGTGTTGTATTGTCAAAGTGTAAGTTACGTGTTGATGTAAATCAAGTATTCAAGTGGTTCTGACTGCTATGTCTCCTCCAAAAGCCACTAAAGATATGTTATACTGCACAATCCTTTCTAACCACTTATTTAATTTTCCATTTTGGGGCTGCGGTTTAAGTTATAAAGTTCATACAGTTCTATGGCTAAGTTAAACTGTGCTCACGGCTTCAGATATATACCATGTTTATTTTGAAAAGTGATTACTAAAACTTTTTTGATATTATACTAAAGAAACCTTAAGTCAAAAGTGCAGGTGCACAGGTACACCTGATTCAGATTGAATAATGATGCAGTTAATGGGCCGGTGTATAACTGCACAAGTAAACACAGGTGCCTAGAGAGCTAAGAATAATCATTTGGAGAAAATGGAGAAAAATCTTTTTTCATGTAATAGCAACGTTTCCATCTCCAATGAAATCAGTCATTTCTTAAAACAACATTTCATCTGCTGTTACCCTTTGACCTTTGAACTTAATTTTCTATCCAAACCCATTTCCATGTCTTTGCACCCCTTCCCATCCCCCAACACACACAAACACAAGCATCACAACACAATATATCCAACATCTGTTTATCCAAGAGTCCAAGATGTGTTAAATGTTTGAAAGGGATAGACAAGCTGTCCCCGACATTTTTGGCCTGGTTCTATTTTTATTTTTTATTTTACTTTTTTTTATTTTTGGATTTCAATAAATAGTAGATATGAACAAATCATGCTATTCGGAATTTGATCCACTGATAGATCATGTCATTAATGTGTCTGTATGAATGATTAATATGTAGTGTTTGTGACACAGAGGACCCCTTACTGCTACTAACAGCAAGGAACACCAGGGGAATGGACCAGATGACTAGGCGCTTAACAGACATTGACGGAAAGGCTAAACAGACAGTGCATAAGACAAACATTCATTCACAGTATGGAATTACAATATTGAATTAAAATGCTGTACCAAATGTACCATCACATATAAAGCTTTCCTTTTTAAAAAAATATAAAATTCTGTAAAATATAAAATATAAAATATAAAAAGTCTTCTTTCTGCCTTATAATTTGGGTATAGTTTTTTTTGGTTTCTAAATTCTTATTTGAAAACTTAATCCTATAAACTAAGATTTATGTAATGAGCCTTATTTTATAGTTTTTATGTATTTACCAATTTTGATTTAGTTTACAGTACAGGTCCTAAATTAAATCATATTTAACTGGTTGCAAATGGTTCTATGTTCTAAGTTTTATATTTATATAATTGTATAGGCTTTCCAACCCAATTGAAGAATAACATGCTTATGTTTACATGAACCCGGCATATCACATAAGCATTAGATTCAAGTATCAAATTAAAATATACTCAAAACATCAGATAAATATCAACCGACCATATCAATATCAAATTGCTAAGAACATGAAACCTCTTCGATAAAGCAGACAGATAATTGGAATGTCTTAATTTGCAATGTGTCTATGAGAGAAATGTAAACAGTTCAGTTTGTGTGAATTACAAAGACTTCAAAGTTCAGAATTTGTCTCTGTAATCATAGATGCAATAACCCCTATTCCAATAGGATAAGAAATAAAGTGTACTTATTGTATTCACGTGTCATGTCTGACTGTTGCTATAGTGATCCAAGTTATACTTAAGGTTGGCTTGCCATCTTGCTTTCACAGAGTTTGTGGACCCAAATTATGTTCACAGAGTTTTACAACTCATATCACAGACCTGACCATGTCACTCAAATAGACACCTCTTCACGGTCATCAAAGGTTCCACAATCGGCTTGCATCCATTTAACGTTAACAATCATCATACATTTTGCAAGCTTTGATAATTCATCTTGTGTTTTTCTGACTCGAGCATCATCTTACACTCTGCCTGTAGTTTCATCACATTTGCATATATTACCATGCATTATTTCTGCATTTTATTTATTTTACTTATTCTTAAACAGTTATCAATTTGATTACATACTGTATATTTGCATTGTAAACATTTTTAACAAAATAATTAGTTTTTCTTTCATTCATTAGATTGAATTTAGGGTTCCGGTGATTAAAGCTTAGTTTCTTTTAACCTGTGTTATAAATACATATTTTTATTTTTCTACACTATATTACTTTATTACTACACAAGCTCTTAAACATTATTACATAATTAAAAATCACTTCACTTAACACAGTCATGTATTTTATAATCTCTATGGAGTAAATCATATTTGTTACACATTTGTTACACATGTATTCATTTAATCCAGACCATTTTATTTTACATTGTATTACAAAGATGATTAAGATGATATTTACTAAAATATTATAAAGCTTTATAAATATTATCTATTTCTGAATAGCTTTCATACATTGAGAGCCATGGGTTAGCCCTTGAATTATTAATGAACATTTAAAATTATAAATACATTTCTAAAATATTTAGCCATTAATGGATTTTGCCATTATATATACAAATTCAAATTTAAACAAATACAAATCTCAAAGATGATAAAGTTTAACTAGTGTTTCTACACTGATCTTTTGTGACTGAAATTATTTTTAAACGTGTAATAAATTTTACAGTAATAAGGGAATATAGTGTTAGTCCACATGAACAGAAATAATGAAACTACATTCCACAGGGCACAATAATCATATTATATTACACATAACAAATGTAAATGTCTTGGTAAATTGAGAATGTATCATTTATTAATGGACATTATTAGTGTCTGTATTTAAACACAGTTTAGATGGTATGTATGTTTACATCAACACGGTATGGTGCAAGAACTTGATGCTTGTTTCTAGTTACTGCTCATTTCTAGGGGAGTTTGTGACTGTTAGATGCAGGCCAATGTCATTTATTGATGGACATTATTAGTGTCTGCATTTAAACACAATTTAGGACACCACAAGTAGCAATATAGCTGACCAAAACTAATCTGTCACTTAGGCATGAAAGAAAAGGAAAGATTAGATTAGCACTAGATTTTGCAACAGCAATAGGGAAAAAAGGGAGCCTGTGATTAGGCCAATGTGTAAATCTTCAAACTGGGCACACATTATCCAGCACAAAAAAATTTCACTCTCATTTTCATCTAACTGTTGTCACTATCTTTTGGAGGAAAACAAGGGTGGCAAGGATTGAATACATTTACTTGGCCTTATCGGTACATTGACATTTTATAGAAGTTTCTATAGTTTCTATAACTACTGATTGGTATTATTTTCTCTCTTTTATTTATAAAAATTTGAATGTGTTTTACAATCAACTGTATCTCCATGACTCACAGAACAACCCCAAGATCCTAACCATTCTGGCTTCAAAGTGGCACGTTGCACAGATACTGCCCTGGCTGTAACTTAGAAACAATATACTACTAGATCAGTCAAACAGTCATCTGTTCTTTTTTACAGTCAGGAATGTTCACCATTAAGAGTCTGAATTCATGGACCGACTTGGTAATGATTTGCTTCCTACTTGGAAAGTCATCCATATACGATTATATGGAGGAGAGCTGCTCAATGCAGACACCGTACTGGCATCCTACAAGTGTCAGTACATGGTTCTCCTCTTTTCTCCCTCAATACTTATTTTTTGCAAAGTTATATCCTCACAGTGGTTATGCTGATGACACTCAATTAATCTCCTCCTTTCCTCTCTCAGATGGCACTTTTTCTGCGCAGCTTACAGATGGCAGCTGAAAAATAATCCCAGTGAACTTTTGGTCATGTCAGGTGATTTTTCCCCATGTAAGGATCTTGTGAGCTCCCTGAACTACTACACTGCATGCAATCTAGAAATAACCATAGAAAATCAACTGTTCTTTTCTTTGCATTTTGCATATCTTCCACCTCTGACAACAATTCAAAATCTACAAATGATTCAAAATGCAGCTGCATGACTTTTCAATATTCCAGAGTTCTCCCACACCACTCAATTGCCAAGCTCCATGCACTGCTTTCCAGTAGTTGCCCAAATCAGATTTTAAACACTGATGATTGCCAACAAATTCAAAAACAGACCACCACCCTCAAATGCTCTTAACTTACCCCACACTGTACCACACTGCTTCAGATCTTCTAGCACTGGGTTCAAGAAAGGTAAGCATCAAAAATTGGTAAGCACCAAGTCACTGGCTGTCTTCAAACAAAGGGTTGAGACTGACCTCTTCCTGAAATACATAAACTAGCTCTTGTTTGGGTCTTGTTTATCTCTTGGAGGCCCTGAGGTAGACATATGTTTAGTAAGGTTAGTAATAGCTTAATATGGCAGCAAATACACACTAAAAAAACATTTATCATCAACTTATCTGTCATATTAAAAATGAAACTAACTAAATAATAATCAAGACTAGATATTTTGCCTAACCTGACTAAACCAAGCAGCATCTGCAAAATAATATGAGCTATTACTGATCTTAATGAGGATTGCTGTACTCTCCTGACAATCATCCTGACACTTAGGGCCCCACTGTGTGATGGTACATATGCTCATACTTATGTTCCTAAAATCCATGAAGATATGTCTACATATGAGCATGTGTGTGTGTGTGTGTGTGTGTGAGAGAGAGAGAGAGAGAGAGAGAGAGAGAGAGAGAGAGAGAGAGAGAGAGATGTGTGGGAGATACAGCTGGAACAGAAATTGGAGTTGTACCGACATGCCCAGAGGCCAGATCACTGACACAGCTCATTTAGCACAATTTCATAATTTCTTTAATGAATCCCAGCTTGATAGTATTTCTAATAAAAAGGTTGCAGAAAATCATGAGTTTTATTTCAGACTACATTTGCCTGCTTCTTTTATCCTGTTCATGAATCCATAGATTTTTATCATTGCTAATTTTTTAGCCTATAACCCATAGCAATGACCAAGAAAATGCTATGGATCAATGATCATAGATATTATACAGCATATTCAACACCACAAATGACAACAGAAAGTTATCAAAATGAAGAGCAGAGTTACTATGAACACTTTCATAAACATCTTTAAATGACAAAATGAGTGCAACAGCAGCATTTTTCAGGTCAAGCAAAACATCTTCAATATCCTGCCATTTGCTCTTAAAAAAGTTTATGCATTTTGTACTAAACCATTCCACACAAAGAGATAATTCAATCACTTCAGGGGTCTTTGCTCTGCCACCCTTGGTCTACCATCACACTTTAGGTTCAGCCAAGCATCTACTCATTGTTAGCACCTTTGGCTCCACAATAGCTGCTAAATTGTTAGAATCTTTCACAGGTCAAGAGCTGTGTAGAGGCAAGGAGGGTACCTCAGCCAGTGGGAAAACAAAGCCATCCACCATGATGGATCATAGTTTGGTGTAGGGATAGATGTGTATATTGTGAAAAGGGTGGTGAAGTTGGAGAGGGGTTCTTAAATGTCCCCACTCACTTTATGATCATGAATCTTCAATGTATAAATATCCATTTCTCTATCCCACCAAGCATGCAACAGCCTATCTGTACATCCCTGGTCTCTTTAGTACAGGCTAATAGATTGATTCCTCTGACATGGCACATAATGAACTGTAAATTGTCTCTTAATTCTTATTTGGTCAGGCAGGAAAACATATGAGGTAATATGGCCAGAATAAATGGAGCATATAATAGATCTCCAGCTAAGGCATAAGGATAGGCCCTGATGGCAGAACCTCATGATTAATGAAAATAATAATACAGTTGAAATTGATTTTTTTTTAGGGGACAGTCTTCCAACTTTACCTCTGACAATTTATGTGCACTATGATTTGTAGATAATTTACTGCACATCGTTTGTTTTCCTGGTGTTCACTTTTCTTTCACTGCATAATGTACACAGAGCATTCTTAAAAATAATAAATTAATAAATTTTAAATAAATATATGGAAATTGATTCTTAAATATATAAATCAATGCATGATTTAGAAGTGACATTAGGCACTGATCTTTTTTTTGTTTCCCCAAATATCATGAATCCTTTTTAATATTTTCATGGAAGAATAAATGTGTCTCTTTGCTCTTGTTTCTTCACCATAGCAGGCCTGGTATGTTAATAAAGGTGAGTGTGATTGCCTCCCATTTTTTCTGTTCTTGTCACAGTCTTATGAATGTCTGTTATGTAGCTTGTGCGCCTCTTTGCTTTCTAGGTGGGACTATTGATGAGTATCAGACTGATTGCAGGCTCTCCTCTGAACACTGTACATTTTCCTTATAATGTAAAACATTTCAGTATGGTTAAATTTACAATTAAACGTACAGTTACTGTCTTGTAAATGTGAGTAAACTCAACTTGTTAATCAAGTTAATCTTTGCTTCAACTTACAGTCAGTCAAGTCAATGTAAGTTTCAATTTTGAAAACTTGAGTTTAATATTCCAAAGTTGTAAGTTCACCTAACTTAAACAAGTTATCATGTTTTGCATTGTATAACATCCTATTATTTAAATAACATTATAATTTATCTGTTTTGTAGTGCCACACTGACACTCCTGTATTGATGACAGTAAACCATTTGCATACATAACAATAACAACAATTAAGTGTGACAATTAAGTAGCAATTTGATTTTATTCATGACTAAATTTTAATGAAGAAAAATTATGACTCAAATTACAGAAGCAACACAAATAAATTAACATTTTTGTCTGTATACATTTTAATAAATTACAAATTGATCAGTTTAATATTGCAAAGACAAGCTAATACAGGTTCACCATACCTTAAAAAATGAAGTTACAATTTTGCCTATTAATTCTCCTTGATATTCAATCTTTATGCAACCTCTACCGTTAATGCAATGCATATGAACACAACAAAGCAGAGTTGTACATTAATGTTCAAAGAGGTGGATAAGAGACCCTGTTGGGTCCTGGATATTTTTGATGAGGCCAGTTGGTTATGGACAGAAATCTAAATGGACCGAGATCTAGAAGGGAAGTGCCTCAAAAAGATTGCATCCAGGAAAAAAGGAATCAGCCAGAATCTTAACTGACTGCTTCATGGTCCTCAAAGTGTAGAGGCCCTGAAAACATAGCAATTGCAGCCAATTACCTTCTCAGATGAGACACTCTGCACTCAGACACTCTGCAGTCTGTTTTTGTCCCTGATAGTGGCACCAGCATACCAAGTGGTGATGGGAGTGAAGTGCACCATCATTGTTTTTCTTAGTTTTAACTTCTTTAGCTGCTGCAGGAAGTACAACTTCTGCTGTTTTTTCCTAATTATATGAGCAGCACCCACTTGGGATCCTGGGTGAAGATGGTTCCCAGAAAAGAGAAGGAGTCCACAGTATTCAGTATTGACTGGGAAGTCAAACGGGATCATAGGTGTGGTTGGTGTTGGGTTCTTCTTAAAGTCTTCAACCATCTCCACTATTTTTACAGCATTAATGTTGCAGGTGGTCAATCTCTCTCTTGTAGGCAGACTGAAAGCAAAAGTGAAATCCACAAAATAATTGCTGGCATAGCTTTCTATGAAGTCCAGGTGCTAGAGGATGAAGCAGAGGGCGATGCAAATGTACATGTACAGACCTGTTGATTCTGTAGGCAAACAGATTGGGGTCCAGGGAATGCTCTGTGATGAATTTGGGGTAGGGCGGTCACCTCTGCTCAGGTCATTAGCAGAATGGGGGGCTTTACATTTGCAGTTTGTTATCTGTCTGAGCCCTTTCCAGACAGAAACAAAGTAATTTGCTGAGAACTTTTGTTGAAGTTTCTCAAAGCACAACTGTTTAGCTTCGTCACTACTTTGCTAAACTTGGATTTTAACACTTTAAGCCTGATCCTGTCCCCACTCTTGATCTCAGCTTCTGCCTTAGCTGCCTGAGTCTGGCTGTAAGCCAGAGTTTTTCATTATTGTAACAGCTGGTGTTCAAACAGATCAATTGCATTGAAAGTATAAAATATGCTGATTTCTATGATGCACATCATCAAATTTTTGCATTGCAATGCATCATGTCACATCATGTCACCTGTGGTCAGAAATCAACCATTGGACATGTAATTCTTTCAAAAATTCACTAGCTTAATGAGAACCGTCTTTAATGAAAAAATAGTTGCAGACACCTATGCAGACTTTTAATTTTACTTTTAATCCCATGTCATATATGTAGAATACATAACAACTGTATCATTGAAGCAGTTATTTGACAGGAGTCAAGACAAGAGAGATGAAGACTAATTGTGCTCTGACCTGTCCAACAGGACTGTTGCACATCATCCCTTTGTCACATCTTCCCCAGCTTGCATCAGTCCCCACTTTCCCTTCACCTTGCCTGTGGCATGGTGATAGATTACAGCTCTTAACTACCATTGATTACCTTGGGCTTCTCCACTTTGGGTGACAACTGCTGCAGTCTCTCCAAATGGAACCTAATGGCACATTTGAGAGAGGAAACAAACTGTTCTCCCCATTGTTGATTAAGCCTGCTTGTTGCTTAATAAAAACAAACTGAAGTGTGTTTTTTTCCAGTAGCATGAGACCAAGACCTGGCAGGTTTCAGAATGTCAGCTGGAAACATTCAAGGGTCATATTTGGTAGGCAGTTCTGAGAAGAAAACGTTAAATTTTGTTAGAAGTAATCTTTGTGGATTAGCAACAAAAATTTTTAAAAGGATACTTGTATATATACTTTCAATGAAGGATAGGAAAACTTTTTAATATATTTATTACATTATATATTATGCACATAGTTTTATTGGTAGCATATAAAAATATATAGAACAATCTATACAACTGTTTTCATTATGCTTCATTCTATTAGAACTGGCAAGGTCACTTTTTACAAAGTCAATCAAAAGTCCTTTGCTTTATGCCATCCAATACTGCAAAATCCTAATTATTATCTCCTTGTTAAAAAATATGGACATAAAATATTGAACAATCTGTCCAAAGTGATGGTACACCCATCAATCCAAATCAGTTTTGACACATCTGTCATTGTCCCTGACCTGGACCATCCTTGTAGGGACAAACAACATCCACTTGGGAATGATAAAAAAGCAAAAGCAGTGAACCCCTCATTTGAATAAGGATAATGTCATCTCCAAAGAAAAGTGCCATTCGGAGAGGTTTGTAGCAGCTGTCTAAGAGAAAGCCTTTGTTTCATGGGCTACATAGCAGGCCTTCATGCAGAAGTGTGCCCTGCCAGGTCAGGGTGCCTATGGGGTCGGGGCTTTTTGGCCCTGCAGTGCCACAGGCCATGGTGCTGTCTATGACTTGCTGTGGGCACTGCTGTCATCTCTGGATCATGTGAAATGTTGAAAAGTCAGGTTTAGTATTGCAAGGTTAAACTGATTAGCCATGCACTTGTGCACCCTGGGTCAAGGCTCACAAGAACAATAGTTATAAGATCCCAATTTCTTTTTCTTTGTTATAGTGTGGCTCTTGCCTTTCTATTGCTCTCCAAGGTGCATAAGTCAGATGATCATGGTATGGATGGAGTGTTCTCTGTGAATGTTCCCCTTATTTTCAGCCCTACCCTTTCAAGCTTATTTCTCTACTTTTATCCCTCGTTCCTTATCTTGTATTTGATATTGCTCCATACCAGATTGTGTGTGTGTGTGTGTGTGTGTGTGTGTGTGTGTGTGTGTGTGTGTGTGGGGGGGGGCCTCAGTCCATCTTTCCACATCTTTCTTTCTTTCTTTCTTTCTTTCTTTCTTTCTTTCTTTCTTTCTTTCTTTCTATCTTTCTTTGTTCATCCTATTCATCCCTTTCTAGTTTCCACACAACACTAAACCCCTAAAGATCCAACACACCACCCAACCAATCCCTTTCAGTGCTTTACCTTGTTGTATTCCATTTCACCCACGCCCCTCTCTGGGAAATGTGGACCTTTTCCAGACATGTTGCGCATGAACTGAAAAAGAAGCAAGGCCTCTGGAGATCATCAGATAATCTGCTGCCAAGAAATGCGTGGGAATTGTTTAGATAAGAAGAAAAGGGGCTTGTTAATTGTTTTGTTTTTTATTTGCTTCCCGCACATGGAATTAGGCTGTGGAAAAATGAACGATTGCTCATTTATTTATCATCAAAGAAGTAGGGCTAAAGTTGTGCTTTCCATTGGTCACATATTAAATGCTTGTGTTTGGTTCCCACATGATACTGCAAACTCATCAAGCAAATGCAGCTGGAATAACTTTAACTGTATTTTTGAGTTAAATCAGATGGTTTTTGATTGGTGCATTTTAGAGTTCATTTGTAAAGAATAGGCCTTAAGAAAAGTCTGCAGACAGATGTTATTTTTGCTTGAAGGCTCCCAATCCCTAATAATTTCATTCCAAGACATCCTTTTGAGTTTATAGTCCTAAAGGAGTTTATGAACATAAATACACTGATTTTACACTCTGTGGTTGGACAGGTTTGTGTCAGGGTTCCTCGTCACGTGTCTGCCCCGCCTTCGTCTGCTCCTCCCTGTCACCACACCTGCTCCTCATTGTGTCATTATTGTCCTGTGTATAAATGTGAGCCGCGTTGCCGATGGCAGTGTGGATTCATTAGTTACATTTACCCTTCGTCATGTCTAGTCATTGTTTACTCCTCGTCATTGTATTTTACTGTATTTGTCTTTATCATTTATTAAACCCCACTCCTTTGAAGCTATCCTGTGTACGGGTACGTCTTCCTCCTCTGGTTGTGACAGAATCAATCTGCCGACTGTTCTGGCCGTGGTGGAAGATCCCCCCCCCCTTCCCTCAGGTCATCGAGGCGAGGGTTTAGCCGCGGTGCGTCGGGGGACGCTGCTCAGCACGTCAGCTCGGCTGTAGACGACTCTCGGCCCTTCAGCTTGGCGATGGACGTCGCTCAACCCTTCAGCTCGGCGGTGGACGTCGTTCGGCCCTTCAGCTTGGCGATGGATGTCGCTCGGCCCTTCAGCTCAGATGCGGACGTCGCCTCGGCTCTAAGCTCGGCTGTGGACGTCGCTCGGCCCCCTCTGGCTGCGCTGCCGTGTGACCTGCCTCGCTGTGGTCCTTGACTCCCCCCGCCTACTTCGCCGTGGTCCTCGCTCCCCTCACCTGCCTTCGCCATGGTCCTCGCTCCCCTCATCTGCCGTCGCTGTGGTCCTTGCTCCCCCATCTGCCATCGCCGTGGTCCTCGCTCCCCCTTCTACCTCGCCGTGTGCCTCACCCCCCCTCCTGAACCTTGCCAGGATTTGGCGCTTCGGGAGCCACGCCTCGGGGGGGGTACTGTCAGGTTTCAGCACGGACTTTCGGCGACGTGTGTTTATTGTCGTTCCTCGTCACTTGTCTTCCCCGCCTTCGTCTGCTCCTCCCTGTCACCACACCTGCTCCTCATTGTGTCATTATTGTCCTGTGTATAAATGTGAGCCGCGTTGCCGATGGCAGCGCGGATTCATTAGTTACGTTTACCCTTCGTCACGTCTAGTCATTGTTTAGTCCTCGTCATTGTATTTTACTATATTTGTCTTTATCCTTTATTAAACCCCACTCCTTTGGAGCTATCCTGTGTACGGCTCCGCCTCCTTCCTCCTCTGGTTGTGACAGTTTGATGGGCAGGAAAAACTTTTTTTTTTCCTCTTTGTTTTTTAAAATACTTTTGATATAATTAATAAAATTTTGCTTGCTATACCTGTATTATTAAGGTAGATTGACATCACAAAATATAATAATCTCCATAAAATATCAGCCTTTTCAATATAAACATTTAATTTGCTTACTCCTATTTGCAACCATTACTCATTACTATGTGTGTTTGGTAGTTGAAGGTGTACAAAGGACAAAAAAAAGGACAGACAGCAGTTGTTACAAATAGAAAATGACTTTTTTTCTTTATTTCATTACATAATGTTAAAATGGTCATCAGGGAAACTGTATTCAATTGAATTTGCAATTTGTTACTAAATTAATGTGATGGAAGTGCTACTGAGTTTAGCTGTTTAGCTGTGGCACAAAATCAATAATTATGACAACTAATCCTAATTTAATTTTACAATAGTTAATAGCTATTCCTGTATTTCAATGCTGATATATTTTTAAAATTAATTATATTTAATTAATATAATTAAAGCTAATATACATATATTATGTATTATGTAAAGCTAATATACTATATACATATACAATATTACATACAAAAGAATATTCAGCTGCTTGGAGATGAGACAGATGGCTACAAGAAAGCAGGGCCAGTGGACTGAATCAGTTTGAGGGTAGGAAACTGGGTATGATTTCAAGGTACAGCAGTGGGTTGCCCACTCATAAAGAACACAATAGGCCACATTTCCTCAACACAATTAATAGGCAATGTGATGGGGCATGCGTCCATTACCTCTAGGGCACAGGCACCATATTAGAATACCTTTGAATGTGCACACACAAAAATGATCCCTCTTTTATAAATAATGTCAGGTTTTATCTTCTTCCTGTTGTGGGATCATCATTTTGACTGTCATTATCTGAATACGTTTATTAACCAATCCACATTGTTTAATCATGGTTGTTATTGATCAATTAATATTTTCAACATTTTAAGAAATATTACTATGGTTCAGAAGAGTCATCTCACTTTTAGACAGTTTGTGATCGGCCAGCAATTTTTGCACTACTGGCACCACAGGCTCATTAACATATGGTGATAATGGTGATGAGATCAGTTTTGCTTATGCTTTGCAGACCACTCTAATAAAATACTTAAAAAAAGGGACAAAATGATTAAAAAAGGATTGTCCTGTTGCATATAATAGCCACAATTTACTAAAACCTATTACAGAAAACGGGAAAATCAGTGTGCATAGAAAGGAATGCAGGGGATATCAACAAGGAGATAGATGGAGCCAGGCCCTGGAACTTTTTTCTGTTCAAAATACTGATTTTTTTTTAAAGTAGATGTTCCCAAAATCCAAATTGGAGAATTGTTGATTTAATTAGTATCAATTTACGTGACAAGGAAGGTACAGGCTAGTGAGCAGGCTACGAAGTCCCCTCAGGGAATATGGTGCAGTCGATTGATCTGGGACAAATCACTTCCAAAGACAATTTGTGGGAGCTGGCAGATTGCAGCATGAAAAGAGAAAGAGATGGAAACTGAGGAGAGGCAGGCACAGACAGGGGCTTAAGAGATCTAAATGTTTAATATATTTATTCATATAGCACTTTGTTGGACTTGACTATTAAAATAGATTGCAAACAGTTTAAGATGTTATTTTCCAAATTACTCCTCAGACCCCAGACTGTTATGCCTTAATATGCTTTTGAATTTTGCTTATTATTTTGTGACTGTCACTGGTGGTTTCTTGTTTCAGCCCTACCAATTATGCCACGTTTTCGTCTGTAACTTCATTGGCGATCTTCATATGACATGCTAATGTTCAGGCGGACATTTAATCCACGTCAACAAGAGTTCCAGAGAGAGGGAAAATAGTTGTGAATGGTTGTATGCTGTGGCTTGCGTACCGTGTTACCTCGTTGTGCGAAGCACCGTGTGTTGTAGAGCTTGTGTTGACTTAGTCATTCTGTGTTTTCTGCCTCATTGTATGTGCGTCCTGTTGTATGTGTTTCCATGTAGATTTTGTAAATATGGATCTATGTAGATATTGTAATCTACCTGTTCGGTGGTTTGTAGGAAGTCGGTGCCAGTTTTGGTTATTCTGGTTATTATTGTTTTTAGCTAGATAGGGAGCGAGGGAAGGACATGTATTTTCTTTTCTTTTCTTTGGATCATGTAGGAGCCAAATTGAGCTTGTGCTAATTCCATGTTTCTTTCTTGTGAATAGTTGATAGTTTCTTTCCTGTGAATGATTATGTGGCCATAGGGCTGTCTACCCCACCTAGAGGACAGTTGGGAGGCTGAAGGTGAAGCCCAAGGGGAAAGGCCTTAAGGACAGGAAGTGACAGCCTCTGGGCGTGGCTGAGAGGGCAAACAGTCTTTGACCGTGTGGTGGTGTGCCATAGAAGAGACTGCTTTAATTTAATTGTATATTTTTATTTTACTTCAAGTTTTCTGTAAACATTACAACAACAGCAATAAAAGGTCATTGGACAAACCGGATCAAGCTCTATTACTCATCTACACAACAACACGCGTCTAGTATCAGTAATTCAAGGAACAAAGAAACGACCTGAAAAGGCTGATACAATAAAGTCTAAAGACTGCTCTGGGTGGATATACTTGGATGAAAGGATTATTGGATCAACAGGACCAGATACAGAAGTCTAGGAAATGCATGTGCCATCTTGGATTGTTTGTAGGCCAAAGCCAATCCAAGTGAATCCGAAAGAATCTTTATGTGAAACCAAGAACCTTTTAAGCAATTTTGCTCTGTGTGTTTAGGAGAATTCATTTTGATGAACATTGAGTTATATTTTTGGAAGAAAAGGGACCTTTGAGTTTGCCACATGGAACAAAGAGTCTCAATCAATATGGATGTCATTAACTCTGATGTTGCACCTGTTGAGGAAGAAAGGCAGAAAGAATTGTTTGAATTAGAAAAGAAGAAGAAAGAGGCAAGAAATGCTAGAAAGAATAAGTGTGCTGCGTTGACTCGTAAAATGAACAAAACAACTGAGCTTATGTCTGATCTAGTCAATCTGGAGAAAGTAAAGGAGAATGTTCAGAAATACACTGAAATGTTGGAAGAATTTAAAGATCTGCACAAAAGTTACCAACAGTTATTGTCAAAAATGAATATGTCGCAGACACAGAACAGTGGTGTGAGCCGAAGTTCATAAACATCAGTGAATTTAAGTTTAAGGCTGACGACTGGATTCAGTCCTGTCCTGGTCAACCACTGCCAGGGAGCGGAGATAACATTAGTCCCAAAGACAGTATCTCTGTAGTAAGTTCGCAGTAAGAGTTCATATGCAAGCTCAGCATCAGCTCGTTTGGTGGCACACACTGAGAAGGCAGCACTTTTAGCTAAGGCTGCTGCTTTGAAAGAAAGGCATGCTTTGGAAGAAAAGGAAGAGCACTTAGCTAAAGAAAGAGAGGAAGTAAGAAGGCAAAAGGAGACTCTAAACTTCGCAGCTGAGTTGTCTGCTGCAAATGCAAAGCTGGCAGTGTTGAATGGCATGGAAGAACAAGTTTATTCCACCCCAGTCGATGGTATGAACTCATACTTTCAGGAGAGGAAGCCAGAACCCGCCAACAGGGAAACTCTGCCAACAGATGCTCCAGCAACCAATGTGTATGAATATAGGAGTGTGCACCCAAAGGACAGGGCACAGCATCAACAGCTGCCATTGTATCAACTATCACAATCTCTGCAGGCAGAAGGTATAGCTAGAGAGGGTGCTAGGGTAGTTGTGAAATCCCATGATCAATCCGACAGAGTGGAACTCAGTACAGAAGATAGGCAGCTGGCGGAAGACGTTTTTGTTAAACCATATTCAGACAGAGCAGATCCTATGTTATCAGAACAGGAGCTCGTGCAACGCAGACCATTAGAGGGCAGTGTACTTTCCAATAGTCTCATTGCTGTCTTAAACAGACAAAATGAAATCACATCTATGCTTCTCAAACATGGCGGACAGATGGCGGACTAAAGCTCAAGAGAAACTTGAAGACGACAGCAGGATTACATTAACAGACCTTGTACAGTTCATTGAGAAACAGGCCAAGATATGTTCTAACCCGATATTTGGAGATATACAAGAAACTGTTGCAAGCAGGAATAAAAGGCCCAATGTAAGTAAAACCCTTTTTAGGCCCAAGTCTACCTATGCAACTAATGTAACAACACTGAGCACTCCAGCTGATCCAAGCATGAATAGGGATGTGAAAACATGCCTCTGCTGTGATGGTGCCCATTGTCTGGAGAACTGCTCCCACTTCAAGAAGAAAACACATAGCGAAAAGTTAAACCTTTTAAAGGAAAAGGGACTCTGCTTTGGTTGTTTGTGTAAAGGGCACATGAGCAAGGATTGCAAGGACCGTCTTACATGTAACATCTGCAATCAAACGCATCCCAATGTGCTTCACATCAACTTTGAGACTAAAGGTCATGCCTCAAAGTCAGCAGAGCAGTCACAGAAACACATCAGCAAAGTGTCATCAAATGCATGTGGGCATACAGGGGCCGGAAACAGTAAATGTGCACTGTCAATCCTTCCTGTGCAAGTTAAGTCTGTTAAAGGCAACAAAATCAGTCAAACTTATGCTCTTCTTGATCCTGGCAGTTCAGCGACATTCTGCACGGAGATGCTGGTGCAGAAGTTGTGTTTAGAAGGGAAATAAACGAACGTACTGCTGAGAACAATGGCACAGGAGAAACCCATAAAAAGTGTATTAGTATCAGGTTTAGAAGTCAGTGAACTTAATGGCAATACATTCATTCCTTTACCTGATGTCTACACACCGAAATTTATGCCTGTAAGAAAAGAGGACATCCCAACACAAGAAGATACAAAGCAATGGCCTTACCTTAGTGATGTTCAGTTACCTCACATAGACTGTGACATTGACTTGCTCATAGGAATGAATTCAGCAAATGTTATCGAACCTTGGCAGGTAATAAACTCCCAAGAAGATGGACCTTATGCTGTAAGAACGTTGCTAGGTTGGGTAATCAACGGTCCATTGGGAGGTAGCAGCAAAGGTGTGGAAATGGCCACAGTGACTGCAAACAGGATCTCCTTGGTCAACCTGCAAAAACTGCTGGTGAGTCAATACAACACAGACTTCAGGGAGAGAGCCTATGAAGAAAAAAGTGAAATGTCAGAGAATGACGAGAAAGTCATGAACCTTGTCAATGAATCTGTAAAAATGAAAGAGGGTCACTACTGCATTAACTTACTTTTTAAGGCAGATAATATCACAATGCCCAACAACTGCATTGTTGCAGAACAGCGCCTGTTGAATCTGAAAAGGATGTTAAAAAGAGATCCGAACTATCTAAGGGAGTATACAGAGTTCCTCAGTGATGTCATTCACAAGGGCTATGCTGAAAAGGTTCCCTCTGCACAACTGAATAGGACTGATGAGAAAGTTTGGTATATCCCTCATCATGGGATATTTCACTCAAAAAAGAAGACCATTAGGGTAGTGTTTGATTGTGGTGCAACCTTTCAGGGGACATCCCTTAACTCTGAATTACTCCAAGGCCCAAATTTGACAAACACCTTGATTGGAGTACTGACACGTTTCCGAGAAGAACCAGTAGCGCTGAAGGCGGACATACAGACCATGTTCCACCAAGTCAAGGTGACTGAAAGTGACACAGACTTCCTGCGCTTCTTATGGTGGCCTCAAGGAAATGTGGATGACACTCCAGTAGAATATCACATGACTGTTCATTTGTTTGGTGCAGTCTCTTCACCAAGCATAGCCAACTTTGCTCTCAGAAAGACTGCACAGGACAATACAAGCAAGTTCCCTCCTGAGGTAATAAACATGATCATGGAGCACTTTTATGTAGACGATTGTTTGAAGTCATTGCCCACAGAACTAAAAGCAATGGAACTAATTTCAAACATAACTGAAGTCTGTCATAGAGGAGGCTTCTATTTGTCAAAGTGGATAAGTAACAGTAGAGCTGTCCTTGGTGCTGTTCCACAAGAAGACAGAGCTAAAGAGGTAAAGGACTTGGACTTGAGCAAAGATCAATTGCCCATGGAACGAGCCTTGGGACTTCAATGGTGTGTCCAAAGTGACTCCTTCAAGTTCAACATCACCATCATTGAGTGTGCACTTACCAGAAGGGGCATCCTATCAATAGTAAGCTATATATATAATCCATTAGGCTTTTTGTCTCCACTTACCTTGCCAGCTAAATTGTTATTGCAGAAATTGTGCCGACAAGACCTTGGATGGGACATGACCATTCCCAACACACTTTCTGACCAGTGGACCAAGTGGACCACTTGAGTTGTGAGTGCAGAGAGGTTCATTACGAACTCAAGATGGATCTCTGGACCAGAGTTCCTTTGGTCATCAGAAGAGGACTGGCCAAATGAATCTGTGAACAATGTTGAACTTTGTGAAGATGATCCAGAGGTGAGGAAATCTGCAACAGTGAATGCAATCATGCATACATGTGGGGAAAGGCCCACAGAAAAATTGCTCAATCATTTTTCACACTGGCTTAAGTTGAGAGTAGCTGTTGCATGGATCCTCAAAGTTAAAGAAGCATTAAAATGCCTTGTGCAGAAAAGAAATGACTCAAATAAAGATTGTAAGAAGACTCAAAGGGTAACCAGAATGTCAAAAAGGTATGTCAAAGATGACATAAAAAAAATCTATAGCAGTTGATGATCTGATAATGGCAGAATGGGCTATTCTCTCCTATGTACAGAGACAAAGTTTCCCTGAAGAAATCAACATGCTACAAGAGGGCGCTTCCAATGTGAAAAAGAATAGTAGCATATACAGATTGGATCCAGTGCTGGACAATGGAATCCTCAGAGTGGGTGGTCGCCTCAGAAGAATGGCAATGCCTGAGGAAAGATAACACCCTGCCATTTTGGCCAAAGACCACCACGAGTCCACTCTGATCCTACGCCACTTACATGTTCAAACTGGACACGGGGGAAGGAACCACGTGCTATCTCAGGTATGAAAAACATACTGGATAACAAATGGTAACTCTGCTGCAAGAAAGGTTCTCTCTCATTGTGTGACTTGCAGAAAACAGAGGTAAAGCTGGCGAACAAAAGATGGCTGACCTGCCAAGTGAAAGACTGGTCACAGACTTACCACCATTCCTCAACTTTGGCCTTGACTACTTCGGTCCTTTTGAGGTAAGAAGGGGAAGGAGCACAATGAAGAGATATGGTGTCATTTTTACCTGCATGACCAGCCGAGCAGTGCATCTAGAGGTAGCCTGTTCTTTAAGTACAGACTCATGCATCAATGCCATCAGAAGGTTTCTGTGTCGAAGAGGGCAGGCACAACACCTAAGATCAGACAATGGCACTAACCTTGTAGGTGCAGAAAGAGAACTACGAGAAGCACTCAGAACTTTAGATCAGAGAAAGATCCACCAAACTCTGATGAAGGAAGGAATTCAGTGGAGCTTTAACCCTCCTACAGCCTCTCACCATGGTGGGTTCTGGGAATGCATCATCAGAATGGTAAGGCATGTCTTATGCTCAGTCCTGTCGCCCCCCCCCATTTTCATGATTTTTGCCTAGATGACATACCCACCTAAAAAGTGGTACAGCTCCCATATACTTTGACACACAGAGGTGAGCTTAGTCTCATTGGAAAGAAGGGGCCATAGCCACATGTCTTGGCTTTCACAAAAAAAAATGAAGTCAAAAGACTCAAAAATGGATTTTATATGAATATTTTTCTACAGACATGTCCGTCCGTTCAGGTTTTTCTTGTTTATTTGTTTACTGTATAACTTTGTATAAAAAGACTGCATGCTTAGTTCAAAAGTCCTATAACAAAGAGAACCCCTCTGCCTAGAAGTCTGATGTGAAAAAATGCCTGTAAACTGACACCCTGAGGCGTGAGAGTGTGAAACGTTCGAGAATTGCGCAATAAAGTTGAAAAAAATTAATATGCGCATTCTCATTGCACAGCCTGAACTCACCAGATGTATCATGTTGCATCTCGTTGGAATCATCTCCTTATTGGCTAAAGAGCTATGACGCTCGCAAAACATCAAATCGCTACTGGAGGGAGTCAATTGTCAGTCAATGGGAGGGTGACCCACATAGCAATGAGAGACCTCATTGGCTTCTTAGCTGGCTATCTCTGCAACACAGGCACTGGTTGGCTCATGAGAGGGCTTGTTTGATTTGTTAGACCCTCGACTACAAATCTGACACGTTTTGAAAATTTTGTAAGCCTCCGATGAGAAGTAGGAGTCGAACAAACGGCGGAAGTGAACCAGTGTATACAGTTTCTGGTCAGAAACATAATTCTTGTGACAAAGCGTTTTGGATTAAAAGGCTTACATATTCCAGTTCCTTGGACTCTTGGGGATTTTTACAAGCATTTGTTTTGGAAAATACATTAACATTAGTGACAATGTGAAGAAAGGGAAATTTAAAGACCAGCGTTAAATTTGAGTAAGCAAACCGAACTAGCGCCACCTAGTTCAAGAGGCTATCAAATGGTTAAATTACTATAAATCATATTATGCTTTGTGTGTGCGCTTAATAAAATCCTGAGAGTCTAAGCTTTCAAACAGTATATAATTTAACCGTGTATTTAGCGGATTTAATGCTTAAAAGTTACAATGAAGTTACAATGAAGTTGATGCACTCTCGCCTCCTAGCGGTGGTGGCTCGTTCTCGGGACGGCGACATGATAAGTAAACCTTGGATGATGAAGGACTACACACTGTTTTCTGTGAAGTTGAGGCCATTCTTAACAGCCATCCCATTACAAAGGTATCTGGTGACCCACAAGATCTAGAGGCCCTAACACCAAATCATATTCTGTTCCTCAGAACTAACCCAATTCTGCCCCCTGGAGTCTTTTTAAGGTCGGATCTATCTGGTCTTTCTTGTGAATAGTTGATAGTTTCTTTCCATGATTATATGGCCAAAGGGCTGTCTACCCCACCTAGAGGACAGTTGGGAGGCTGAAGGTGAAGCCCAAGGTTAAAGGCCTTAAGGACAGGAAGTGACAGCCTCTGGGCATGGCTGAGAGGGCATACAGTCTTTGACCATGTGGTGGTGGTGTGCCATAGAAGAAACTGCTTTAATTTAATCGTATATTTTTATTTTACTTCAAGTTCTCTGTAAACATTACAACAACAGCAATAAAAGGTCATTGGACAAACCGGATCAAGCTCTATTACTCATCTACACAACAACACGCGTCAAGATATATCCAGCACTAGTATCAATAATTCAGGGAACAAAGGAACGACCAGAAAAGGCTGATACAGATCAGGTTAACTGAGTTGCACTTGTTGAATTAGAGGGAGTTTTATTTATTATTTTGGCCTTTCCGACTTCTGAAGCCGTCACCACCTAAAAAAAAAAGAATAAATCCAAGAAGTGATATTGTGTCGTGCCACATTTTGTTTTTTTTTTCTCCTTTCTTAATCATCCTTATTTTACCTGTATCATTTTTATTTTTAACCTGTATGCTACGGTCTGGCCTAGACCAGGTCGTAACAGAATTGTTTGTTATTTGTCCTACGTTTGAGCAGATTGAGCGATGTCATAAAGATAACTTATTAACCCTCACAGACTTTTACAGCATATTGCTTCCACGAAGTGCCAATAACCTTGACATCAAGGAGCTGCAAATTCTTCTTGAGCCTACCGAGGCGGGTGTTGAATCAGATTTAGTTGCTTCTAAGGATTTACCTGCAGCGGAGGCTGGACGTAAATCTGAGGACCCAATATGCATAGATCAAATATTAGTAGCAGGTTCACCACTGGAGGAGCCCATGCTAGTGCTCCAACTAAAACAACTTGACCTTGAGTTAAGTCGTGAGCAGTATCAGTCTCAACTATTACATTTACAAACCTTGGAGTTGGAGGCATAGAAGGAGATAAAACACAAGGAGCTGGAGTTAAGGCTTGCGCTTGGAGAGAGGCCAGCATATGATGCTAATGTACCTCCGGCACCTGCGTATATGGTGCCTGCATCTCATGCACTGGTGCCGCCTATGCCTCTACATGAATCATCACCAATGTTAGAGCATGCATACAGAGGAACCTCATCTGTAAATCTTGCAGGGTTTGATGTTAGTAGGCATATTGCGTTAGTTCCTATGTTTAGGGAGAGTGAGGTGGACACACATTTCTCTGTTTTTGAGCGCATTGCCGCCACTTTGCAGTGGCCTAGAAACATTTGGACGTTATTATTGCAATGCAAGTTTGTTGGGAAAGCTCAGGAAGTGTGTTCAGAATTATCATTAGAACAAAGTATGGATTATAAAACTGTTAAATCTTCTGTCTTGAGGGCGTATGAACTTGTTCCGTAAGCCTATCCCCAAAAAATTTCGTAAACATGTCAAAACCGCCAGCCAAACGTATGTTGAATTTGCGCGTGAGAAATCTGCTTTGTTTGATAAGTGGTGTGCTGCAAACAAGGTTGTTACTTTAGAGCAGTTAAAAAAATCGAATCTGTTAGAAAAATTTAAAACCTGTGGCTGCCCAGAAATCAGACCCTTCACTCTCTCAGTGTATTGCTGTGGTTGTGGAAAAGTCAAACTTGGCTAACTATTCAACAGCTTATTTCTTTGATGATGATGTGTTAATGCGTAAATGGACACCTCCAAACTCGGAACATGATTGGAAGTCAGTCTTTCAAGTGGTGGTTCCAATGCCATATACAGTAGATCCCAAGTTTTAAGTGCTGCCCATTGTTACTTGCTAACAATGATGTGTGCTGCTACTAGGTACCCTGAAGCCATACCTTTGCGTAGCATAAAGTCTAGAGCCATCATTAAGAGCCTTGTTAAGTTGTTTACCACCTTTGGTTTACCAAAATACATCCAGTCAGGCAAAGGTTAACATTTTATGTCCACGCATTTTAGAAAGGTTATGACGCAACTGCACATTCACCACCAGCTTAGTAAGGTGCAACAATGCAGGTTTTTCACAGTACATCTCTGGATGAAGTTGCTGAGGTCATCAGACAGAGAGGGCCACTAGGACTTGTTTTGTGCCAAGTGGACGGTGGCCGAAACACCGGGGTGACCGGAACTAGGCGAGGCGTGCAGTAACTGCAGCTGGGTCGAGCGTAGATTCTCCGGCACGTAGACCTTGGTGGCGGGACAGTCATTGGGAGGCGGAGAGAGTGCGTCAGCCTGAGCGATCTCAGTCATGATGTCCCATTGCGTCAGGTTCACTGTCAAGGCGAGAGAGTGCGTTGGCTTTAATGTTTTTCGATCCAAGTCTGTACAGCATCATAAAATGGAAGCGTGTGAAGAACATGGCCCACCGTGCTTGGCGGGGGTTCATCCGTTTAGCTGTAGGTATTCGAGGTTTTTGTGATCCGTGAGGACCGTAAACTGCCATTTTCTGTTGTTAAACTCCGATAAGACAGAAATACTACTTATAGGTCCAAAAACCAGTGCACAGAAACTCTCACAATTTAACTTTTATTTAGAGGGATGTACTGTTACTAGTAGCTCAACAGTGAAAGACCTCGGTGTTATATTAGACAGCAACTTGTCTTTTAAAATTCATATCGCCCATACTACCAAAACAGCCTTCTTACACCTTAAAAATATTGCGAACCTGAGAAACATCCTGTCTGTCTCTGATGCTGAGAAGCTAGTTCATGCCTTCATGACCTCCTAGACTGGACTATTGTAATGCATTACTAGGTGTTTGTCCTGCATCTTTAATAAATAGGTTACAGTTAGTACAAAATGCTGCTGCCAGAGTTCTCACTAGGACAAGAAAGTATGACCATATAACCCCAATTTTATCATCTCTACACTGGCTACCTGTTAAGTTTAGAATTGATTACAAACTGCTGCTACTTACGTACAAGGCTCTTAATGGTTTAGCTCCCATGTATCTAACTAGTCTTCTAACACGTTAAAATCCTTCACGCCCTCTGAGATCACAAAACTCAGGACTTCTGGTAGTTCCCAGAATATCTAAGTCTACTAAAGGTGGTTGACCATTTTCTTATTTGGAATAGTCCCAAACTTTGGAATAGTCTTCCTGATAGTGTTTGGGGCTCAGACACACTTTCCCAGTTTAAATGTAGATTAAAAACTCATCTCTTTAGTCAGGCGTACACATAATACATCCTATAATATCATGCACCAGTACATCAGACCTGCACATTTTTATGAACAGCAGATATGTTAATCCCTCTCCACTACTTCTCTTTTGTACCCATCCCGAGGCATCCAGACATTGTACCAGCTCCCAACGTCCTCTGTGGGACGAAGCCTTTAGACGTCAACTGAGCCGAGGCCGACTCTAAGAATCCTGAGATATCTAAAGTTAGATGTAGCGTCTGGTACGGGTCATTTAGATTTCACGTCCCAGTCACCCTAAACTTCGGCATCTAATCTTCAATCAACCAATGAGCAACCCAGTTTTACACACAACCAACTGGCTCCAGAATGACTGGAGCCTACACAAAGACCAGATAACCCCATGCCGCTTCTCTGATTGAATTCATAGGGGCCCTCAACCAGAACACACACACACAACACAATGAGACATTCCTTTTACTAATAAAACAAGTAGATAAGATATTCTAAGATTCTTATTCTTATAACCCTGTTGTAATGTGTTTCTTCTGTTAAGGCTTGCCTGACTTAAAATTATTTGCCCCCTACTTTCCTGACAAGGGTGTATTTTATTCACGTGTCAGACCACAACACTGTAGTAACATCAGTTACACTTTGATTACTGATCTGTGTATGTAATGTACTGCTGCCTTTATACCGTCATTACCCTTCATGTGTAGTATCCAATTGACCACAAAATTATCGGTTACTCATTTTTCAAACAATGGTGTATTTTATTTGAGCACGAAAGGCGCCATATCATCTTAATACACCTTGGATAAAAATTCAAAATCATCTAAGAATTTTATAGCTAAATCACACCCACAGACACCTGAAACAAAGGGAGTTTTTCCCTCTGAAATCTCAGGTCGTAGTATTGGCCATCGACCCAAAGATGGGTGGAGTTCACCAATCCGTGGTCAGAATTTCGGAACAGCTTGGAGACGACTCCATCTTCCTTCAAAGAAGTTCCAGCAAGCTTCACTTCCAAGAACGACAACTGCTCTGATCTTCAGGAGAACTTGGAAGAACGTCTGACCCCACCCTAACTGACTCTTAAGAGATTTCTCTGTTGCATCCGGACTCTTGTGCAGTAAGCCAATGCAAGTAACCGTTTCCTTTACCAACCAATTTAGATGCGTATTTTAAGTATGAACCTTGTATTGTGTCTTAAGGTGAATTTAAGTTTCCGTGTGACAATTTCCCAGTTAGGGTGTGATTAATTTTGAAGTTTAAGCTTGCAATTTCTTCTTTCCAGTCTCTTCCTCCCTTTCCCCAATTTTAATTTCTTTTGTGTTATTTTATTTTCATCTTTGTTTTCCCTGTTTCTTTTGTTTGTTTGTGTAGTTAGTTTTATGTTGTGTTTATCTCATTCATTAAATGCCATATTTTTGTGCCACAAGTCATTGCCTGAGTAACGCTCACAAACTTAAGGTACCTGCAACAACTGGTCTGAACTACATGCTCTATTAAGTTAATTTAATTTAAATTACGGTGTAAAGTAAAAGGGGAGTGATCCTTCCTTGGTCGGGAAGATACCTCCTTCATAGAATTAATAAAGGTTACACGGCCTGTTCGGCAGACGAACAGACCAAATAAGTGTAACATTAACTCCATTACCGTTAATTTCAACTTAGGTTAAAATATTTAGGAGTCACTATAACACATTATAATTACTTATAAATATTTACTTTGCTTTGTGAGCCAAAATCGCTACATAGACTCCGTGATACTAAGGAGATCTGAAGTCCATGATACTTACACCAATGCAACATGTGTTTGACTGTATATTACAATCACACCCCCAGTGTCACCCATATGAGGATGGGTCCCCCTTGAGTATGGTTCCTCTCAAGGTTTCTTCCTTTACCAATTAAAGGGAGTTTTTCCTTGCCACTGCTGCCTGAGTCACCTCAGACTTGCTCATAGTGGGATAAATACATACAGATTGTGAACTATATATATATCTAATAATAATCTTGAATTTTTTTTCTGTTAATTATTTTTCTTTTATTATTCCTTATTTCTTTTATTATTCCTTATGTTTACCTTCTGCTCTATGTTTATATTCTGTAAAGCTGCTTTGAGACAATGTCTATTGTAAAAAGTGGTATACAAATAAACTTGAATTGAATTGAACGGATGCTGAGCGCCCTCCAGCCTTCATAGCCAGTAGCTCTCAATCCCCCACATCGTAGTTGCATTCAGCGGGAGACAGTTTCTTGGAAAAGTAAGCATACGGGAACATCTCAGACGGACCTTGGCGCTGGGAGAGGACTGCTCCGATGCCCGTACTGGAGGCGTCAACCTCGATCACAAATGGCCGATCTGGGTCAGGGTGGTGCAGGATGGGCGCTGTGGTGAAGCGCTCCTTTAAGAGGTGAAAGGCTCTGACTGCCTCCGGTGACCACGCGAGACGGGACGATGCCTTCCTTATCATAGACGTGAGGGGGCCTGCAATCGTGCTGAAACCCCAGATGAAGCGGCGGTAGAAGTTGGCGAATCTAAGGAAACGCTGCAGCTCCTTAACGGTTTGGGGTTGGGGCCATCTGCTCACTGCCTCCACTTTCGAGTCATCCATGGCGACCCCCCCGGCTGAGATGACATACCCTAGGAATGACGTGGAGCTTTTGTGGAACTCGCATTTCTCAGCTTTGGAGTAGAGTTGATGTGGCGCTGTATGTGCTCCTCAAACGACTCGGAGTGGATGAGGATGTCGTCGCCCACCGACAACATCCCACAGATCCAGCATATCTGGGAAGACATCATTAATGAAGGATTGAAATACGGATGGACTGTTAGCAAGGCCGAACGGCATGACCAAATATTCATAGTGTCCAGACTGCGTGGAGAAGGCGGTTTTCCACTCGTCCCCCTCTCGTATATGGATCCAGTTGTACGCGTTGCGTAAGTCCAATTTTGTAAAGAACTTGGCCTTGCGCAGCTGAGGGGACAAGTGGGAGCAGGTAGCGAAATTTCACAGTGATCTCTTTCAGCGCTCGATAATCAATGCATGGGCGGAAGAAAAAGCCGGATAACCCCGGCGACACAGAATGCCGGATGAATCCCTTCTTTAGCTCCTCCTCAATATATTTGTTCATGGCTTCGGTTTCTGGCTGGGACAACAGGAAGATTCTGCCCTTGGGCGGTGTGGTATTGGGAAGCAGCTCGATGCAGCAGTTGTTGGACCGTTGAGGAGGTAGCTTGGTGGCATTGACCTTGCTGAAGCCTCCGCGAGATCGTGATATTCCGGCGGCAGTTTGGGAGTGACTGGAATGCTGGATCTGGCGGTTGTGGCATATAGTGGCAGTAGTGCTTCGGAGGACTGACATCGCTGAGCGCACATCTCGTCACAGGTGATGATCCGTGGTTCTCTCCATGAGATGACCGGGTTGTGGAGGCTCAGCCAAGGCAGACCTAGGATCATGGAGTGATGAGGAGAGGCAATGACATAAAACTGAATAGTCTCGCTCTGCCAGGGGCCCACTTGTAATTCGAGTTTCTCGGTGACGGATCTTATCCATCCCTCTCCAAGGGGCCGGCCATCGATTGCCTCCACTGCCGAGGGAGAAATGCACTCAGTGAACGGGATGGCGTTCTCTCTGAAGAATTCCTCCAAAACGGAATTCCCAGTGGCCCCGAAATCGATGAGAGCCTCCTTGATGCTTCTACCCCGCACCATCAAGTGTATGCCGAACCGGGCACAGCTCTGATTTCTAGCGGCGAAAGTGGTCACACTCACGAGCGTGCTCTGCTTCCTGTGTGGTATAACAGGGCAGGATGACAGCCGGTGTCCGGGGTTGCCGCAATATAAGCAAAGCTGGAGATGCATACAACGCGCTCTCTCCTCCGCGGTGAGATGAATGGAGGCGGGGCACCTGGGGCTGGGCTTCTCGGATGGCGGCCAGCTGGTGGGTGACCACTGCACTCTGATCAGATTATCTATTCGAATGGACAGGTCCATGAATTCAGACACGTCCCTCCCCTTGTCACGACACTCGAGTTCAGCTTGCAGATCGTGATTCAGGCCCTTGCGATAGAGTAGCTACCAGAGTAGTAGATACCAGATTTTTAGAGTATTAAACACAACAGAATTTTTAACATACAAAGAAGTTTTAATTGGAAGAGAAGAGTATATAAGAGCAGGTAAAGAGGATGAAGAAGAACATGACCAGTAATAAAACTGAAAATTTGGTAGTGCCAGACCACCACTAGACTTACATCTCTGGCATAATGACTTAGACACCCTGGGAGATACCCCAGACCAAATGAAAGCATTACTCATTTTATCTAATGAGTCAAAGAAGTGCTTAGGTAAGAACAATGGAATTGTTAGAAATAAAAAAAGAAATTTACGCAGAACATTCATTTTTATAGCATTAATCTTCCCAATAAGAGACAAAGGCAGACTATTCCATCTATGAAGGTCAGACTTCATTTCAGTTATGAGTAGAATACAGTTCGCAGAAAAAAGACCTGAAAATTTACGGGTCACATTAATACCGAGGTAACTAAATCAAGTGGGACTGATTTTGAAGGGCATGTCCAGATGCTTAAGTTGCAAAGCAGTTGTGTTGATTGGATAACATTCACCCTTCTGAAAATTTAATTTATATCCAGAAAAGGAGCTGAATGTATCAAGAGTAGCCAAGATACCAGGCAGACCAGATACAGGGTCAGATACATAGAGCAACAAATCATCTGCATACAATGATAGTCTGTGTTCGATGCCATTCCTAGTGACGCCTTTAAATAAAATAGAGGATCGTAATGAAATGGCCAATGGTTCAATGGCCAAGGCAAATAAAGATGGAGAGAGGGGGCAGCCCTGACGTGTCCCACGTTTCAAAGGAAAATACTCTGAGCGCACATTGTTTGTTTGAATGCTGGCTTGAGGTGATGTATAAAGTAATTTCACCTAACTAATAAATTTAGTACCAAAACCAATCTACTCCCACTCTATCCTATCAAATGCTTTTTTGGCATCTATTGAAAT
This sequence comes from Tachysurus fulvidraco, assembly GCF_022655615.1. Taxonomy (NCBI): domain Eukaryota; kingdom Metazoa; phylum Chordata; class Actinopteri; order Siluriformes; family Bagridae; genus Tachysurus; species Tachysurus fulvidraco. The sequence continues at coordinate 13,929,497 of NC_062530.1, forward strand.
CACAATCTCAGGTACTGTCTCAGAATGTACTGTATGAATAATATCTAAAAGAGTACAAGTGTTAAAAAATAAATGACGTCCCTTAATAAAACCGTTTTGCTCCTCAGAAATAACACTGGGCAACACTCTCTCTAGGCCAGAGCTATAGATTTTGCCAGAACTTTTTTACATCAGCATTTAACAAAAATAGAGGCCTATAGGAACCACATAAAGATGGATCTTTGTCACTCTTCAAAAGAAGAGCTATCAAAGCTTGGGTCATAGTAGTTGGGAGCAAACCATTTAGCACCAGGTGCTAACAAATTTCTTGAAGAACTCAATTGGATACCCATCAGGTCCTGGGGCTTTATTGGACTACATCGCTTTAATCGAAAATTTTATTTCTTCAAGGGAGAGTGGGGCATCTAGTTCTTGTACATGGTCAGAATCAATTGTTGGGTTTTCAAGGTTGTCCAAAAACTGATTCATAATAGCAGTATCAGCCGGAAATTCAGATTCATACAGAGAAGTATAAAACGATTTGAATGTGGCATTAGTTTCTACTGGGTCTGTAACAATTACATTATTAATTTTAGGTATCAAACCTGAGGCAGATCGACGTTTCAATTGGTGAGCCAATAGTCGATTTGCTTTATCCCCATGTTCATAGTAAGTGCCATGTCTCTGCAATAATAATCGCTCTACTCCCCTAGTGGAGATAAGATCAAATTCTGTCTTAAGCTTAAGACGTTTCTTAAACAGTTCTGGGGAGGCACTGGATGCGCACTCTTGGTCAAGGATACCAATAGAAGAAATGAGTTCTGTAAGCCTGGCCTTATGTTTTTTTATTATAATAAGAGTAGTATGAAATAATCTGTCCCCTAAGGAAAGCCTGCATTGACTCCCAAAGTAAAGATGATGATGTAAGTTCATTCTGATTGAAAAGGAGAAGCTCATCAATATAATTAGACAACAATTCACAAAATTTGTTATCTGCCAACAATAGAGAATTAAATCTCCAGGGGTGTGTGTGTGTGTGTGTGTGTGTGTGTGTGTGTGTGTGTGTGTTAGATCTATGTGTGGACAGCTGAATATCCAGAAATAGCGGTGCATGATCTGATATTAAAATACTTGAGTAAACGGCAGCAACAGACAAATTCAAGCTGTTATCTATGAAAAAATAATCTATTCTCGAGTATGATTGGTGAACCTGAGAGAAAAAGGAGAATTTTTTAATTAAAGGATTACCAACTCTCCAAGGGTCAACCAACCCATTCTGGTTCATAAAGTCAGAAAAGAGTTTTGACATAGCTGACTATGATATTGGTCGTGAACTAGATCTATCTAGCACTGGGTCAAGTATGTTACTAAGTAATCTGTTTGAGAATTCAACATCATCAAAGTTAGATGCATAGACATTTACCAGCAGCACCTTTGTTTGCATTAACATGCCTACAACCATAAGATATCTGCCATTTCTTTCAGCAATATCATTAGGTAGAAACTGAATATTTTTATTGATTAAAATAGCAACTCCTCTTGATTTAGAGTTAAAGTTAGAATGAAAGACATGCCCTATTCAAGAAGCCTGCAACCTATAATGATCTCTAGATTTGAGATGAGTTTCTTGCAAAAAGACTATGTCGGAATTAAGCCGTTTCAAATGGCTAAAAACTTTACCACGTTTAGATGGGCTACTCATGCCACGTTTATTCCAGCTAATGAAACAAACAGATGGGCTTACAACAGGATTACCGGAATTCGACTTAACAGTACTCATTTAAATGCACATGAATAGTACGAAATGGCCAGGACCGCCCCTTCAACACACATCCCCCCTGTAATGTATGTAAGTGTAATACGTAATGACGTAAGAGTGCAACGTCACTAAGCACGTGACACATATATGTACAAGAACTAGGAAGAAAAGAAAGCATGTGAGTTCTAGAGCCAGCATGTGTCGTCTCATTTATTGTTTAACAAACAACATTACATGGTGTCAGAAGTTGTGAGTGCATCGAAAAAAGAATGGCACAGTTACAGCCACCATCGATCCTAATTTTAAATGGAAATCTTGCCGAAAACTGGAAGATTTGGATACAAAAATTTGACTTGTTCCTAAAGTCACATCTGGGAAGGGTGAAATGTAAGGAAAGAGCAAGAGACATCATATATTGGGCAGGAATGTCAGCTCAAATTGAGAAAATGGTATCACAATGTCCCATATGAAACACTCATCAAAATAGTCACACAAATGAACCACTAATACCTCATGCATTGCCTAGCAGACCATGGGCAAAGGTTGGTACTGATTTGTTTCATCACAATGGTTTTGAGTATTTACTGTGTGTAGATTACTACTCCATGTTTCCAGAGATAGCAAAGCTGAATGACACTACGAGCAGAAGTGTTTTAATTGCATTAAAATCAATGTTTGCAAGACATGGCATACCTGATTTGGTAATATCAGATAATGGGCCACAATATGCAAGTCAAGAATTTAATTTTTTTTTGCAGAAAATTAGAAGCTTGAACACAAAACATCTAGTCCAGGATATGCTCAGTCAAACAGACAAGCTGAAATAATGGATCAGACAATCAAGAGCAGTGTTGTATAAAGTACTAGAAAGCAATACTTGAGTAAAAGTACAAGTATCGTACTAGAAAATGACTTTGGTAGAAGTGAAAGTTGCCTTTTAGAATATTACTGAAGTAAAAGTCTTAAAGTATCTGATATATACTGTACTTAAGTATCAAAAGTAATTTTCAGATATTTAATGCATTTAAGTATTTAAAGTTCGGTTGTGGACTCGTCGATCCCCCAAGCTGAGGTCACTGAGGTAGTTGAGAAGCTCCTTGGTGGCAAGGCACCGGGTGTGGATGAGATCCGCCCTGAGTACCTTATGTCTCTGGATGTTGTGGGGCTGTCTTGGTTGACACGACTCTGCAACATCGCGTGGCGGTTGGGGACAGTCCCTCTGGACTGGCAGACTGGGGTGGTGGTTCCTCTGTTTAAGAAAGGGGACCGGAGGGTGTGTTCCAACTACAGGGGATCACACTCCTTAGCCTCCTCGGAAAAGTCTATGCCAGGGTACTGGAGAGGGGAATTCGGCCAATAGTCGAACTTCGGATTCAGGAGGAACAATGCGGGTTTCATCCTGGTCGTGGAACACTGGACCATCTCTATACCCTCACCAGGTTGCTGGAGGGTTCATGGGAGTTTGCCCAACCAGTCCACATGTGTTTTGTGGATCTGGAGAAGGCATTCGACTGTGTCAGGCTTGTTCCCAGTACATGTTGGACTCCGACAGGGCTGCCCTTTGTCACCGGTCCTGTTCATTATTTATATGGACAGGATTTCTATGCGCAGTCGGGGGCCGGAGGAAGTCCGGTTTGGGGACCACAGGATTTCGTCTCTGCTTTTTGCAGATGATGTTGTCCTGTTGGCTTCTTCAAATCAGGACCTACAGCGTGCACTGCGATGGTTTGCAGCCGAGTGTGAAGTGGTGGGGATGAGAATCAGCACCTCCAAGTCAGAGGCCATGGTTCTCAGCCGGAAAAGAGTGGCCTGCCCCCTTCAGGTTGGTGGAGAGCTCCTGCCTCAAGTGGAGGAATTTAAGTATCTTGGAGTCCTGTTCACGAGTGAGGGAAGGATGGAGCGGGAGATCGACAGGCGGATCGGTGTATCTTCTGCAGTGATGCGGTCGATATACCGATCTGGTGTGGATAAGAAAGAGCTGAGCCATAAGGCTAAGCTCTCTATTTACCAGTCGATCTACATTCCTACCCTCACCTATGGTCATGAGCTTTGGGTCATGACCGAAAGGACAAGATCCTGGATACAGGCGGCCGAAATGAGTTTCCTCCGCAGGGTGGCTGGGCGCTCCCTTAGAGATAGGGTGAGGAGCTCAGACACTCGGGAGGTCAAAAACGCAAAGCAACTGCCAGACATGTCACCAGGAGGCAAAGTGAGGATACAGCAAGGACAAATTTGGAATCCTGCAACAATTCTGAAGAAACATGATTCTCCAAGGTCATACATTCTTCGCACACCCGATGGAAGGATTTACAGAAGAAACAGAAGGCATCTGTTAAAGACAAAATAACAAGAGTTTCCATCCAGAAGTGATCGAGATGATTGTGACAGTGAGTCAAGCACTAATGCAAACCTGGAAAGTGAAATGACTCCAGACTTACCTGTTGTGGTAGAGCAAACACATCAAGTAAAGTCTTGTGAGAACAAGTTGGTTATCGTCACAAGATTTGGGAGAGAGGTTCCTACAAGATTCAGAGACTTTAAAATGCACTAAAACAGTAAATGCATCAGAGTAAATGTTTAGTTATATTGTTAAGGAACAATATTTGTGTTGATTGATGCATTATTTAAGGTTGAGAACTGTTTTAAAAAAAGGGAGATGTAATGTATGCAAGTGTAATACGTAGTGACGTAAGAGTGCAACGTCACTAAGTATGTTACACATATATGTACAAGAACTAGGAAGTAAAGAAAGCATGTGAGTTCTAGAGCCAGCATGTGTCGTCTCATTTATTGTTTAACAAACAACATTACACCTTGGCCGTGTGGTCGGGGAAAACGGACATCTTTATTTCTCCCACAGCATCATGTCGACTCTCTCTGGCACGCCGTTTAAAAATCTCAGCAATGTCTTGCTTTAACAAGAATAGCAGTTCTTGCTTCAGGGACTCCGCATCAATTACCTGGGCGACTTCCCAGGGAGATGTGGAGCTGCGGGGTGAAGACGGAGCCCTAGGGTCTGGGGTCGCTACCTGTGTAGCAGGCCTCAGTTTTTGGGCCATGATAATATGTCCAAGTGTTGAAAAAGACTTTAACAAAGTATCCTAGGGATCAATATATCAAAAAGGCAATCTAAATTGCGATATAAAATAACATTTACCATAAACTCTGCAGGAGTCTCAAATCGCACGTCTTACTCCATTGGCTGCTCAACAGCGCCCCCCTAGATTTTAGTTTCTTCCTGTATGTTGGAATAAGATGGACCAAACAATGATCAGAGTTCCCCAAGGCTGCCCTGGGTACAGAGCGATATGCATCCCTAAGAATTATGTAGCAATGATCCAGCGTATTTTTCTCCCTTGTGGGACAATTTATATTCTGTCTGTATTTTAGAAATTTTAGTGTTGGTTTTGTCCTGTTAAAGTCTCCAAGAATAATAAAAAGAGAGTCCAGATTATTTAGCTCCAAACCAGATATTTGGTTTGCCAGGTTTTGCAGTGCATCGCTCATGTTGGCCTGTAGTGGGATGTAAACTCCAGTCAGGATGAATGAGAATTTCCACGGTGAATAAAAGGGTTTACAGTTAATGAACATTGATTCCAGGTTTGGGCTGCAGTATTTTTTCAGCACTGTGACATCTGTACACCAACGTTCATTAATGTAGAAACAGATTCCCCCGCCTTTCATTTTACCCTATAGCACTGTTACGCGATCTACGTGGTGTAAGTGGAAGCCCGAGAGAAGTAATCCACTGTCTGGGATTGAGTGTCTGAGCCAATTTTCAGTAAAACAGAGAGCAGCGGAGCATGAAAAGTCCTTGTTTGATCCGTTGAGAAGAAACAGTTCGTCCATTTTGTTCGACAGGTTTGCCAGGTGAATCGATGGGAGCGCAGTTCTAAATCCCCTCTGTCATAGACTCACTAGGGCACCGGCACGCTTCGCTCGCCAGTGTCTCCTCCATGTATTATAGAGCGCAGCTGCTCCTCCAACTAAGATTTCCAAAAAACTATCCAGATGTGTGAAAACTGGTGAAAAGTTGTCTGGAGTGAACTGCACGATGTTAAGCAGTTCTTCTCTAGTGTAAGTTATCACGGTAGGGTAACCAAACACACAGAAAGTAAACAAAAAGAAAGAAAGTACTAGAGACAGTCATGCCGAGGCAGCCATCTGCGGCGCCATCTTGTAATGGAGTGTTATGAGGCATAAAGTAATGCCTAAACAACATTTTCCATCTGCTGATGGAGAGCTGAAAGATTTATAGTTTTTAATCAGATCCTCTTTTCTAATATACTCACTATTATTCTTCCATATGAATTTGAAATTTACCCTATTTATTAATTTTATCATAAGTGTTGATATGGGTAAGGAGAAGGCTGGGTAAATGATCCTAAATAAACTTTACATCTTAGACAGAATGACACTCCCATAAATTGTAAAAATAGGTCTCTCTGCAGCCATCTGTTTAAAATTAATTTACCTATATTATTTCTTATATTTGGGGGGCACGGTGGCTTAGTGGGTAGCACATTCGCCTCACACCTCCAGGGTCAGGGTTCGATTCCTGCCTCCGCCTTGTGTGTGCGGAGTTTGCATGTTCTCCCCGTGCCTCGGGGGTTTCCTCTGGGTACTCCGGTTTCCCCCCGGTCCAAAGACATGCATGGTAAGTTGATTGGCATCTCTGGAAAATTGTCCGTAGTGTGTGATTGCGTGAGTGAATGAGAGTGTGTGTGTGCCCTGCGATGGGTTGGCACTCCGTCCACGGTGTATCCTGCCTCGATGCCCGATGACGCCTGGGATAGGCACAGGCTCCCCGTGACCCGAGAAGTTCGGATAAGCGGTAGAAAATGAATGAATGAATGATTTCTTATATTTATAGTATTATATATTTATATATATATCTATCTGTAGAAATAATAAATCACAAATACTTTACTTCCTTCTTATATTGCATGTTGTATAAAGACAATAGTGGTCAGTTACGTAGAGTTAATATTTAACATTTGACTAGATACAACATTAAACCTGAAGCTTTAGAATATTGTTTAACAGAATGCATGGCTAAAGGTATTTGATGCTCATTATTTAGAAATAAAGTTGTGTCATCTGTAAAGTGAGTTATAACTGGTGCGATTGCACATATTCCTTTCGGGCCGACGGTTGACTGTGAATGAAATCACTTCCAGACACAAACATGCCCCATAATATAATCTCACCCACCAACAATGACTGACAGGTTTATGTGCAGGCATTGGAAAAGCAAATGCAAAGGAAATTGCGATTAAATTTTACTTTTGGCAGTCTCCATATGCGTTAAAGCCAGAGAAAGTTAAATAGCAAATGGGAATTGCTATTGAGATTCAAATATGGCAGAGTCGTTATTCGAAAGATGTAAGAAATTTAATTGCAGATGGACTTTGCTTTTCCATTTGACATTTCCATTTGCTATTGAATTATGTCTGTTTTTTTTTTACAACGACAAGGTTGCAAATATAACATGCCATTCCTTTTAATATTGCCTACAAAATCGCTTCATAACTTAACACTAATTTTGCTGAAAGAGGAAAGAGAAGTGTCCACAAACTTACATCACAGAGCATTGAATTTATACAAAACAATATTTTTTAATAAATGCTGACAAAACGAATACAAAACATTTGTTAGTATTTATGAGAATAAAGGCTTATTTTCACTTTTGTTATGTCGAGAAAACAAGAAAATTAAGTCGTTATCATAACAAAACAAGAAAGTAAAATTATAACAATGCATGGACTCATAGGACTTATGCAGTACTAGATTAATAAGAAAAACATTTGCTTAAACGATTGTAGTATAAGGCTTAAACAAAACAAACTGTAAAAAGTGAAATGGGTCTAATTTCTAAATGCACTGTATGTATATAAGATGGATGAACAAAAAATATTTATCATTATTATTGTTGTTTTCTTTGTCCCCTAGTTGTCCAGTGGTAGGATCCTGCACTTTCATCACCAGCCTAGGTTCCATTAGTGGATGTGGAACCAACACAGCCTCTGAGGGTTTCTGTCACTGCTGGTCCAAAACCTGGATAATAAGGAGCGGTTGTCTGGCAGACTTCTTGATGATCCAATCCCAAAACATTCTGTCCACTTCCTCCACAAAAGCCTTTTGTCAGGCTTCTGAGAACCATTATTGCCACTGTTTGACGACTAATCTCATACGGTCTTGGGAGCCCTGAATTTCCTGCACATACTTAACAACAGACCTTAAAAGTGAAGGTTGCACCTTTGATAGGCCTGTGTAGATGTGAAGGCCTGTGATATGTCTAGCAGGCCCCTAGGTTGCGGTCCAAAGAGGAGTGACCAGTGGCATCTTGAGGTATTTTCTTGGATGACAAAAGAGGATGTAGGGGAGGCAAAAGTACCAGCTTCTTGGTAGCATTGCCTTCCCTTAACTATGACTTGTGACTAACGTTTTGGGTATCCTACCACAAGTACACAACTTATCACAATAGTTTGCCTAAAATGTTTGAGTGAGGTCTGTAGACCAAATTGCTTGTACACACCTTTTCAGCTCAGCCCAAAAATATTCTACAGTATTGAGAATAGGGTTTAGTGATGGCCTCACCAAAACACTGACTTTGATGTGCTTAAGCCACTTTGTAACGAATTTGGCAAATTTAAATAAAAAATTTATTTGTACAGCACTTTTAACAATGGACATTGTCTACAATGGGCATTGTCTCAAAGCAGATTTACAGAACATAAATATAATAAAAAAAAATTATAAAGATTAATATAATACAAAAGTTCAGGAATAATATTATATATATATATATATATATATATATATATATATATATATATATATATATATATATATATATATATATATATAAAATCAGAGTTGACTGAGGTTGCAAGGAAAAACTCCTTTCTGTGGTAAAGGAAGAAACCTTCCGAGGAACCAGACTCAAAAAGGAACCCATCCTCATTTGGGTGAAATGTTTATAGAGGGTGTTTATAAATATACAGTCTGACAATTGTGTATTGATGAGGAGTCTGTTGTCCTCAAAGACCACATGTAGTTGGCATCTCATCTTAGAATGTCTGAATATTTCATGAAGCAGAGTCTAAAGGGAACTGTAACATCTCTAGATGCCTCAGGATCCTCACAGGGTTGGCTTCATCTCAGTGAAGGTCCGAAATCTTCATGACACAGAAGACAATTGGAGCTGGTACAATTTCTGGATGCGATGCTATGGGTAGAAATAGAGAAGCAGTGGAGAGGAATTAGCATAGCTGCTGTTAATAATATTAGCAAGCACTAGATGATGATGTGTATGTACTAGAGCCAAGGATTATGTGAAGTATTATGTATACTGAAAAATAGATTTTTTTAAATCTGTATTTAAATTGGGAAAGTGTGTCTGAGCCCCAGGAATTCTATTCCAAAGTTTGGGAGCTAAATACAAAAACGCTCTACCACCTAGTAGATCTTGTTTTTCAGGGAAATACAGAATTCTTGAGTTTTGTGATCTCAGAGTGTGAAGGATTGTAAGCATGTTAGAAGACTGGTTAATAAATGGGAGCTAAACCATGTAGAGCCTTGTAAGAAAGTAGCAGCAGTTTGTAATCAATTCTAAACTCAACAAAGACGATAAAAATGTGGTTATGATCATATTTTCTTGTCCTGGTAAGAACACTGGCAGCTACATTTTGGACTAACTGTAGCCTATTTATTAAAGATGCAGGACAACCAGAGGTTGCATTACAATAATCCAGTCTGGAGTTCATAAATGCATGAACTAGCTTCTCAGCATCAGATAAAGATAGTATGTTTCTTATCTTGGCAATATTTCTAAGGTTTTTGTAATATGGGCGATATGAATTTCAAAAGACAAGATGCTGTCTACTATATACCCACATCTTTCACTGTCGAGTTACTAGTAACAATATATCCCTCTAAATGGAAGTGAGAGATTCTGTTTGCTGGTTTTTGGACTGATAAGTAGTATTTCATACAAGAAAATTATAGGTCATCCAATTTGTTATCTCTAACACACATTTACACAATTTAGATATTTTATCTGGTTTTGATGAGGTATATAACTGGGTATTCTGGAAACTAATCCCATGCCTTCTAATGCTGTTTTCTAAGGAAAGCATGTATATTGAGAAAAGCAGAGGTCCAAGAATTGATCCTTATGGGACCCTATAATTAACTTTTTTAGGATCTAAACCAACATAATGCCTGTCCCTGAATACCTGTCTAATTTTGTAAGCGATCTGGGAGAATGCTGTGATCTGTAGTATCGAATGCAGCACTAAGATCAATAGTTAGATGCAGTCTTGGTCCGAAGCTAAGAACAAGTCATTTGTAACATTAACAATGTAGATTCTGTCCTATGTCCTAAGTCCTAAGATATTGTTGTCCTGTAAAAAGGAGCTCAGTTGAACAGACACAACAGTTTTCTAATATTTTAGACATAAAAGGAAGGTTTGTAATGGGTCTATAATTTGATAGTTCATTAGGATCTTAATGAGAGGTTTAATAACTGCCAACTTAGGATTTAGGGACGTGACCTAAAGATAACAAGGAGTTAATAATATTAAGAAGAGGCTCACCAGCTGTATGTAACACTTCTTTCTGTAATTTAGTTGGAATGAGATCTAACACATGTTGATTTAGCAGTAGTAATAAGTTTATCTAGCTCTTCCTGTCCTATACTTGTAAAGCACTGTAGTTGAGTGTGTAGAGCTTTAGGTGAGTCTGGGCCACAATATAGTAAGAACTAGCAAACAAATGACAAAATACTACTGCAATCTGTGCTTTTGGAGATGGTTACATCTGCTGTCACTAAAATTTCATTTCTGAGACTATCCCCTGACTCCTTGCTATTTATTTTCAGGCTCTCACTTCACAATGTCAACCGCCTTGAATGAGAATATAATGTTATCTGCTTCTGAGGGGCTTGATGTGATCAATGGCATGCAAACAACTGAGAAATTGCTACCTCCATCTGAGGTGTTCAAGGAGATTTTTTTTAGGTGGTTATTATCAAGTGATATTATCTATATGAGCTTTTAAATGAAAGAGTGGAGTCAATAATCACAGCAAGATCTTTTACTGCTGATGATGAAACAAAGTCAATCCAGACTTACTCTGTAGTCAGAGAGCTTCTGACTGCATGTGGTCAAGTATTTCAGTAATGTCAGAATTATATAACAGGAAGTTAATCAGCATCCACTGTCTAGTAACAGAACATAACCTTAGTATGTATACAAAACATAGCCTTAGTATGCATAGAGAAGTCACCATTTACGTCTACAAACTAATATCAATCGAAAAAGACCTATGCCAGGAAAGGGCTTTTCCCATAACCTCTCTTTTTCCAACTTATCAAGTAGAATAGCATGGTCAATGATATCAAAAGCTGCACTAAAGTCAAGCAACACCAGCAAGGAGACCCAACCCTGGTCAGAGTGTGACAGTCGTCAATGATTTGTGCTTTTCCTATTCCATACTGGGGGTGGCACTGTTGAGCGTATATACGGGAAACCAGGTAGGAGGTTATTTAAGGAAGTGTGATTGCATCTCCCACGGTCTCTCGCGTGCTCTCTAGCCTTTGTTGTCAGATGCAGGTTATTTCAGGTTATGCCTGCTAGCGGATGGCTTGCGAGTATTGCCTTTGTAGCCACGTTGCATTAATATGTGTAGCCCTCTCACTGATTAACTGGCTCTGATCTGTCTAGGGAAATAACTTTATACGTGAGAGGCACATCTAAATTTACCGAAGGTGTGATGTGTACTACCAAAGTAACTCAAACTGCTGTGTTTAACATCGGGTTTCAGACTTCAGTCCCAGATAGCAATTACATTTGGGCCACATGTGGGTATTATCTGGCACATATGGCCTAGATGTGGCTTGGCTATACAGATATGGGCCAAATTGTGGCCATATTTGTTTTGCCATAACTTTAAAATTGGCGGGAAATGCTCTTGGTTCACAACACATTTTGAGGTATATGGCCCAGATAACAATGAACACATGAGAACCATATGTGGTTGAGCTATGGCACACAGTGAGAAACACGGACTTGTGGTAAACCTTTGGCTTATACGTGGAAAAACCCAGGAATCCTGAAATCAAGTGCGGCAGACATCCTCCGTCCCACACCTCAGGTTGCTATGCAGCTTCCCTCCTATTGGTGGAGTGAGACTATGGCGGGAATGTGACAGACTCGGGCAGTGGGCGGCATTTCTGCTTTCCTTATGACTGTGTAAGCTACATTCAGGTAAGTAATTAGCACTTTACAGTCATATAATTGAAATATGCAGCATTATGTGTCAATATTGCATGTTATTAAGCGTTTAGTTATTAGTTTAATTGAGGAAGGGGTCAAATTAGCTAATATTTTCCTCAGTTTAACAATACAGTTTAATGTACGCTAGGGCTCCGCTGGTTTGGCGTTTTAAATTCCGATGTTTTTGGCTATAAATCAACAGTACTTAAGTAAAGTTGGCCGCATATTCACAGATTGGAGTTTCCCAAGTCAATAACTCCTGAGCTAAACGCTGTTACTACATAAATAACACCTCTTTTCTATCGTAGTAATGTAGAGAGACAGCTACAACCCAATTTTCCTAAAAATCAGCTTTCCTCCGCGGTGGACAAAATACATGTCTCTATGTGCGAACCAAGGGACCGTCTACAAAGTGCAAAACCCGAAAAGCGAATACTAAACACAGTCAACTTGGGAGGAATGTCTTTTTGTACATTTTTTATGTTTTTTTATATGAAAATATTTCCCCCAAGTAAGTGTTGTAGTATAACTATCAGGACATCAGTGATGTGTGAGCTGAATTTGGTGACAGTACAGTATTGGCTTTTCGGGATTTGCACTTTGCAGACGGTCCCTTGGAAACTCTCTTATGCACTGAAAGTCATGCATGTCTTTTTTAAAGCAGAATACATCCAGTGTAAATTTTAACCAGTTGGTGAAAAAGTATTCTAAAAATATATTCTAAAAACAAAATCTAAATAATTTGTCATAAATTATGGTATTATTATGGCCAACATTTTGAAAAATACAATTTGCAATTCCTTTTGAAAATATACTGGAAAAATCTTTTTTTGGTCAAACAGAGGTGGTTAATTATTGCAATTAAAATATTAAAGGAGGAAATTTATGTTAAATTATTTCCCCCCCATTATCCTCCAGCTCTAACTTCCATATTGTATTGCCGCTAACATTATTTAAATTCATCTTTATTGCAGAGACCGAGAGGGGGGTAGGAGGGAGCAAATGAAGAAACACGAGGCCCAACAACACTGCCGACCCATTAGGCACATCAAAACTCAATTTCTCAATTTAAGTTCTCTGTACAAGTTAATCTGATTTTTTTGTATTTTTTTTCTGTGATTTTTATTACTCTGAGTTGAATACATTCTTAAATGTATTCTTATGTTTACTCTTAAAGCTGTAATTATTTAAACACTTGTTTTGAAGTAAATTGTTTTGAGTACATTTGTTGTTGAGTGTTTCATTTACTTTTAAGTTAAGACTTTTACATACTGTCAGCTGCATATGGGGCCAATAGATTTTAACAGAACTCAACCATACTAAAATTGCATACAAGGCTCATATTTGGGCCACATTAAATTGTATTATTTGTCTCATGTTTGGTGGAGTTATGGCACTCCTTTGGTTCAGTTCTTTCAAAGAAGAGGTGTGCCATATTTGGGCCACATAAAAGTACATTTGGCTCATGCTTGGTAAACTTATGGCTCTGCTTTGGTTCAGTTTTGGCAAAGGAGATGTGGGCCATATCTGGGCCACAGCTCAGCTGTTTATCTGGCCCATATCTGGGCCAAAGGAAATTTGCTGACTGGGGTGTTTCTTTAAATTTTCTCTTCTATCACTCAGAAAAATAATAACCACCTAATAGTAAATAGTAACAGTAAATAATAATAATAAATCACTTAATAGTAAAAGCATTCGTACAACACAATAACATAACTCTCAAACATAACTCTCAAAAAAAATTACATAACAGGTCTTTCACCAACCTCTTTCCTTAAAGAAGCAATCACAGGAGATTGTAATTTAGAAACAATAAACAAACATTTATTCTCTCAAACAAGTGTAAATAAAACAAACCAAAACCCCACAAATGTAATGTTACCCAGCTGGGATTTAAATGTCTTGTTGGTGCACTTAGTTGGAGCTCAGGTGAACACTTTATATTGTAGTACTCACATAATCCAACGGAACAGGGAAACGAGAAGCACCCACCACCCAACGATGAAAACGAAGCCAAGATGCAGTAGAAGTCTCCACGTGGCCTCCGGTCTCTCCTGCCGAATTTCGTAGCCTTAGTTTCTCCGGTGCTCACACACTGTACACGACCAGTCGCGTTGCAAACCGTTAAGCACTCAAATGAAAAGAACTTGCGATATCCTTTTGTCTGTCACGGGAACGCACGCACCCACCCACCCAGCCACCCACGCGGGAACCCACGCGGGAACCCACCCACCCAAAGCGGGAACCCACGCACCCAAAGCGGGAACCCACGCACCCACGCACCCACCCACGCACGCGGGAACGCACGCGGGAACGCACGCACGCACCCACCCACCCACCCACGCGGGAACGCACGCATGCCGAGCCACTCTCACCATGCGCTCCTCACATAGAGTTCATTCCGGTTTATTTTTGTTCCTCAGTCTCTTATCTGCTAGGTGTCCTTTTATGTCGTCTGCAAACTCAGTTGTTAGGTTTTTTTTTCAATGTTACAGTATTTTTTCCCAAACTGCCGATGTGCACACGTTTGTCGGCCACCTCGTGTCCTCCGACCAACTCACTCACTTCCTCGTTTTCTTCCGCTCCGCTCCGCCCCCTGACCTCCAGAGGTCAGTGAGAAACCCACCTCATTGGTCAATACAAAACCTTTTTTTATAACAGTATTTCCCTTACTTATTTCTTTTCTGTTTGAAAGTAATATTTTTAACAATTTAGTGCAAAATAAAACACAAACTAAATAATTATTAGGCCCTTATTTTAGCAGGGCTCTACATGTGTTAATGCTACATTTAATGCTGCGGTTGTTTTCTGTTTTTAATGCTTACGATTCATATTTTGAGGAATATGTTTCTCTCATTGAATTTCGTAAAGCATTGGGAAGTTTTGATGAGAGCGATTTGACATTTTGCGGTAAAATGGGGCGTTTGAGAAAGAGCTTTTGCCAATCTGGTTATGTTGTAATTTAGGGGCTGTTTACACCTGGTCACTTCATGCGTTTTCTGTGATCGAATAGCTATCTGATTGTAAAAAGACCAGGTCTAAATGCCCTCCGAAACGTTTTCGAGACGGATATAAATCCGATCGTTTAAACCACTTCAGGAGGTGGTCTGGGACGCATGTCAGATGAAACTGGACAGGTGAATGTGGTTCTTGCCACATACTTCAGCGCTATACTCCTCCCAAACGGAAGTACTTCACTCGCAAGTGACTCACAAGTCGTGCATCACACCAGAAACAAATGCAATGTTGCCGCAGCAAACAGTAAATGCTGTTTTTTGTAGCATAACCCTCGTAACAAGTTTTTTCTTCTCTAGAACACAGTGAGAGGCTAACACCTCTCATAGACAACCTGGCAGCGTGAAAGCCTTGTTTCTCCAGGAGGAACTTTTCTTGCATCTGAGAAAGGGGCCATAAAGTATATTCCCCTCCCTGGTCGAGCCTCTGGCATTTCAAATGGCATTTCTTGGTTCCCAAGGAGGATGGGAGCTGGGTCCAATTTTGGACCTGTGTACTCTAAATTGTACGCTG
This sequence comes from Tachysurus fulvidraco, assembly GCF_022655615.1. NCBI lineage: Eukaryota > Metazoa > Chordata > Actinopteri > Siluriformes > Bagridae > Tachysurus > Tachysurus fulvidraco. Next base: position 13,945,043 of record NC_062530.1, read on the forward strand.
GAAAAGAGAACCAACTTCTTTGAGATAGTTTGTAATTCAGCCACGATGCGGGCACATCTGTCTCCGGCGTTTCTCTCTGCCATGCAGAGGGTACTCTGCTCATGATGGTAGCATCCAAAGCTATTCCTTCCACACATGAGACCATTTCAACTCAAAGTTGAAGCCTGAGATGCACAAACCTTGTGACCTTCTTTTCAACCCCTGCTCCTGAGGTTGCTCCTGAGCTCCTACTGCTGAAACACTTTCTCCTTAAACTCGGGGCTACCATTGGTGATCCTCTACATCAATAATTAGGGCAGTCAGTGGTTGCACTCTCTGTTCAGGTTGGCTCACCAGATCTTGCCCTAAGTAGAGAACAGATTTCTCTCACTGAGAGCAATTTACATTCCAGAGTGCATGATCAGGGAGCAGACTTCTTATGAATGAGGGGTTGAGGCCCTTTTGTTCATGTGCTTTTTGTTTATGTTATGTGTTCATGTGTCTGCCCTGCCTCTGCACACATGGTCTTTAATTTTGTCATGTATTTAATCGTGCCGCGTTGCCCAAGGCAGCGCAGAATCCTCATCTTCGGTTTTTCATCTGATGTCGTGTCTGTGTTTCATGTTTTTTAGTTATTAAACTTGTTTTTCTTTTACACTACCCTGCACTTGGGTCCGTTTTTATTCCCCTGCTACTGATAGAAGGATTCCGTCAGACCAGGACCCAGCAGGACAGCTTACAGCTTCAGCCTTTTTTTCCCCCTGGACTTCGTGGTTTTGGTGACATCGGTTCTCATTTTTGAGGTGAGGGACGCTGCTCCTCTTCCGGTTTCTCCACGAGGCGCCGCCTCACTTCCTAGTTGCGGGCCATGTCACCAGCCCGAGTTTTGTTTTGTTTTTTTGGTGTCCTGTGACACCGCCCCGCACCTGTCCGATGGGGGAAGTCGCAGGCCCATGTTTTGCCCCATGGATTTTTTTTGTTGATTTTTCTGTTCTGTGGAGGAGGGTTTTATTTTCTTGGTTTTCTTTTAAGCCCTCCCTCCCCTTCCTGGTTTCCGAGAAGTGGGTCTGGCTGCGGTGCGTCGGGGGTTGCCCTTGGCCGTCCTGTTCGGCTGTGGACGTTGCTCGGCTCTCCTGTTCGGCTGTGGACGTCGCTCGGCCCCCCTGCTTAACTGTGGACGTCGCTCAGCCTCCCTGCTCGGCTGTGGATGTCGCTCGGCCCCCCTGCTCGGCTGTGGATGTCGCTCGACCCCTCTGGCTGTGCCGCCGTGTGCCTTGCTTCCCCCACCTGCCTCGCCGTGTGCCTTGTTCCACCCACCTGCCTCGCCATGTGCCTTGCTCCCCCCACCTGCCTCGCTGTGTGCCTTGCTCCCCCCACCTGGCTCACCATGTGCTTTGCTCTTCCCACCTGCCTCGCCGTGTGCCTCGCTCCCCCCTCCTGGACCCTGTCGGGACTGTCAGGATGGATTGACGTGTCGGGAGCCGCGCCTCAAGGGGGGGTACTCTCAGGACTTAGCCCGGACTTTGGCCATGTGCTTTTTGTTTATGTTCTGTGTTCAAGTGTCTGCCCCGCCCTTGTCTCTTCCTCCCTGTCTCTGCACACCTGGTCCTTACGTGTTTAATTTTGTCATGTATTTAACTATGCTGTATTGCCAAAGGCAGCGCGGAATCCTTGTCTTCGGTTTGTCATCTGATGTCGTGTCTGTGTTTCATGTTTTTTAGTTATTAAACTTGTCTTTCTTTTGTGCTACCCTGCACTTGGCTCTGTTTTTATTCCCCCACTACTGACACCTGTTGCTTCCCTTTTTAACCAGCCCCTGGATGCCATGGTGCAAATGTAGCTGAGGCTCCATCTGTACACTTTCCCTGATAGCTCTGCTAATGGTCCTAGCAAGGGTACACTGCATGGCTCCTCGTTGGTCCACAAGTCTGGCTGTTGGACCCAATTTCCCTCATGGATGGTTCTCCTTAGGAGATTCACTTGGATGGTGCTCCTTGTGAGATTCAGAAGGAGCCTCCTCTAACAGACACAGGGAGAGATTTGGAACCTTTTTGTCCCCTGTGGGGACCAGCTTCCAGACTCCTGTCTCACGATTGAGGTTGTAGAAACTACATTAAACATTTGCCTCTGGTGTAATCTGTGATGTCAGGATCTAGTTAATTGCCCTGTTGGTACAGTGCTAGAGTTCCTGCGGAGACAATTATTCGAGGGCCTATAACCCTCTACATTAAGGTATGTGTGGCAGCCATTGATGCGAAGCACATTCCTATTCTCTGTTCTCTTGCTTTCTGTGCGGTGCTAGGAGGCTGAGACTTTCCTGCAGATCTTGTCTCCTCTCCTAGGACTTCTCAGTAGTCCTGGAGGGCCTGCTTTGAGCCCCCTTTGAGCATTTGACCCAGCCTTGTAGGAGGTCTGACCCTGGAAATGGCTCTGCTATTATCTGGATGTTTTTTCTGCAGGCCTTCTGCCTTCCACCACACAAGTTGTCAGTGTAATAGAGTTTGTTCCTGCTGTGCAGAGTTCTGGTTTTTAGATTTTTATCACTTGAGCATGTGTGGTAAATCCTATACCGTCTATCTGCTTTGGTGGCTGCAACAAAGTAATCCAGGCTCCATGTAGCACCTTATGCAGTCGGAGTTGGAAGGCATGGAGCAAGTGAGGAACTGCTGAATGGCCTCAGTGTAACAATTCCTCAATTTTTATGGTTTAAGTGTGTATATAATTCTCAAGACAAATTATTTGTAAATGATAACACAAACTGTCACATTTTGTAACTCTAAGCAGTTGTAATTCACAATATTTTATCATATGTTTATCTTCTGAGTAATGTATTTAAAAAAAGGCATTGGAAAGCTGTTGAAAACGTTAAATGGATTTTACTTGTCTGTTATGGTGCATGGTCAATGCATCATACAGTGGGGCAAAAAAGTATTTAGTCATCCACCAATTGTGCAGGTTATCCCACTTAAAAAGATGAGAGAAGCCTGTAATTTTCATCAAAGGTACATGAGAGACAGAATGGGGGAAAGAATCCAGGAAAAGACATTATAGGATTTTTAATGAATTAATTGCTAAATTCCTCTGTAAAATAAGTATTTGGTCACCTACAGAAAAAGATTTCTGGCTCTCACAGACCTGTAACTTCTTTAAGAGGCTCCTCTGTCCTCCACTTGTTACCTGTATTAATGGCACCTGTTTGAACTTGTTATCAGTATAAAAGACACCTGTCCACAACCTCAAACAGTCAGACTCCAAAGTCTATGGCCAAGACCAAAGAGCTGTCAAAGAAACAAAATTGTAGACCTGCACCAGGCTGGGAAGACTGAATCTGCAATAGGTAAGCAACTTGGTGTGAAGAAATCAACTGTGGGAGCAATTATTAGAAAATGGAAGACATACAAGACCACTGATAATCTATCTTGATCTCTGGCTCCACTCAAGATCTCACTCCGTGGGGTCAAAATGATCACAAGAACAACGAGCAAAAATCCCAGAACCACATGGGGGGACCTAGTGAATGACCTGCAGAGAGCTGGGACGAAAGTAACAATGGCTACCATCAGTAACACACTACACCGCCAGGGACACAAATCCTGCAGTGCAAGACGTGTCCCCCTGCTTAAGCAAGTACATGTCCGGGCCTGTGTGAAGTTTGCTAGAGAGCATTTGCTTGATCCAGAAGATGATTGGGAGTATGTCATATGGTCAGATGAAATCAAAATAGAACTTACTTGTCGTGTTTGGCGGAGAAAGAATGCTGAGTTGCATCCAAAGAACACCATACCTACTGTGAAGCATGGGGGTGGAAACATCATGCTTTGGGGCTGTTTTTTTCCAAAGGGACCAGGACGACTGATCCATGTAAAGGAAAGAATGAATGGGGCCATGTATCATGAGATTTTGATTGAAAACCTCCTTCCGACAGCAAGAGCATTGTAGATGAAACATGGCTGGGTCTTCAGCATAACAATGATCCCAAACACACGGCCCAGGCAACAAAGGAGTGGCTTTGTAAGAAGCATTTCAAGGTCCTGGAGTGGCCTAGCCAGTCTCTAGATCTCAACCCCTTAGAAAATCTTTGGAAGGAGTTGAAAATCTGTGTTGTCCAGCGACAGCCCAAAAACATCACTGCTCTACAGGAGATCTGCATGGACAAATGGGCCAAACTACCAGCAACAGTGTGTAAAAACCTTGTGGAGACTTACAGTACAGAAAACATTTGACCTCTGTCATTGCCAACAAAGGGTATATAACAAAGTTTTGAGATGAACTTTTGTAATTGACCAAATACTTATTTTTCATCATAATTTGCAAATAAATTCTTTAAAAATCAGACAATGTGATTTTTCTGGACCTTTTTTTCCTCATTTTGTCTCTCATAGTTGAAGTGTACCTATGATGGAAATTACAGCCCTCTCTCATCTTTTTAAGTGGGAGAACTTGCACAATTGGTGGCTGACTAAATACTTTTTTGTCCTACTATAGTGATTGTATATATAAATTTGATTATACAAAAATAATTCAATAAGGAAACATTTAAAATCTTATCCATCTCACCTCTATTAAAAATGTTAAATTTTTGTAGGAATCTGGAAAATTTTGTAAAATTTTGGAAAATTGGATTTGCTCTTTTGAATATTTTCTCTCATTTTTTTCTCTCACTCTCCTGGCCAATGACCTCCGATGCAGCACATCCCCTATAACAGCTCATTCAAGCAGAGTGAAAAGATTTCATGCAGTAAGGGCTAATGTGTCACAAGTGAATACAGCTAGTTTTAAGTAAGCCCACAGTCACAACAAAAAGGTCCAGTCTAGTACAAAAATGGAGGAATTGCAAGGTAATAACTTTTCTAAATCTACTATCTAAAGACAAGCTTCTAAAGCTCTGCGAGTACCTGAGCACTGATAAATCTCACATGTTCTTATTCTCACAGCTAAATCTACTATCTAAAGACAAGCTTCTAAAGCTATGCGAGTACCTGAGCACTGATAAATCTCACATGTTCTTATTCTCACAGCTGGAAGAAGTTTTTTGTAATAAAAAAACAACAACAACTGAAATCTGGTCACACATGTCAAGCTCAAGACTTCTGGGTCACCTCAGTTGACCAAAGGAGGAAAAAAATGAATTGGACAAATTAAAAGATACATTAAAATAGAAACTTAGTGAAATACAACAGCTAGGTCACTGACAGACTGAATTGAAAATTGTTAATGCACACCATGTTTCCCGGCTCACAGTTGCACAATTATTTTGAAGAGAAGCCAAATTTTGCTCACTCTAAGACAAATTCTCCACTCTCACATTTACCAAAAGAGTGCCTTTGAACTCTATTAACAACTAATATGAGTGAAGTAAGGGGACAGCATGGAACTTTCTCCCTCATGCTCTAAATCTGTGCCATAAAATTATATTTACCTCTCAAGAAGTAAAATCTGGCCTTAAGTATGACCCAGCCTTTATTAAAGCATGTTTCTTTATACTGTACTCAATGGCCGACTCACTGGTGATATAAATCCTTCCAGATAAAATCCTTTAAATAGGAAGTGGTTCCAACAACAGGACATTCCAAAGACTGCCAGGTCCATCACTGGATGAAACATACGCAAACCTGTGAGATTGATAAACCAGCACAGCATTTCTTGTCCACTATAGTGAGTGTTCACAGTCCTTTTCTGACACTAAAGTTGATCTTCATCACAATCTGTGTCACTTATGAGTAGACAATCACTTGTAGAGTGTTACCTTTAGGGCCACAGGATTTAAGCACTGTGTCACACTTAGGCTCCCAAGTAGACTTATTTGATGAGATATGGAAACAAGAATACTTTCCAGAAATATTGATGACAGATGTTTGCAATGTACCAGAATACTTGGGACTTGAAGCAGCAAATGGTACTGACATACCTTACCTTAGATGAATTGAGGTCACTTTCAGATTATCCTCCCTCCCTACTGAAATGCTCATCACTGTGCTTGTTAGGGGTCAATATCTGTCTTACCCAATAATCAGCTTGAATGTAATTAAGCAAATTATGAATGCAAAAGAACAGAGCCTCCATGCAACCTGCTGTGGAAGAGACAACATTCCTATTTGAATCTGATGTAAACCCACAGTGGCCAGAGGGACTCAAATTCAAATAAACCCATGTGAGGCTAAGCAAAGGATCATTATATGTCACAGTTGATGTCTCCCAGCGGTCCAAATATAGGCCAGAATCAAACTTCCCTTATATCTCCAACATCCTAGAAAAGCTTGTGGAACAAAAAACAAAAAAGCAGTTATGCTTATACCTATATAGGAATAATATTCATTAAATGTATCAGTCAGGATTTAGTCCTCATCATAGCACAGAGACAGCACTGGTTAAAGTGGAAAAATGAACTGCTACATGCCTCTGACCATTGTTGGGTTACTTGATCTTTTGACACCATTGACCATGTTATTCGATTTGATAGGCTAGAAAATGTTGTTGGTGTTAAGAAGACAGCCTTTACCTGGCTCAGGTCTTATTTGACTGATCGTTGTCAGTTTGTAGATCTAAATGGTGACTTAAACATACTAAGGTTATCTTTAGGTGTTACTAGGGTGTTCAGCAAGGTTCTTATTTAGGCCATCTGCTTTTCACCTTATATATGCTACCCCTTGATGCAATTGTTTGTAAACATGGTATTAGCTTCTACTGTTATGCTGATGGCACACGGCTATATGTTTCAGCTATGAGACACCAGCTTATTACGATTGGAGAATGTCTAAAGGACATTAAACAATAGATGCTTACTAACCTCCGCCTGCTTAACTCTGACAAGACAGAAGTGCTTGTACTGAGACCAAATGCAGTTTGGTCATAAGTTTTTAGATTACAGACTCTGGATGGTCTTTCTGTTTCATGTGCAGCAGTAAAAGACTTTGGTGTGATTATTGACTCCGGTCTATCATTTGAAGCATCACGTACTGTAGGTAATATCACTGGAGTAGCCTTTTTTCATCTGAGAAATATTGCTAAGATAAGAAATAGGATGCCACAAGATGATGCAGCCACACTAGTTCAAGCCTTTGTTACCTCTAGGTTCTATTATTATAATGCTTTACTGTCTGGGTGTTCCAGAAGGATCTTAAACACCAGTTAGTTTAGAACACAGCAGCAAGTTTCCAAACTTGAACCAGAAGATATGAACACATCACTCTTATCTTATCCACATGTTATCTTACTGGCGCTCACTCAAATTTTGCATTGATTATAAAATACTATTACTGACCTATAAAGCAGTGAATGGTCTCGTACCACAGTACCTTGTTTTTTTTTATGATCCACCATGCCTACTTCAATAAATGGTGCAGACTATTTGGTAGTACCTTAAGTAGTAAAGGCTACAGCAGGGGACAGAGCTTTTTCTTACAGAGCCCTGCAGTTATGAAACAACAGTCCAATTAGTGTTCGGGACTCAGACAGAGTCTAAGTGTTTAAGTCAAGGATACTTACCACTCATGCAGGTCATTCAGGTTTGCTGACTGTGGAGTGGTTGGATGCTTTATGTCCAAGGAAGCCCTCATGTCTGTTTCATCTTCTGGCTAAACCTATAGGTTATGCTGTAATAGCCATTCTTTTATTCTTATTCTATTATCACTTTGTGGTGTACACTGCTGGGGATGGATCTGTATGGACAGCCCATGATCCATGGGATTGTTTTCAAAAGAACCACTTTGAGACCTTAGAGCTTAGATTTAGGTCTTAGATTTACCATTGTGTCAGTCAGCTTTGTGCTTGGATCTTCATTAGGGAATGTTTGAAGAATTTGGATGGAAGGAATTAATGTTAAGTCTAACTGAGAAATGAACCTGACCTATTCATTCTTCAGGAGCACTTGATTGCACAATTCCATTCCACTGCAAACTGTTGTAAAAAAAAAAAAAAAAGACATTATTTATTCAATTCGAGTTTATTTGTATAGCGCCTTTTACAATAGACATTGTCTCAAAGCAGCTTTACAGAACATAAACATAGAGCAGAAGGTAGACATAATTAATGATAAAGGAAATAACGAATAATGAAAGAAATAAGAATTAACAGAATAAAAATTCTAGGTTATTATTAGATGTATTTATTGCATTTATTTTATCTACTATTGTGCACTACCCAAATAAAAATAGTTTCCCTTCTTAGCCTGCTTCCTCTCAAGGTTTCTTCTTCATATCATCCCAGTGAGTTCACCTCGCTCATTAGGGATAGATATTTAAAGTACGTTTATCTTTTTAATGTAAAGGCACAAACAAATATTTATTTAATTGAGTATAATTGACACATACTTCTGAGGAACTTGATGCAGGTGGGGAAAGGCATTCCTCTCTCAAGGAGATACTTGAGGCGTTAATGGTCACCATCGCTATACTAAATTTAAATTGGCCTGAAGAGGAGGTTACAGTCACTTGTTCTTAGCTTGATGACCCCTTCCTGACTTCAGGCCAAATATCACCCCCACACAATGCAGACAACTGCCATTATTCCTGGACCTCCTTGCCGAGATATTGAGGTTCTGGGGAAATCACTACTCTGCCCATCTGTTTTCCCTGACTACTTCTAATTATTGTCAAGACCATAATTATTCTAGTACCACTGTATGGCTTGGAAACTACAGGTATTTGGCCATGCCTAGGGTTGAAGTGACATTTGTGAGCTATCTCTTCCCTACATTGTCTGCATGGATGAAGCCTTTCTAATTCCTTCTACTCCCTTTTAAGCCAGCCATGTAGAATCAACTCAGCCCTTGTGGGGAAGGCCTCTATGGCAGCAGGCCAAGCTGGTTTGCAAACATACCAGGCTGACCTGCTAAAAGGACTCGACTGTGGCAAGGGAGTGAAGGCAATCTCTGAGCTCTGCCAAACTACAGATCTCACACTCCATGTCACAAAGCAGACAACCCACACTATAGGCAATTCTATGGTGTTTTTAGTTGCCACAGAGAGGCACCAGGCACTTAATTTAATGTGGATTAAGAACAGAGATAATTCCTTTCTCCTGAATGCCCCAATTAAGTACTTTTACTGACAGGTACCAGGATGCGAGACGCCAATCAGTGCCATTCTGGAAATTTATTCCTCAGTGAAGTGAGCATCCTAGGCCAACTTCCAGCCACACAAGGCCCCCTTTTAGCTTGCTTAGAGCAGATAGAAGAGCTAGTGTTATGACCAGAGCCCCCACGTCAAAGAATAGGCCAGTCAGTGTGCCAAGGCCCAGGCCTATCAGACGAGAGAGGACCCTAGGTCTGTCATCTTTGCCAGGCCGGCTTATAAGGAATCCTAATAACAGAGGGATAGGGTTCCTAGGAGAATCCTCCCTATGGTGATTTCCTCTACCTGTGTCAGTAATGTCTTTCAAATCTGTTCCTGGGTCAGCACCTGCCTTGCTGTTTTAGGGTGCCAGGGAGAATGAGGTTGACACCTCTTTGTGACAATTTGGTAGCATAGAAGCCTCTGCCAGCTGTGGTTCATTGACTTCTTTGACATGGGAATGATGGTGGTTGTCTTGAGGCACGTCTTGAGGCATGGGAATGTTCAGAACAGCTAGCAGATGTCTTCACTGATATCTTCAACATTTCCCCTAGTATCAATGTAGATCCAACGTGCCTCAAGACAACCACCATCATTCCCATGTCAAAGAAGTCAATGAGCCACAGCTGGCAGAGGCTTCAATGCTGAGGCTTCTATGCTGAGCACTCTATCAGGAATGTTGCCTGATCTAGCAGACTTCTGTGGGTTAACTTGGTTAGTGTACCTGGTCTGAGGACTGGTTTATGACAATAGACCTTAAAGACACTTATTTTCATATAGACATTATAGACCTAGTCATTGCTAGGGCACAGGAAGTTCCTGGAAGTTTTCTGGCACCACTCCATCCTTCAGACCACACCTTCCTTCCTGGTACCTTTTGCTGTCCATGTAGGAACTGTTGGAAACTCCATTTGAGCCCAAGGATTGAGCCTCTGAGAAGGTACGCACCCTGAAAATGCCTCTGCTCTTAGCCATGGATTAGAGTAGGAGATTTGCAGGCTCTATCAGTCACCACTGCCTGCTTAGATTTTGCCCATGGCATGTACAAGGATCTCTTGCACCCTGGCTCATGATGGCTGTTGTCCAGTCATCTTGTAGTCTTTTTGTCCTCTACCCCAAGAGTTGGTGGAACTGATTTGCTTTGCCTGATAAGGGCCCTAAGAACATAGTTACTTATGCTGTAAATACCAGTTTGTCTGCTTTTGGAGCCAGAGCAAGGGCAAACTGGCCTCCAGGCAGTGAGTGCCTGGCACACTAGGTAGTAGAGGCCATTACCCAGGCCTATAAAAGGCATTGTATTGATTCAATTCAAGGACAGTCATTGATCGGTGTGTGGTGGTGTGGTAATGGCATAAGTCTTATAATTGTGACTTGTTTAACTTTAAAGTTCTCTATTTAGGAAGAATATTCACAGCAGAGGGAAAATTGACACTGCTGACCCAAGAGCTGTTGCTTATGGGTCTCATTCTCTGACTCTTGCTGAAAAACCCTACTACCTTCAATCAGGAAAGCTTGAATTTCTGGCTTTAAAGTGGCCTATTACTGAAAAAAATGAAGACTATCTGACAACTTTCATACTGACAATAATCTCTTCACTTATGTCCTTTCCATTGCCAAATTAAATGGCACCTGTTGTAGACGGGTTCCCAAATTAGCAGATTTCCATTTTACAATCAAGTACCACCCTGGCAGAGAGAACACCCTCCGTGGATACATACACCTATACCTACGGATAGTGCTCTGAGCTACCGTGTGATGTTCAGTGTCCCACTTGCAACGTGCGATTGTGCACCGTTAGTGACATCATTGGCATCTGGAGGACATCCACACATTCCTGAGTGCCACAGTGCACAACCTTGTCAGTCTCTCGTTGTGATATTTTTTACTTTTTGATTTTAAACTAAAGGATTTAATGCCACTGGAGGTATTTTTGATTTCATCTTAATTTCAAAGGAGAGAGACATCTTCAGATGGGCCCCAGTGTGGGAAAGGTTGCAACCTTGGTAAAGCATTCATTGGAACGGTGGTTTGCAAGAATGATTATTTATTACTGAAACTAAAATGTTTATAATGTTGGGTAATTAGATTAATGTAACTGTGTAAATGTTTTTGTTTACAATATATTTTTGTAGATTGAACTTTGTAGATGTACTTGGTATTTTGAGTGAATTTTTGTTAATCTTTTTGGAATGAAGGGATAGGTTATGGGTTACATATAGTCAGAGGTGGCAAAAGTACACACATCCTTTACTCAAGGAGAAGTACAGATACTCATTTTTTAAAAGACTCCATTAAAAGTTGAAGTAGTGACTACACTCTCACTCAAGTTAAAGTAAAGAAGTATGGGCTCTGACATGTACTTAAGTAAAAAGTCGCCGTTACTACTACCTGTTTAGTGTCATGCTGGTAACTGGACGTCATGTTTATATATATATATATATATATATATATATATATATATATATATATATATATATATATATATAAATTATGGAGTGTGCTGATGGATATTTGTGTTCATCAGCCACAAGAGTGTTACGAAAGGCAGGCACTGATGTAGGTGAGGTAGGGTGGCGTCAGCGTTCACATTCATCCCAAAGGTGTTCAGAAGGCATGAGATCAGAAAACAACCACATATAGCAGGAAAGGTCAGGTGACCCAATACTTTTGGAAATATAATGTATACCAAGTGTATCACCAAGGTCATATCCCAAACTGTAGGGAGATTCCAGCTCTGTCCTTAAAAACAACTAAAAATTATTGTGATGTTTTACAAATAACAAAATTAATGTTAATTAAATTAAGCACTTCGTGTTTTTTGGGTTGACACAATTCGCAACGCATTCGCCAGGAATCCTTTTTGATGCCGATTATTTCAAACATCGCCCTCATATATGGCCATGGGTGTTCAGGAATGTCCTCGTTGTTAGTTATTTTAACATCGGTGACTCCCTCTGAATTAACATTAGCCATTCCTTTTGTAGGCCTGCTGCTCATTGTTAGCTCCGCTATCAGTCTATGTCTGATAGCCAGTAAATAATACACCAGTGAATGAGAGTGTGTGTGTGCCCTGCGATGGGTTGGCACTCCGTCCAGGATGTATCCTCCCTTGATGCCCGATGACGCCTGAGATAGGCACAGGCTCCCCGTGACCCGAGGTAGTTCGGATAAGCAGTAGAAAACGAGAGAGAGAGTAATACACCAGTCACATGGTGAAAAAGCCGCACAATGAATGGATGATAGGCTGGAAACAGCGCTCAATGAGAAGAAATAATACTAGTAACAAGTCTGTTTTGAAAATGTAAGAAGTAAAAAGTACAGATATTTGTGTAAGAATGTAATGAGTAAAAGTAAAAAGTTGTCCGAAAAATAAATAGTGGAGTAAAGTACTGATACCAGAAAAATTTACTTAAGTACAGTAATGAAGTATTTTTACTCAGTTACTTCCTACCTCTGCATATAGTAATTAATTTGATACGTGGGGCAATATTATTAATCCATTAGTTGGTTTAAATTTTAGGAAGACGTATACAAGGTAGCCAAAGGACTAATACCCATTAAAGGTTGTATGATTTGTTGATGTAGAACTCAGGGTATTTTCTTTAAGTCTTTTAGAGACAGGGAAAAGAGCGCTACAGGAGCATTAAAGGTTAAGGGTAGTTATTCGCCTTTTTCTCTTGCATTTCATACACAGTTTTTCTCTTGCAATTTTGTTGTGTGTTTGTAAGCAGGTGCAAACTCATCTCTAAGTGCAGTGTGTGTGTCTTTGCTGTGTGGGTGGGAAAAATGCCTTTTCTTTGACTCCCTGCAGTCTTTGTGACCATTATAGTCCAACAACTACCCCATCAATCATCTGGCATCCCTACCAAACTATCCCAAATCTCTCCATTAACATTTCTGTTCCTGCCAAGTTGCATACTCCTTCTTTTACACAATTTTCTTTTATCATAGTGGTAAAGAGAATGATGCATACTTTACCACAATGTGAAGATTTATTCTTTTAAAATATTTACTAAAACAGAAATAATTGTTAAAAAAAAAGAATTCTCTTTAATATCAAACTTTGGTTTGGCTTAATCAATCTAACAAAACACAATAAATAAATAAATTAATTAATTAATAAATATTTATTATATTTAGATACCAAAAAAATAGCATTTTACTTATATATTAAGCTTTAATGGTGTGTGTGTGTGTGTGTGTGTGTGTGTGTGTGTGTGTGTGTGTGTGTGTGTGTGTGTGTGTGTGTGCGTGTGTGAAATACATCTAGTCTTTGAAAATGTTAATGAAAAGTGATTTTATTCCTGGTCTTTTATTTGCAACCATGCTTGCCATCACATCTTAAAGCATGAAAATGTCATTTGTGTGTATTCAATCAATATTATTATTTTTTTTAATCATTTATATGAATAAAAGACAATAATAAATTAATGAATATATAATATGAAATTAAGAATATGAAAATATTTTCAAATGGTACTCTAACATAAAGTGTGTCATGTTAAACATTTTAAACAACCTTGTCATTAGTCTGTTATTGCATCATATACTGACATTTAATAAAGACCACATTAACATCAAGTTATATAGGGATCATGTTCAATTCAATATTGTTAAGTGGAACAACAGTTTTGCCAAAAATACTTAAAAACTCTAGTAATAGTTTTTGTGTGGTCAGTAAACAAAGATGCAAAGATGCCTTCAGGATTCCCCTTCCGAACAGTCTACAGCAGAAGCGGGAAAATGTTATTCAGTTGGAATCAGGCTGTGTAAACATTAATTAGGCCATAGTCCCAAATGTGTAGACACAGTCCTGAAGTCTAAAAAAGCAGCTGTGTATATTTGCAGAGGGGAATGGGTCCTGCATCTTTTGGGGGTGGGGGTGGGGGTGGGCTTCACTCCCCTACTTTATTGTATAACATCCATTTTGCTTAAACACAGGATTTGGAACAACCAGAGCTTGATATTACAAACACATAAAAAATTCAATTTGAAATAAAAGACACATCAGTGGTGTTCATTTCGCAAACTTTGTCCATACACTTTTTGACCTACTCTCCCTCATTAAAGGGCCGGGCAGATTTTGCAATCTCTGCTGCCACAATATAGCTTTACAGCCTTTACAGCAGCTTCACTTTTTTATTTTGCTTTCAAGAACATAGTCTGCTGGGAAACTAGACTTTTTTTCATCTCCTCTGCCTCCTGGAGCTTCTGCTTTACGTCCAGGTCCTTATACTTCTCATAATGTTTAGTTCCATAGTGTCTTCTTATGTTACATTCTTTCGTTACAGACAAGTTAGCTCCATTAGCACACAAGACAAACAGGTCTGTCCTTTATATTCGTGAACAGATAATCTGCCTCCCACCTGTCTTGAAAGCTCCTATTGTCCATCTTTCGTTCGGCCATTTTTGTGGAGGGTGGAACTTGCCCGATGTGATTGTAGTAGTGATGGCCGGTTCATGAACGAATCGTTCTTTTGAACTGGTTCTTTTTAGTGAACTGGAGGAACCAGTTCGCCAAATCGGACTGATTTGTTCTAACCAGTTCGCGTCTTGAGTCAGCGCTGATCCACAAGTTACAAAAGTTACTCATTTTCGGTCATGCCTGACAGCCCCTCTGATTCTAAATAAACTAATATCCCAGAGTATATGTATCTCCTGTACACTGAACTGAGACATGTTGTGCTGAGAGAACTGTGAGCTCGAGCTGTTGATACTGCGCATGCGTGAAACACTGAACCGATACAGCGAATCATCAGTACAGAACAGAGAACGCGTCAGAGAACCGATGAGCTGTTGATACTGTGCATGCTTGAATAACTGAACTGATATACAGCAAATCATCTGTACACTGAAATGAGAACTGTTTCTTTCGGATGCGTCTGAGAACCGATGAGCTGTTGATACTGCGCATGCTTGAATAACTGAACTGATAAAGGGAATCATCAGTACACTGAAACGAGAACTGTTTCTTTCGGACGCATCCGACATACTGAGAACCAAAGAGCTGTTGTTACTGCATATGTGTAAATCACTGAACTGATACAGCAACAAATGGAAATGGTTATAATTTAATGTCTTATGAATGTTTAAATCAGTTACATTAGTTTTTGAAACAACTGATTGAGCGAAAGAAACGTTTCCAAATTATACTTTTTTTGTAAGTTTTTGTAAGCTGATGAAGATTAGTTTATTAACTTTATATCGTTAAGACACGTAAAACACCCACATTTGCACATCAATACCTGTACTGGGTGTTTTACGTTTTACATGGTCACAAAAAGAAGGAATGTAGTTAATCTCTGGGATTGAAGAGACCATAGCCAAAATAAATGTGACAGACATCAAGCAGAATGCAACATTTGTGTTATTTGCTATGCTTTACAATAAATTAATCTTTGCTTTATAAACACACACACACACACACACACACACACACACACACACACTTTTTTTTTTAGGCCTTTAAGCCTCTTGAGTTTCTGGACTTCTTATATGTGTGTATGCTTGTTTGTTTGTTAAATAGGGAGCACCAGATATTGGGAGCCATTTATACTGTTACCTATGGGGATAATTACGAGAAAGGAGGAGAAAGAGAAAAAAGAGTGGGGGAGTAAAATTATCATTCTTTTCAGTTTTCTCTGGGGCTTGAAGCCTCAAGCTAGAATGGTCCAGGGTCCTCAGTGTTAAATGTCAGGCCTTGTAGTTGACTGTCAAAGAACAGAAAAGGCCTTACATGATTGATGACTGAAGGGTCTGAAACCTATACCCCCAACTGCAAAGGCTTCATTGCATCAGCATCCAGTCAAACCCCCCCTCACACCAAATACACTGCTGATAGTTTCCCACCTACAGTATAAAAGGACAGCCAGCTTAGGCTGGCATCCAAATATGTTGGTATCCCTGAAGATTACTGGACAGCCTGAGAGTGAGTCTTTATTCTGTATATTTTAAAAATGTATTTTTGCTAAGCACACCCTCCTGACTGATTTCACACCACATAATTCCAGCAAAAAAGGCAGTGGGACCTCTAATCACCTTTTCATATTTCTATTTTCTCTGTTTTTTTCTATTTTAACTGAAGCTGAGCATGGCCGATGCCTGTGTAGAAAAAAAACACCAAGCCAGTGCTGGCATGAATGGTAGAACAGAAAATATATGGTGTTGGGGGCTGTGCAGAGAAAGGAAGAAAATGTGTGAATGCCAAATCAGACCAAGTGGAAGTGCAACAGATGTCACTTGTGGGTACAGTAAAGTCTAGGCTAGATACAATGCTCTGCCATGCCATGAAAGAAAAAAAGAAGATAAGAAAACATGGCAGTGTAATGAGGAAGTACAGGACAGCATTCAGAGGAGAGCCTAGCTAAAAAGAAGTAGGACATAGAAAGGACAGAAGAAAATAGGCAGGATTATAAGGAATCACAGCACAGAGTGAAGAGGAACATAGAAAAGGCCAAATAGAAAGCATACAATGAGTTGTATGCCAGGTTAGACATGAGGGAAGACGAGAAGGACTTCTTTTGAAGTCCTCCAAAAATTTGCACAACATGGGGAGGAACTGCCCCATGGGTATTATGGTAACGTCACGTGACGTCACGTGAAAATTAAAAATTTGCACAACATCGACATGTGACATATCAAAACACTCAGCACAATGAGGGGAACTGCCCCACGGGTATTCTGGTCATGTCACGTGACGTCACGTGTAGCCCCGCCCCCAAAACAAGCGAAATCAAAAATTTTGCACAACATGGACATGTGACATATCAAAACACTCAGCACAATGAGGGGAACTGCCCCACAATAAATAATAATAATAATATTACCATAATAATAATAATAATATTACCATAACAATAATAATAATAATAATAATAATATTACTATAATAATAATAATAATAATAATAATAATAATAATAATAATAATAATAATACCATAATAAGAATAAAAATATTATTATTATTATTATTATTATTATTATTATTATTATTATTATTATTATCCAAAAATTTATTTTAAAAAATGCGGCCTAGGGCTTTTGAGCCAGATGCACCAAATTCGGATATGTCGTAGACCTTGGTCTGAAGTTTGTTGCTATTACTTTTCTAAGCGATCGGAATTCCGGCATTCCCGGTACAGAAGCTCAAAGTGGCCTTTTTTCCCATAGACTTCCATTATCAACTTTTGAGGTTTATAACTCGGCAAGTTTTTGAGCAATTTACACTGAACTCGGACAGGTTCTTTAGGACCTTACTCCGGAGTTCCGTCGGAATTTTCAGTTTTCCGGTAGTCGACGATCGAACATCTCATAGACTTGAATGGGGAATTCCGAAAAGTCCTCTAAGCTCTCACACACGCAATACATACAACATTAAGAATTGCATGTACTGTTCTATGCAGTATAATAATAAGTAGAATCCCATAATGACTGCAGTATTGACATGAAATGTCCAAACCCTCAGTAGCCACTTTTTGCCAAAAGTATTGGCACCCCACCGGGTATTCTGGTGACGTCACTTGACACCACGTGACGTCACCTGTAGCCCCGCTCCCAAAACAAGCGAAATCAAAAATTTGCACAACATGGACATGTGACATATCAAAACCCACGGGTATTCTGGTCACGCCACGTGACGTCACGTGACGATTTTCTAAGTTATGCTCCATGCTGGGACTGTCATGGTATGGTAAAAGCATATGGGGAAGCATTACAAAAAATCACAACAGTTTGGCGATGTTAGTGAATTGCTGTCATAAGATAATATATTCCTTTATTTGTCCCACAGTGGTTAAATTTCTCTAAATTGATTCTTGATTCATGTATTGCAAGGACAGGAGATGCATCCAACTATGAAATGTTATCATTATTACCTTTGTTATTATACACTGCAGTAAAAATTTGTTCTGAATGTCTTTTTGAAACCAAAACGTATTTTTAATTTGTATGCTTTAAGAGACATTGTTGCAGGTCTGCCTACTTAGTGTTTCTTCACAGAACATTACCACCTTTCCAACTTGGAAAAACAAAAACAGTAAGGTATATGATGGAGAATGTGCATATATCTGGAACATTGGGGCACATACTTGAAAAGAATAGATGAAGATAATGGGTGAAATGTTTGTCTAACATTATCACATTCAAACTCTGTACTACACACTTTGAATAACTGGATTTAAATCAGTAGCAGGATGACCATAGCTTAAACCTTTAAAATTATAAAGCTATGTTAGGGGCATCATCAAGGTTCAATTTATGAATGGAAGGAGGAGCCAGGAAAAGCAGGTTGTAAAGATCTACACCAGCACAGGATCAGTGCAACCCAGGGCTGTGTGTGTGTCTGCTGACAGAAAAGTACAGTGCAGCACAAGGTGTATGTGTGTGTGTGTGTGTGTGTGTGTGTGTGTGTGTGTGTGTGTGTGTGTGTGTGTGTGTGTGTGTGTATGCATAGAAAAAGAAAGAAGAATTGAATCAAATTACCACCTTTTTGTTATAAAAACCTAAAGTATCCATTAAAATGGGCTGGCTCTAATGAGAGACTACATAGGGAGAAAAGAAGGGGCTAAAGGAAGCAGGTAAACACTGATGACATTACAAACAGGAGCATGTTAATTTTTTATCTTAAGGTACTTCAATGTAAAAAATACTGTCAGAATCTAGGATTGCCAGTGTAAAATAAGAAGAGAGTGTTTACATTTTAGGAGGTCAAGAACTTGAGAGAAGAAAATGAGAACTATTAAGTGAACATTCCTGTCTTGCACTTTTCACAATAGACCAGGATTGAGGCTAGATGTGCCATTATATTTTATAATGGACGTGAAATTCATATAATGCTAATAATGAGTCACAGCATTACATATAGTGGGGCAAAAACGTATTTAGTCAGCCTCCAATTGTGCAAGATCTCCCACTTAAAAAGATGAGAGAGGCCTGTAATTTCCATCATAGGTACACTTCAACTATGAGAGACAAAGTGAGAAAAGAAAATCCAGAAAATCACATTGTCTGATTTTTAAAGAATTTATTTGCAAATTATGGTGGAAAATAAGTATTTGGTCAAAAGTTCATCTCAACACTTTGTTACATACCCTTTGTTGTCAATGATGGAGGTCAAACATTTTCTGTAAGTCTCCACAAGGTTTTTACACACTGTTGCTGGTAGTTTGGCCCATTCCTCCATGCAGATCTCCTGTAGAGCAGTGATGTTTTGGGGCTGTCGCTGGGCAACACAGATTTTCAACTCCCTCCAAAGATTTTCTATGGGGTTGAGATCTGGAGACTGGCTAGGCCACTCCAGGACCTTGAAATGCTTCTTACAAAGCCACTCCTTCGTTGCCCGGGTGGTGTGTTTGGGATCATTGTCATGCTGAAGCCCCAGCCACGTTTCATCTTTAATGCACTT
This sequence comes from Tachysurus fulvidraco, assembly GCF_022655615.1. Taxonomy (NCBI): domain Eukaryota; kingdom Metazoa; phylum Chordata; class Actinopteri; order Siluriformes; family Bagridae; genus Tachysurus; species Tachysurus fulvidraco. The sequence goes on from NC_062530.1 coordinate 13,964,475, forward strand.
GCTGATGGAAGGAGGTTTTCACTCAAAATCTCACGATACATGGTCCCATTCATTCTTTCCTTTATATGTATCAGTCGTCCTGGTCCCTTTGCAGAAAAACAGCCCCAAAGCATGATGTTTCCACCACCATGCTTCACAGTAGGCATGGTGTTCTTTGGATGCAACTCAGCATTCTTTCTCCTCCAAACACGACAAGTTAAGTTTTTACCAATAAGTTCTATTTTGGTTTCATCTGACCATATGACATACTCCCAATACTCTTCTGGATCATCCAAATGCTCTCTAGCAAACTTCAGACAGGCCCAGACATGTACTGGCTTAAGCAGGGGGACACGTCTGGCACTGCAGGATTTGAGTCCCTGGCGGCGTAGTGTGTTACTGATGGTAGTTACTTTGGTCCCAGCTCTCTGCAGGTCATTCACTAGTTCCCCCCATGTGGTTCTGGGATTTTTGCTCACCATTCTTGTGATCATTTTGACCCCACAGGGTGAGATCTTGCGTGGAGCCCCAGATCGAGATAGATTATCAGTGGTCTTGTATGTCTTCCATTTTCTAATAATTGCTCGCACAGTTGATTTCTTCACACCAAGCTGCTTACCTACTGCAGATCCAGTCTTCCCAGCCTGGTGCAGGTCTACAATTTTGTTTCTGGTGTCCTTTGACAGCTCTTTGGTCTTGGCCATAGTGGAGTTTGAAGTCTGACTGTTTGAGGTTCTGGACAGGTGTCTTTTATACTGATAACAAGTTCAAACAGGTGCCATTAATACAGGTAACAAATGGAGGACAGAGGAGCCTCTTTAAGAAGATGTTACAGGTCTGTGAGAGCCAGAAATCTTGCTTTTTTGTAGGTGACCAAATACTTATTTTACAGAGGAATTTAGCAATTAATACATTAAAAATCCTACAATGTGATTTCCTGGATTCTTTCCCCCATTCGGTCTCTCATAGTTGACGTGTACCTATGATGAAAATTACAGGCCTCTCTCATATTCGGATGTGTTTTCGGATTTGTTGTTTGTTTTCGGATTTGTTAATGTGTTTTTGGATTTGTTAATGTGTTTTGCACTTCTCGGCCACCGTAGTTGTGCACACAGTGACGAAATGATTATTGTCCTACTGAAATGTTAATTTCTTCCCAATCTTTAGTCTTTCAACAGACCGAGGCAGTATTTCCCTATATTTTACTACATCCATTATTCCTTCAATGCCAGGTCACTGGTGATGAGAAGCATCCCTACAGCAAGATGCTGTTACCACCATACTTCACTGTAGGGATGGTGTGTCTTAAAACCTAAGTATTAGTTTTTCACCACAACACTTTGTGTTTTGGCCAAAAGGCTTTCTCTTGGTCTCATCTGACCACAAAACCTTCTCCCAAATCACAGCAGGGTCACTCAAATGCTTTTTGTCAAAATCCCGACTTTTCTTTTTTCTAAAAATACTTCCCCAAAAGACAAGATAATCCTCCTACAATTGACTATGATTTTTAGTGTTTTAAAATAGAATATCCATCAGAATAAAATTTCAGTGTGTGTGTGTGTGTGTGTGTGTGTGTGTGTGTGTGTGTGTGTGTGTGTGTGTGTGAGAGAGAGAGCGAGAGAGAGAGAGAGAGAGAGAGAGAGAGAGAGAGAGAGAGAGAGAGAGAGAGAGAGAGAGGTGTAGGCAGATGTGAAGAAATGCTGTTAATTAAGGATGCTTTTAAAATTAGATATTTTAATTATTTATTTCTACAATTTTCAATATTTGTACACTTTGTACACATAAGTCGGGAGTTTTGTAAGTTAGTAATTTTAGAGGATAAGAGTGATGTGTATGGTGTGCAAGTGTACCTATAAGAAATGATGCTCATTTTCAGGCAAAGGGTACCAAGTATTGTACTTCTGTTCATTCACTTACTTGATTGATGATTGATAAACTATTAACACTTTTAACACATTAACCTGCCTAAAACTGCATATACTATATATAATATATAATGAGTTTTAAAATGATCCAACAAAAAAAAGATTGTTAGCTTTTTATTTGTGTTTGAACATGCTACATATTCCTTCATTAAAACATATCTCACTCAGGTGGCAAAGGCAAAACAAACAAAAAGAAAAATCCACTGAGTTATTGTTCTCTTCATTTTGCAGCCTCAGACTAAGTAACATTTGCCCGTGACAACACAATCTGGTCCATACACTTGCCTGAACCTGTCCAAATATGTAATACACTCCCACAGACCCAAAGCTTAGCAGTGTGAAGCAGCTGTTTTAACAAGACCTGCTCAAAAGAGACAAAACCTATCATCCTTAGTACACATGATTAATAATAAATAAGAAATATATTACTATAAATATAATACATATATTTAAATTCTTCAGAACTAAATATTAGTTCTTATTAAACTGTTTGTTCTCTTATTTTTTAATTAGCAATAATTAATTCAACATTAATTGAGTGATTTAAGCTGTCTATTTCCAGAAGGTGGAAGGATTCATTTGGGATTGAGTGGACCACTTTGTCATCATAAAAATCCTTTGATAACTGCATGAGATATTCCTGCCCGCTCGCGTAGGTCAACTGTCCAAATGCTCGTTGATACCTGGAAATCAAAAAAGAAGCTCAGAGGGGACAGTGCTTTTGCTGTTGCTGCCCTTAGGCTATGGAACTTGCTTCAGCACATTAGACAGCACCTACTGTGTCCATGTTTTAAGATTGACTAAAAATTAATTTTATTTCATGGCATTTGTATAAAATAAATGTATGATTTATAATTACTATTATTTTATTATTTATTCATTTATTTATTTGTATTTTATGATGTACAGCACTCTGCCAGCTTTTTTTAAGGTGCTTTATAAATATATTATTATTATTATTATTATTATTATTATTATTATTATTATTATTATTATTATTATTATTCCATCCATCACAGCACATTCTCTTGACAAAGCATTGTGGGTTTAAGTTGTTCAAGTGAGCCTTATCTCTTGCTCTCTTTATCCGACTTTGAAAATATGGGGTGGACTACACGCTAACATTTTGACACATTAATCACCCCTTTATTTAACCATCACCTCAATCTCTGCCTTTTTCCAATAATACCTCAGCAAGGAGGTCACTACATCCAAGTTCTCATTCTAATTTTTGAGCTCTGCTTGGAGAAAAGGTCTGATGAAAGAGGCTCAGACAGGTGACAGGGGCAGAAAGAGCTGTCTAAACAACTGCTCCTCATAATGACAGTTAATGATGGAATTCCTATAACTGCTCTGGTTAAATCTAGGGAGGTATTCAAAAGTATTCAAGTATTCAAATATAGGGAGGTATTTAAATTTTGTAGCATTTCTACAAGATGATATAGTTAAGGTCTGCAAAGTAATTTGGATAAATACGTTTAAATTATCATAATAATAAAGAATGATTTGCATGCTCATATAGGACCACTGAGATACAATCTTTTTATAAATGTATGTGTATAAATATAAAACATTGAAATAATTTTGATCTAATACACTAAAAAAAAGTAAATTGAGTAAATATGGGTCACTGTAAAATTAATAAATAAATATTGTCACAACCAGGATGTATGGAGACAGATCCGTATGAAGGATAGCTTCGAATGAATGGGGTTTAATAAATAATGAAGACAAAGACAGAAAAAGACGATACAGATGACGACACTTAACAATGAATAAACATAACGAAGGGTAAACGTAACCGAGTGACCGAAGGGCCGAGTGACATCCGCAGACGAGCTGAAGGGCCGAGCGACATTCACAGCCGAGCTAAAGGGCTGAGCGACGTCCACAGCCGAGCTGAAGGGCCACTCATAACCTCCAACGCACAGCTGCCAGACCCACGTCCTGATGACCAGAATATGAAGGGTGGGAGAGTGGAAAAAATCCTCCGCCACAGGCCTGCATCACCCCCGCGGAAGAAGTGAAGCAACATCCTCCTCGGACGGAACCGGAAAAAATTCGGGGCGATGCCGCAGAGCACCAAAAAATAAAAAAGGGGCAAAAACGGGATGGTGACATCCTTCTTTTTTTTTACCCTTAATTCATTCTAGCCTCTGCACACCTGTGCCTTATGTGTCTGTAATTATCCTCTCTACCGTATTGTATGTTGCAGTGCAGAGTCCTTGTCCTCTAGTTGTCATCTTCAGTTTCTGTATTTTGTTTCTTAGTCTGGTGTTCAGTATTTTGATTGTCAAACAGAACTTACCTTTGTGTGTGTGTGTGCACGCGTGTGTGTGTGATTAAAATGCATGACATGACTGTAGATGGGATTGATTAATACATTTCCATTCAGTTTTATTTCTATATTGCTGTGTCAGTCAGCTGTATGGACTGGTCATTATCAGCAATCAGGTCTGTGCTGAGTTTGAGCATTTGGTTGAACTATTATAAACTGTTGTAGAAAGGACATTATTTACATTTATGTTATTTACTCTCCAGTGTCACCCAAATGAGGATGGGTTCCTCCCAAGGATTCTTCCTCATATCATCTCAGGGAGTTTTTCCTTGCTGCCATTGTCTCTGGTTTGTTCATTAGGGATAGGGATAGATATATAGTATTTTCAATTTTAAAAATACAATTTTATACAATTATGCCATATTTGCAACGAGCATGTAGTATATCCACTCAGCTAGGGCAGCAGGGGAAGCTTCCCCTGAGCTGAGCGGATGGCGGCATATTTGCAGCGAGCATGTTGCTGTAGTAAGTTGAAAAGCTATCCCTCGTTTGACTAGTGCGTGATTGGAACCATACCGCCAACACTAACTGTATGCATATCATGTAATTCCCTTTGACAAAGTGGTCCTGACAGAAATCAAGCTTCGCGTCATCAAGCGTGCATCTGCTGTTAATCAGCTGTCCATGACGTGCACCAATCCGGTTACGACATCCGTATTACCCGACCATTTAAATTCCCATTCATAGAGCCGTTCAGCGCTTCGCTGCTGCCGCGACCTAAACTCCCTCCTCCAACCCCGACTCCACCACGCCGGAACCCGTGTTCGCTGTACCAGTTGCCTTAAATCTCCACATATTTTTTTCTCTCTCTCTCCCTCTCTCTCTAATTATTTGATTATCTATCTATCCATTCATTTATTACTTTCCAAAAACGTCTAAGTGAGCTTATCAATACTATGCATGCTAGTGGTTCTGTTAGGGGGGTCTATTCTATTTTCTAGTCGCTGCTCTCCCCGCTCTGTCCATGCATGCGCATGGACGGGCACGTGGATTCTTGCCCAGTACTGAACCATACCGCCAACACTATGTATGCATATCATCTAATTCCCTTTGACAAAGTGGTCCTGACAGAATTGTAATTTTACATAATGCTTATTTAATAATGTATTTTTGTTGCTTCAATTTTAATCTTTATATTATGTGTGTATTTTTGTTGTTTTTATTTTGCTTTTGTAAAGCGCTTTGAGATGTTCTTTTAAAGGCACTATAGAAAATAAAGGTATTATTATTATTATTATTATTATTATTATTACTACTACTACCTTGCATTGGTACCTGAAATGTTTACTGCTCTGGGTTGTTTCACTGTGCCACTGCTAACCAATATTCTAAGTATAGTATATATAGTATATAAGTACAGTATCTCACAGAAGTGAGTACACCCCTTAAATTTTTGTAACATTGTAGAAATTAGACTTTGCTGCAATGTAAAGTAGTGATTGTACAGCTTGTATAAGAGTGTAAATTTGCTGTCCCCTCAAAAATAACTCAACACACAGCCATTAATGTCTAAACTGCTGGCCACAAAAGTGAGTACAAGTGAAAATGTCCAAATTGGGCCAAAAGTATCGATATTTGGTGTGGCCACCATTATTTTCCAGCATTGCTTTGGGCATGGAGTTCACTATGGATGTCACAAGTTGCCTCTTCCATTTGAGGATGCCCCATAGATGCTCAATAGGGTTTAGGTCTGGAGACATGTTTGACCAGTCCATCACCTTTACTATCAGCTACTTTAGCAAGGCAGTTGTCATCTTGGAGATGTGCTTGGGGTTGTTATCATGTTGGAATACTGCCCTGCAGCCCAGTCACCAAATGGAGGAGATTGTGCTCTGCTTCAGTATGTCACAGTACATGTTGACATTCATGGCTCCCTCAATGAACTGTAGCTCCCGAGTGCCAGCAGCACTCATGCAGCCCGAGACCATGACACTCCCACTACCATGTTTGACTGTAGGCAAGACATACTTGTCTTTGTACTCCTCACCTGGTTGCTGAAACACATGCTTGACACCATCTGAACCAAATAAGTTTGTCTTGGTCTTATTAGACGACAGGACATGGTTCAATTAATTAATGTCCTTAGTCTGCTTGTCTTCAGAAAACTGTTTGCAGGCTTTCTTGTGCATCATCATTCAACAACCATGCAGACCAATTTGATGCAGTGTGTAGCATATGATCTGAGCACTGACAGGCTGACCCCTCACCACTTCAACCTCTGCAGCAATGCTGGCAGAATTCATACGTCTATTTTCCACACACAACCTCTGAATATGACGCTGTCCACGTGCACTCAGCTTCTTTGGTCTACCATGGCAAGGCCTGTTCTAAGTGAAATTTGTTCTGTTATGAAATGTAATGAAATTTACAGACCTCTCTCTTCTTTTTAAGTGGGAGAACATGCACAATTGGTGGCTAACTTTTTTGTACTGTACATTATAACAAAGTGTAATTTTTTCAGTTTTGTAACATGAAACAAATTACAGGTTTTACAGGGCAAGAATATAAGGAATTAAAAGATCAGCCAAATATTGAAGAGCTAAACCATTTAAGGCCTTGTAGTTAAGCATCAGAATCTTACAATCAATCCTAAACCTAATGGGAAGCCAGTGCAAGGACTCCAAAATGGGAGTAATGTGATCTTTTAACTTTGTTCTAGTAAGTATTCTCACCGCCGGATTTTGCACTACCTGTAATTTGTTTCATGTTACAAAACTGAAAAAAATTACACTTTGTTATAATGTACAGTACAAAAAAGTTAGCCACCAATTGTGCATGTTCTCCCACTTAAAAAGAAGAGAGAGGTCTGTAAATTTCATTACATTTCATAACAGAACAAATTTCACTTAGAACAGGCCTTGCCATGGTAGACCAAAGAAGCTGAGTGCACGTGGACAGCGTCATATTCAGAGGTTGTGTTTGGAAAATAGACGTATGAATTCTGCCAGCATTGCTGCAGAGGTTGAAGTGGTGAGGGGTCAGCCTGTCAGTGCTCAGATCATATGCTACACACTGCATCAAATTGGTCTGCATGGTTGTTGAATGATGATGCACAAGAAAGCCTGCAAACAGTTTTCTGAAGACAAGCAGACTAAGGACATTAATTAATTGAACCATGTCCTGTCGTCTAATAAGACCAAGACAAACTTATTTGGTTCAGATGGTGTCAAGCATGTGTTTCAGCAACCAGGTGAGGAGTACAAAGACAAGTATGTCTTGCCTACAGTCAAACATGGTAGTGGGAGTGTCATGGTCTCGAGCTGCATGAGTGCTGCTGGCACTCGGGAGCTACAGTTCATTGAGGGAGCCATGAAAGTCAACATGTACTGTGACATACTGAAGCAGAGCACAATCTCCTCCATTTGGTGACTGGGCTGCAGGGCAGTATTCCAACATGATAACAACCCCAAGCACATCTCCAAGATGACAACTGCCTTGCTAAAGTAGCTGATAGTAAAGGTGATGGACTGGTCAAACATGTCTCCAGACCTAAACCCTATTGAGCATCTATGGGGCATCCTCAAATGGAAGAGGCAACTTGTGACATCCATAGTGAACTCCATGCCCAAAGCAATGCTGGAAAATAATGGTGGCCACACCAAATATCGATACTTTTGGCCCAATTTGGACATTTTCACTTGTACTCACTTTTGTGGCCAGCAGTTTAGACATTAATGGCTGTGTGTTGAGTTATTTTTGAGGGGACAGCAAATTTACACTCTTATACAAGCTGTACAATCACTACTTTACATTGCAGCAAAGTCTAATTTCTACAATGTTACAAAAATTTAAGGGGTGTACTCACTTCTGTGAGATACTGTACTTATATACTATATATACTATACTTAGAATATTGGTTAGCAGTGGCACAGTGAAAAGTACCTGTTCTGTAATACACATACTTAGCAGTACTTTCTGCATGAATTAATAAGAATTCTATTTTCACCAGGGTAAAAATTACAATACAAAGAGATGGGAATAATGTATGCTCATATCTATCATATACGGTGGCCGAGAAGTGCAAAATACATTACCAAATCCGAAAACACATTACCAAATCAGAAAACAAATTACCAAATCCGAAAACACATTACCAAATCCGAAAACACATTACCAAATCCGTAAACACATTACCAAATCCGAAAACAAATTACCAAATCCGAAAACCGGGTTGTGATTGGAACACGTACCGATCATTGGACAAGACACCTGTCACTCAAGGTATACAGGAAGTACAACTGTCTGCCGCAAGGAAAAGTTGGAATGTGTGTGTAAAGTTCTGTGTTTAAATATAAGGAAATAACAGAATTAAACATTGGCAATGGAATTAATTCAACGTTACTTTGAGGAAGGACATTCATATGGAGTGATTTTGGAGATGCTGGAAGTATATCATGGCATACAGCTAAGTTTGCGCTCTCTAAAAACACACCTGAAGGATGCAGGTCTGTTTCGAAGACAAAACTATTCCCCAATAAACGATGTAAAGAATGCTATAAGAGCAGAGCTCCGTGGACCAGGACAGTTGTTTGGTTACTGGACAATGTGGTTAGCACTTCAACAGAAACACAAGTTGCGTGTTAAACGTGATGATGTTATGCGGTTGCTAAAAGAACTTCACCCAAATGGGACAGAGCAAAGGAGACGTTGTAGATTTGTTCGACGTACTTATCATTCCATGGGACCAAACTATCTGTGGCATGTGGATGGTTATGATAAACTAAAGCCATTTGGTTTCGCTTTATCAGGATGCATTGACGGTTTTTCGAGACGTGTCTTGTAGCTTAATTGTGGGCCAACTAACAATGATCCTGCTGTAATTGCACACAACTTCATTATTTGTGTACAACACCTTGGTGTTGCTCCTATGAGACTACGAACGGACTGTGGAACAGAAAATGGTACATTGGCATCAGTACAGTGCACCTTCCGTCATCACCATACAGACTACTATGCTGGCTCAAGAAGCCACATGTATGGTACATCAGTTAGCAATCAGCGCATTGAATCTTGGTGGTCCAGCTTTAGAAAATTAAGGTTTGTGTTGACTTCATATTCTTAAGCTTTTGTCCAAGACTGAAAATTTTGTTTGTTTGATGCCTTAGTGGCTAGTGTAATAGTTATGCATTATGACATTTATTTAAATTAAATTGTCACGCAAAATTACATAAGAATAAATTATTGTATGATGTGATTTTTGTATTTGGTCGTTTGTTGAGGGCTCAGTTCTGGATAGAACTGTTTGGGGATCTCAGGAATGAAGGTCACTTTAATGGTAGCATCAAACACCAGTGCCTGCTTCAGTTCTGCTTCCAAAATGTTCTGCAAGAGGACTTGGATGAATTTGTAGAACTCTGGAATAAGCACAGGATTAGGCCCTCCAGACTTGCAATGTGTCCTGGAGGTATACCAAATGAACTCTATCATCTACCACACAGGTCAGCAAATCATATCTGTAAAACTGCATTTCATAATTAATCTAATTATAAAAGGTTGTTTAAAATACAAAACTACAAAGGTTACATTTTATAAATGTATCTGCTAAATACATTTTCACAGAAATCTATCTTTTTGTAGGTCAGGATCAAGGGACTGTGGCTTTGCAGTTGAGGAAATCATGTTATCTGCTTTTCCTGCATCAACGCTGACACCTCAGTTATGTGGTGATAAAAACATTCAGGAATATCTAGAGTTTGCAATGCAACATACTCATTTACAGTGGCCAGAGAACTGTGACGAAGCATTACAACTTTATTTAACATTAAAGGAAACAACAGGTCTTTGAACATCAATTTTCTTTAAAAAAAAAAAAACACAACAAACATAAGAACCAGAGTACAACCTAAGAACAACTGAGAAAAACACTGTATGGTGTCAATTTCACATTATGAATATTGTGGTAATAAAAAACATGACAAACGTGTATCATAATTAAAAACAAAGACTTACAAATTCTCAAAACGTTATTAAAACTAATTGACTGTCTATAAAGGAGCTTAGATCCGAGTCAGGTTAGAATCAGAAGAGCAAGAGAGACTTTAAACTTGCCCATGGCCTGCATGAGTCTCTTCATAATTCTAAAACAGACTTGGAAATGAGGATAAAAACTAAAGCATGAATATAAATTGAGTTAAAAAAACCTGATAATTAACTAAAGCAAACTTCAGCAGAATTGGGAAAAAAAATATTGTTTTAAAATCTATTTTGTTATTATATTTTGTTGACTATTTTGTTCTTTGTTAGATTTTTATCGCATGTATTTTTTTGGCTTATGTCCATGATACTCAGAATGTGAAATTGATGCCATTACAATTCAACATTTTCAATTATGGCTTTTTAAATGCATCCAAAACCTGGAGAGTTCTGGATTCCAAAATCCATTTGAGCCTGAAAAAGACTGTAGGTGTCCAAGTGTGGTAACTTGAGGGTGTTTGGACATGTATTTGCCATTGGGAAGGGTGAACTGGCCAGAAACACAATGCAAGGACGTGGTGTAATTCCAGCAGGAGGAAGTGAAGTCAGGCCGGTAGCAAACATAAGTAAGTTCTTCAATGACACTTCAGTCTGATCTTCTAAAAAAACAAACAAAAAACAAGACTCATATTTTTCATTACAGAAGTTATTTACCCAAAAATTGTGTTCTGACTTTTTTTTTATTGGATTAAAGATTTCACCAGTTCACTAAAAAAAAGAAAACAGAATATCTATTTTTAAGCACAAATTACAAACCTTCACAGTCGAGGAGATAGTCTGAATTCTTTTTGCCTCTGGTTGCTACCTTCTGGGCTGAGTTCTGCTTTGAAGAGGTTTTCCAAATCAGTTGCTGTCAGCTTGTTCTCAGTGTGGGAAAGGAGCCAAAACACTTTGATGGTTCTGAAGTGCTGTCAGAAAGTTTAGAGTGGCAAGTCCATCTTTAAATCTGTCAAATTTAGGTTGTCTTATTAACAGGCTTGCAATAAACAATTAATTGTTTAGTGAAAAATCTTAAAACCAAACATATAGTGGTATGTATATATTTTGTGGTGATTTTTACCTTTTAATAACATTATGGTTTCTGTCAATCAGATACCACCTGACATATTCTTCAAGAATGGTATGTTTTTCTTTAATGTTCGACACATGTCGAAAACACCCAGCAGTCTGGAGCAGGGTGCTATTTTTAAAAATAACATCATGTAGTGACTCCAAAATTTATTTCCATACCTCTTCCAGCACTTTCACTACCACTTTTTACCCTCATCTGAGACATCTTTCAAAGTGGCACTGAAAGAGGGATGGTCTACAATGTGGTTTACCAGGTCTTTAGAAAGAAAATGGGGCCCTGGTCCTCCATGCACTATCGACACAACAATCATTTTTCCTGCCAAAAAATACTCATCCTCCCTAACAGCTGTCAAAGGTAAATCCACAGCAAATACCAAAAATGAGTTTTTTACACATAACTTTTCAGTAACCGGTTTCTGCTTCTAAAGCAAACAACTTTTTATATTAAAGTACATACCAACTGAATTGTAAACCAGGTAGCGACTACTGGGAGGTCCATCAAAAATGGGTCGATACTGCAGGGAACTCATCAGCAAAGTGAGAAGTTCTCGCCTTGGTCCACCTGTATCAAGGCCCTCTTCAAGTGTGCCAGCGTCAACAGAGAACTTCACAAACATGTCATTGAATTCTGAGTATGAGACACGTTTAAATCCTCTGACTGCCCCATCCCACACATTGGATCTCATAATGTTGAATCTGCTGACACTTTTTCGATCAATGTCAAGAGCCAGATTTGCAATAATGTCAGGAGCTGTTAAACTGCTTTGTTCCCTAAAGTGTGAAAACAGTGTTTTAAAACAATGTAAATCAGTATTGTATATTTTCCATTAAACATACTTTTGCAGCTTACTCTATTGGTTCAGGGACGTCAAGACAGTGTGCTGTAGTTTCAAACTCATCATCATCTTCAGTAATAACAGGTACATAAATGTCCATGTATTCTCTACCAATAAGCAGGCAGCAGGAACAAATACATAACCATGCAAAATTATTTAGAAAATATAGAAAATATTTAGTGAACCAAACAAACAAACAAAGTACCTGGTTGGTCATCCTCTGTATCTGAGAGTATTGTCTTAAAACAGAAAGACTTTATCAACAAATATTATATTTAGAAAAAGACATGGTATGCATGGCAGTAGTATCCAGAGATCATACCCTGTCATGTTAGTCAGATTAATGTACTTAAATCACTATTAAAACTAACCTGCACTTCACTTCCTGGAGCACAATCACTACAGACAAAAAACAGAAGCAGATGTAATCAGACATTTAAGATTTGAAAGTAGTTATTTGTTCTGCTTTTATAGTGAGCATGAACCATGACAAGATTAAAAATATCTTACATTTTATTATCCATACTTTTTTCAGGTGTGCTTGTATACAAAGGCTGAAAGAAAAAAATATAATCAGTTCATACAGACATTTTTCAACAAATGAAAATCAATTGGATTTATTTACATTACCAGTGTGTCAGCCAGGTTAGATCTCTCAGGATTTTGTGTCCTTATGATAACTTCTGTGTCTGATTCTGAACTGACTTCCTGTTCTCCTAGACACAGAACAAACCATGTTATTACCCTAAATATTAACAATACTTTAAATATGGCAAACTAACCTCCAAAGTCCTTCCTTCTGCAAAGAAACAAATTTATCCTTGCATAAGGTTTTCCAATTTCTGTTTTATAGTCCTTCAGTGTAAAGGGCCTTGGGGTCCCAGGAACATTAATGACCTCTGAGCCATCTGGGTACAGAAGTACATAGGGTCCTTCCTCCATGTCTTTATTAAAGTCTTTCATTTTTTTTTCAGCCATAATGAGGGTTTCACTTGCATTTACAAGTGGATTCGTGAATAACTGGATCGTTTCCCTCGTTGTGGTTTTATGCAGCCATTCTGTAGTGACATTCTACCGATATTAACCTGTAAAGAAAAAAATGTAACAACATCACTATAACAAATGTGCCATTCACAAACCATCGCTAAACAGCCACTTAAATATGCTCATTGACCTGGACTTTCTTCTCCTCCTTTCTGCTTCCACATTTCTTGCCCAAAGTAAAGATCAAAGTAAAGTTCTTTCCCCAGCTTTCAATTTTCTATATTCCAAAAACTGACTTAAAGTTGATACACGTGTTGAGTCCATGCCTTTACCTATGTGCGAGATTAAAAGTCATCACTGATCACAAACTAACTCTTTATATTCATTATACACACAGCTACTGGAAATAGAAAATAAGTTCTAGCTCTGTTATAGCTAGCGACCCTAAGGTAATACCTGTGACATCTGTTGGCTTTGGCTGAATGGATTTCTGCTGTGTCTGTTGTAAAAGCTGAAGGTTTTTTCTACAGTTACTGCAGAAATTTGGCAAAACATCGAATTTGAATCCACAGTAAGGACAATACATTTTGTACACTTTTACACACATTCCAACTTTTCCTTGCGGCAGACAGTTGTACTTCCTGTATACCTTGAGTGACAGGTGTCTTGTCCAATGATCGGTACGTGTTCCAATCACAAACTCTTCCGGGTTATCTGAATTTTCGTTGTGTTTTCTGATTTGGTAATGTGTTTTCTGATTTGGTAATGTGTTTCGTGCAACGACTCAGACAACCCGGAAGAGGTAGGAATGGAAACTTACCGATCATTGGAAAAGACACCTGTCATTCAAGATATACAGGTGAATGGAAGGTGTCTCGTCCGATGATCGGTAAGTTTCCATTCACAAACTATACCACCCTCTTCCGGGTTGTCTGACTTGACGTTGTGTTTTCTGATTTGTTAATTTGTTTTCTGATTTGGCAATGTGTTTTCTGATTTGTTAATTTGTTTTCTGATTTGTTAATTTGTTGTCTGATTTGGTAATGTGTTTTCGGATTTGGTAATGTGTTTTGCACTTCTTGGCCACCGTAATCATACCTTTTTCAATTCAATTCAAGTTTATTTGTATAGCGCTTTTTACAATAGACATTGTCTCAAGGCAGCTTTACAGAACATAAACATAAAGCAGAAGGTAGACATAATTAATGATAAAGGAAATAACGAATAATAAAAGAAATAAGAATTAACAGAATAAAAATCTAGATTATTATTAGATGTATATAGTTCACAGTGTGTATGTATTTATTCCCCTATGAGCAAGTCTGAGATGACTCAGGCAGCAGTGGCAAGGAAAAACTCCCTTAAATTGGTAAAGGAAGAAACCTTGAGAGGAACCGGACTCAAGGTATACCTACATAAGAATAATATTTATGAAATGTATCAGTCAGAACTTAAGCCTCATTTTAGCACACAGTGACTCGTTAATGTGGGTAATGCCTTGTTACTGGCCTCTAATCAGGATTATGTCTCTGTTGATGTTTTTTTTTCTTAGTGTTGGTAATATTATGGGAACAGCCCTGTCCTGGTTCAGGTTTTATTTGACTTATCTTTGAGTTTGTAGTACTAAATGTTGCCTCATCTATGCATACTAAGGTTAAGTTTGGTATTCCACAAGGTTCTGTTTAAGGCCCTATGCTCTTCTCCTTATATATGCTACCTATATATGCATGCACACACCCAGAGAATCCACAGCTGTGACTTCCATAACAATTCCGACAACCTGCGCATGTGGCAGGGAATCCAGGTGATCATTACCTACAGGACTTCACCTGACAGCCATGCATCCCTTCCAGATGCGCTGATTGACTTCTATGATCAGTTTGAGGGCTCAGCCAAGCTGAGGTAAAGAGAATGCTATGCAGAGTTAACCCATGGAAGGACGATGGACCAGACAACATTTCTGGCAGAATGCTTAAGGAATGTGCAGAACAGCTAGTGTGTGTCTTCAATGATATTTCCCTGAATAGTGCTGTTGTTCCTACATACATAAAGACTACCACCCTCAACCCTATGCCAAAGATGTCTACAGTGTCTTATCTCAATGTCGATCATCCCATTGCACTCACACCTATTTCTTTGAAGTGCTTTGCAAGGCTTGTCATGAAACAGACAGTGTATGGTTACTAACTTGCTCCTCCTTAATTCTGATAAGACAGAAGTGCTTGTACTGTGACAACATGCAGCCAGAAGGATGGATGTCAATTCTGTTTCAGCATGTTCAGCAGTAAAAGACATTGGTGTGATTATTAATGCCTTTCATAGATCATGTAGATAACATCAATAAGGTAGCCCTATTTCATCTCAGAGATATTGCTAAGACAAAAAATAATATCACTGTCACGGTTAGTCAAAGGCGAGTGAGGATCCAATTGCAGCAAATGCGTTTAATGAACAAAACACAACACAGGAACACAGACAGGTAGGCAGGACTAGGCAAACCACCGGGCTGATAGCAAACAGAAAAACATACATACACATATAGCAACTCACGACAGGGAAGTGAACAAACAGTGTATATATATGTGACATGAACCAATCACCAAGCAGAGACAAGGAGAGGCAGAGACGACACACCTGAGGGAAAGATTGAGTGCAATTAGTGTCCATGGTAACAAACAAGTGGGCGGGGCAAAACAATCAACAGCAGGGCAAGACAGTAGACAGAAACAGGGCAAACACAGACAGGCTCATTACAATCACAACATGATGCAGAAATTATTGTTCATAGTTCTGTTACCTCTAGGTTGGAATACTGAAATGCGCCTTACATTCATGGTGTTCCAGTAGGTGCATAAGCAAACAACAGCTTCATTGTGTGCTATTTATATAAAGATATGGATAAACAAGATATACACTTTGTTTGCAATAGACATGAAATATACAGTGTTATGTATAATCCAGACAAATATCCAGATGCTATTGTTACGCCTTAGTATGCCTCAATTTTTGCTTACTATTTTATGCCTGTCGCTGGTAGCTGGGTGTTTTTTGTGTCTGTTTCTTGTTTCAGCCCTTCTAATTACATCACGTTAAATATCAATGTTTATGTGAGAGCCACAAGTAGCCTGTATTCTGTATGAATGTATTCCACTCATTATGTTGAAACCTGTACTGAAGTACATATTCTGCTGATGCTGGCTACACTTTGATCGCCGTCATTGTTGATTTCACATGTTGGATGAGTGGTGAGAACTGGTGTGACAAACAAAGAACTAGAACACTTCTCTATTCATCAGGAATCTTCTCACTCTCTAAAATCCTGTTAAACAATCTAGATAAAAAACCCACTGCTGCCTCTCCTAGACACTTCCACATCTAAACAGGTATTTAATTTGGACCAACAGCCTTTTCACTCTTAATTCACCTCAGAACCTCATCCTTTCCAAACTTTGCCATTTCCTGGTCTACAATATACACCTCTACCTAGTCTTTCCCTCTCATTTTCCTCATCCATCAGCTCCTCAAAATACTCATTTGATCTTTCATCTTCTTTGCACATTTAATCACCCTTATCTGTTGCACATCCTTCCCATCTCTATCTCTCTTTCTATCTAATATGTACAAGTCCTTCTTGCATTCCCTTGTGTCTAACCTGGCATACAACTCATCATATGCTTTCTGTTTGGCCTTTGCCATGTCCCTCTTCACTCTCTGCTATGATTTCATGTAATCCTGTCTAATATTGTTCAGTCCTTTCTACGTACCACTTCTTTTTAGCAAGCCTCTTACACCGAATGTTGTCCTGTACTTCCTCGTTCCACCGCCATGTTTCCTTATATTTTCTCCTTCCAGATGGCACACCTAGCCCTCCTTTCTCCCTGGTCACTTCTACTGTAGTTTCCCAGTCATCTGGAAGCTCTTCCTGACCACCCAAAGCCTGTCTCAGCTTCTGTCTGAATTCCTCATGACATTCTTCTTTTTCAACTTCCACTACTTGGTCTTGTATTCTATCTTTCCTCTCCTGTTGTTCCTGACCTCCAGAGACATCTTACACATCACCATCTGATGCTGTCTGGCTACACTCTCTCCTACCACCACCTTGCAGTCACTAATCTCTCTCAGATTGCCTCATTTACATAGAATGTAGTCTACCCGGGTACTCCTACCTCCACTCTAATATGTAAACTTTATGTTCCTTTCTCTTCTTTAAATAAGTGTTAACTACAGCCATTTCCATCCAAGCAAAGTCCACCACATGTCCTTCTAGGTTTCTTTCCTTAACATCAAACCTGCCTCTCCTACCATCTCCTCTGTTCCCTCACAAACATGCCCATTGAAGTCTGCTCAAATCACTACTCTTTCCCATTTGGGAATACTCTCTAACACATCTAAATCATTCCCGAATCTCTCCCTCTAACTTTAAACTGATTACCCTGTCTGACAGTGTTTTCACCTCTAAAACATTCCTCACAAACTCATCCTCCAGAATTACTTCTACCCCATTTCTGTCCCAATCCACACCATAATAAAACAGTTTGTATCCCCATCCAATACTAAATGGTTTACAATACTAATAGGTTCCCTTTTAAGTCTGCTTCCTCTTAAGATTTATTCCTTGCAATATATTTAGCAGTTTATTATAGCCACCATTGCCTCAGGTTTGCTCATTAGGGATAAATATAAATTTTAGTTTAAACTTTGTAATTTTTGTTCTATATTTTTGTTTATGTTAAGCTGCTTTGTTTTGTCTATGTCCATTGTTAAAAGTGCTATACAAATACAATTTAAATGAATTTTCATCTAAAACAGGGTCAGATGATTAATGGTATTTATTTTTGTTGAGTTTTTAGAAATACTATTTATTTTCTTTAATTTATATTGTTGAAAGTGTAACTATTATGTTTAGGAACAGAGAAAATCAGACAAAAATTAAGATTAATTAATTAAGATCATTTTGTCTTAATGGTCCTGGAAAAGTAAAATTAAGAAAAACATTCAACCAAAAAAAACCTCTAATGACTGGAGCAGCCCTAGTAACCTAGTGCAGGCAGATATTTAAGAACTAAGGAAAGGGGTCATAGCTGGTGCTTTAACATGTCAGGGCCTTTGTAACCATAACTAGTTTATGATGCTGATGTCAAGTATCTTACTCAATGAGGCCTTTGTCCCAAACTGGGACCAGGGCAGTGGGAAAACTGCACAAACTGCTCATAAGTTCATCCGTCTTCTCCTCTTGGCCTTGTTGTCCCTTTAGCACTAAAACTCTGTGTATTAAAGATCTTCCGGGTTAATGTGCTGGAAAATTGGCCTGATTTTTAAAGGAGGAGGCCAACTAAATGAAAGAAAAACATTGTGGGGAGGGCAGATATGGAAGAATGTGAGGAAAAGAAAAAATATTTGGAGTGAAGCCATCTAAAGCCTTAAAAATAAGTACTGAATATACAATAGATAAATTAACATAATAACACAATGATTGCTCAGGGTTGATTTCTTAATGTGGCTGAAAATGCTGTATGTGTACCCTGTTTGTGTGACATCTGTGTAAAGTCAGTATTGGCTCAAACAATAACCTACCACTGCTCATCGGAGTGGACATGTTTATGGGTGTGGGAGGCTAATTAGGGAAGCCTTCCCAGACTCAAACAGAGCTGCACACACAGCTGGTCAGCACTGGACTCTTGTTCTTAGGTCAATTTTGTGTTAACCCCCAAGCACCACAAGGTCCAGAGACGCCACTTAATAATAATAGTCAGTCTTAATGCCTGAGATTTTAATATCATATTACATATTACATTAACATATTACATCATAGTTGACAACAGATTAACTAGTAGAGGATAAATTTCTTTTTAAAAATTTGTTTTTATATGATGATGAAAACAACTGGCTAGTTGGTTATGTTTTTTGTCTTCATCATTGGTTCAGTCAGTCACTGGCACAGAAGTTTGTTCATAACTTTCTCTTTTAAAGATGCAAAGAGAGCAAAAGCACATTGAATATAAAGCATTAATGTCAAGCATTGACCCCTGACAACCAACAATATAAAAGTGTATTTATTATCACTTGGTGACCCCAGGGCGAATAAGTTTTGTCCCCAAAAGAATTTTTAATGCACAGATGTTACAGTAACGTAGCCAGGAAATTATGGACAAACAGCACCTCTGACCGACTCATCAGCTGGTCTTTTTTGGAATGCACCTCTCAGCACTATAATATTTTTCCCACTACTATACCATTCAGCCCATTCAATTTGAGCCATTCAGCCATCCAGTGATGAGCAAATGGTTGTGGCCCAGTTCCTGAAAATCTGACCTCTTGACTCCAGAATGGTCAAAGGTCTGTCAAAGTGTCATGGTCCATCTTTGTGTCTCTTCTCACCAAAGGCTCACTGATGAATGGGAAGCCTGGGGGAAACAAAAGCTTTCAGCAGAGACAAGCAAGCATGGGCTATACATAAGCACCTCTGCTCAGTGTGGATCTCCCTTTTCCAAACACAGAGAAAATTTCCTCACTTTCTAAATTCTAATTGAACTAAAATCTGAATACAATGTCCATGAAGATAACTCAAAAGAAAAGGCATAAGAATGTTCTAGTTTCTGTTCACACTCAGTCCTTGAATACCTGCATAATTATTTTAAGATCAAATACTACTAGGTCACTTTCACACCAGCATGATTCATGTCTATTGGCTTTAGATGATCTCCTTTACTATGTACTCAAAGTAAATACAATCTGTTCTATGCATTTTAACATGGGCTATATTAAAGTGTCAAATGTTTGATTTTTCCCAACTTGTGTAAACAGTTTTTTTCCTAGTTTGAATTCAGATTATAAAATATTTAAATAATCAAGCATATGAGAAAAACTTTTCATTACATTTGAAAGTCAGCCCACTCCATTTTGTTGTTTTGTTCCATTTCACTTTTGAAAAAACTATATCTAAACTCTAGTAAACAGTCAAACCTCTAATGTGCAGCCTTCTTTTCCTTCACTCTTTTCATCTGTTAATGTGTTTCAGATTTCAGAGCTTGCTATTGTCACGATCAGCGTGCCACGCGCTCCGCCGGAGAACCAGCACAGAGAAGCGTCTCCGGAGTTCTAACTCTGTTCCGGACTACACTCCCCAGCATCCTTCACTTACACTGATTGCACCGCCACCTGTTCCTCATTTCATCTCTCTACTTAAACCGCTCACGAACTTGACTCCAGTGCGAAGTCTCGATTTGTCTGACAATCATTCTGAGCATTTCCATGGTTTCTGTATTTCTGATCTCGACCCTATTTCCTCTCTACGACTTTCTCCTTGCTTGCTGCCTGTCTCGGATCCTCAGCCTTACGCCTCCTCATTACAGCTATAGTGTGGGGCCATTTTTGAAAATAAAAGGCTTGTGGTGAGGGGTCAACGTATAGGGTGTTTTGGGTGAAAGGTTGACTAACTGGAAAGAAAGTATTGCATTGCAGAGGAGAGATGTTTAACAGATTTATCGTTCTAAACACTTCACATTCTAAAGCATGAGATAAATCATTGGGCATTTGAAGCACAGGTAGTTAGAGCAAAAACTATCATTCTCCTGTATTTTATTTGTGTCTTACTCCTGTGTCTTCCAGCTCTGAAAATAAATTTAACCCTGAAAATTTTATATATATATATATACACGTGTATATATATATACGTATATATATATATATATATATATACGTATATATATATATACGTATATATACGTATATATATACGTATATATACGTATATATATATATATATATATACGTTGTAGCGATTTTGGCTCGCGAAGCAAGGTAAACATTTATAAGCAACTAAAACGTGTTATAGTGACTTCCAAATATTTTAACCTAAGTTGAAATTAACGGTACTGTAATTAACGTTACGCTTATTTGGTCTGTTCGTCCCGGCCAAGAAAGATTCGCTTTCCTTTTACTGTATACCGTAATTTAAATTAAATTAACTCAATAGAGCATGTAGTTCAGACCCGATGTTGCAGGTACCTTAATTTGTGAGCGAGACTCAGAGACAAATCACCTGTGGCTCAAAATTATGACATTTAATGAATGAGACAAACACAACATAAAACTACACAAACAAACAAAAGAAATAGGGAAAATGAAGATGAAAATAAAATAAAACAAAAGAAATTAAAATTGGGGAAAGGGAGGAAGAGACTGGAAAGAAGAAACTAGAGAAAGGAAGGAAAGGAATGGCAAGCTTAGACTTCAAAATTAAATCACACCCTAACTGGGAAATCGTCACAGAAACTTAAATTCACCTCAAGACACAATACAATACTATAAAATACTTACTTAAAATATGCATCTAAATTGGTTAGTAAAGGAAACGGTTACTTGCATTGGCTTACTGCACAAGAGTCCGGATACAACAGAGAAATCTCTGAAAAGTCAGTTAGGATGGGGTCAGACGTTCTTCCAAGTTCTCTTGAAGATCAGAGCAGTTGTCGTTCTTGGAAGTGAAGCTTGCTGGAACTTCTTTGAAGGAAGATGGAGTTGTCTCCAAGCTGTTCCGAAAGTCTGACCATGGATTGGTGGTGTTTGTGACAATTTCAAGGTCGCGAACTCCACCCATATTTGGGGACATGTCCAATACTACGGCCTGAGATTTTGGAGGGAAAAACTCCCTTTGTTTCATTTGTCTGTGGGCATGGTTTAGCTATCAAACTTTTAGATGACTTTAAAGTTTTATCCAAGGTGTATTAAGACGGTATGGCGCCTTTCGTGCTCAAATAAATTACACCATTGTTTGAAAAATGAGTAACCAAAAACTTTGTGGTCATTTGGATACTAAACATGAAAGGGAATGACGGTATAAAGGCAGCAGTACATTACATACACAGATCAGTAATCAAAGTGTAACTGATGTTAATACAGTGTTGTGTTCTGACACATGAATAAAATACGCCCCTGTCAGGAAAGTAAGGAGCAAATAATTTTAAGTCAGGTAAGCCTTAACAGAAGAAACACATTACAACAGGGTTATAAGAATAAGAACCTTAGAGTATCTTATCTACTTGTTTTATTAGTAAAAGGAATGTCTCATTGTGTTGTTTTGTGTGTGTGTGTGTGTGTGTGTGTGTGTGTGTGTGTGTTCTGGTTGAGGGCCCCTATGAGTTCAATCAGAGAAGCAGCATGGGGTTATCTGGTCTTTGTGTAGGCTCCAGTCATTCTGGAGCCAGTTGTGTGTGTGTAAAACTGGGTTGCTCATCGGTTGATTGAAGATTAGATGCCGAAGTTTAGGGTGACTGGGACCTGAAATCTAAATGACCTGTACCGGACGCTACACAGTCGTGATTGAACTTCACAGTGATGTTGAAGTCCTTCTGGTCACTGGGAAGAATAGGCTTATGCCTCTGGCCTGTCATCCACTGCATAACTTTACCAGCAGTCATTTGTTCAGCTTCACCTTCTTAAAAACAGGGGGGAAACTTGCAGTGAAATGAAAACAAGATTAACAGAACTAAAAGTATGTTGTGTCATTATAATAATACATAACACAATCCTCAACTTCCTGTAGGAAATCCTGGAAAAATTTCATTACATTTTAGGGGTGGGAGAAAAAATCGTTTCACTAAACTATCGCGATTCTTTTTAAAACGATTTTGAGATCGGTTTTCTTTGGCTCAGAATCGATATATATTTAATTATTTTACTTTTCCAGAGAGGTGGTGGGAAGACGTTATCGCTTTTATTCCAACAGAGGGCGAAACGTATTTTGTTGTTGTCTGTATTAGACGACGTCGTATCCGTTTTAAGCTGGAAAAGCAGAGGCAGGGGGGCAAAACTCTTTGAGAATTGTTTCTGCACCTTCACGTTTTAAATCACAAGTGTGGAAAGACTTTGGATTTTACACACTGCCAGGAAGAGCTGCGCTGGACATGACTAAAACGGTATGCAAACTCTGCCATACAGTGATAGCATATTGTGGCAATACGACCAACTTGAGTGCCCACCCGTCTTGCTCGACACCATCACGAGCTGAATTTCGGGCTGAACGCCAAACAACCTGCAACATCTCAACAAACTCTGGATGTGACATTGAGTAAATTACCATGCACTTCGGAGAAGGCAAAACGCATCACAGAGTCGATTGCTCTTTTTATCTGCAAAGACATTCGACCTTATAGCATTGTGGAAAATGCAGGTTTTCGAAATATGATCCATACTTTGGAGCCGAGGTACGTTATTCCATCGAGGAAGCTTTTCGCCAACACAGTCGTGCCTAAAATCTATTACGAGGTTGCGTCAGAAGTAAAAAAAAAAAAAAAAAAACGTTTAAGCAAAGCTCAACGCACTTAGCTGTGATGCCTGGACATCGCGAGCTACAGAGTCCCATGTAACCCTGACAGCCCATAAATAAATAAATCGTTAAATAAATCTAGTTCAATTTTAAATAAATTGTTCCGGAGCTTTTTTATTTACTGTTATTTATTGGAACAGTTTAACAGCACTTTTATTTTAATTCGGAGAGTATTGTTTTTAGTTGTTTTGTTGCACATTTAAATATTATATTCAAGTTTTTGGTAAGTTGGTAAGTTTTTTGGTAAGTTTTATGGTTCAAGGTTCTTTATGCACTATGTATGTATATGCTCCTGAAATAAAAATTCAGAAAGATGTGATGCATTGTTTATGTTAATATAACTTATATACAGTCTCTTTAAGGGTATGATCAAGTATTTGCCATTGTCTAATCTTTATTAAGCAATTAATATTAAACAATTTAAACAATGAATCGCAATAGCTACAGAATCGTAATATGTATTGAATCGGCACAAAAGTATCGGGATAGTATTGAATCGCCAGATTAGTGAATCGTCCCAGCCCTATTACATTTACTTCTTTGGTGTATTTCACAGAACCTTTGTCACTAAAGACAGTGTGGCAATTCTCCAGAATAAAGACTGCATCCACCTTGAATAAAAGAGATAGTGTTAGCATTTCTATTTGCATGTCACATAACATGCCCTCATTGTGAAATCACCACAATGGTTTACCCTGTCATCTTTTCCCGCTGGGACAAACAGTGGTAGACATAAGTCTGAATGCATTTCCATGACTTTCTGGAGATTGTAGAGCTGTGATAAACTTGATGCTTGCTGTTAACTGTAATAACATTTCATAAGATTACAAATGCAGATAAAAACATTTTGTACTCCGAGAATAAAAAGTAACCTGCTGTTGCTTTTCATGTCAGCAGACATCCAGTGTATGCACAGCTTAAAATCTCATCAGTAAGTTCACTCATATCATCTGTTGAGTTAACCTAAATACAGAGAAATAGAATACGGTCTTATTGTAATCCCAAATTTACTTTTACGACCTTAAAAATGACTATATAAAACCTGCATATCTAGGTAATATTTTACCTTCTCAATGAGCAGGGAGAATTCCAAATCTGTGACATCACTGGTAGTCACCTGTATACTGTCATAATCTCCAGAGGAAAGATATTGGAGAAACCACTCACGCAAAAAAAACGGCGGTGGTCCTACTTGTGATAGACTGACAACCATAATTTCTCCTGCACTTCTAATACCACAGTGGATAAAAGAAATCTTAAAATCAACCAAAAATGTTTATCGATGTGAAAAGTGTTGCATGATCAAATCTGCATACCTGAAGTAGTTACGATCCAAGCTGTTGAGACAATAGACTGGATTTTTCCCTTTTTTATCTTGACAGTGTTTTTATTCCATACAGCTCTTCACACTTTTTTAACTTGGTACTACTCATAAAAGGTTCACACAAATCCCCTCTATTTAACACCATATGGAAAGAACACCGCACCAAAAATAATCTGCTATTGCATTTTTTTATCCAGGGCATAACAAAAAGCCAATGAATACAAATTATAAATAAGCCTAAACAACCAAGGCGTCAGGAGAGAGAGCAAATCTGAAAACAACAAACAAAACAGAAACTTACTTAAGGTAAACCAAGTAACTTCCCTGACCAAAATAAAAATAAAATTAAAGACAATATTCTTACCTCTCTCGCTGACTAACGAAAAAACAGGTGAAAAATATAGAAGGGGTATATAAACCCAAATAAATCAGCGCTCATCTCCCTACACAGGTTGACAAAGGCAGACTCACACATCAGCAGTAACGTCGTTGTAACCACACTTTATGTTTACATTTCACAAATTGCTTAAATAGCAGACACAACAGCCATGGGCTGGGATAGCGGATAAGGAAAGACTCTCTCCGTGAGCTGCGTCTCTCTGCCATTTTATATGTAACCCAGCTTCCTGAGAGGGGAAAGTGATGTCTCCACTCATGCTTCCTTCAGACACGTAGAAGCTGGAGTAATATAGATGCCCTTTTATGGTCTTTCTGGCATGCTCTGCTTTGTCAAATGACCTCCACAAGCCTATAAATCACCAGGATTTCACACATGCTTCAGACACAACGTCCACAAAGAAGCATTCCCATAATGGCAGCATCGCGTTCCTTTCTCAGGGAACCGGGTTACATGCGTAACCTAGTGTTTTTTTATACACACTTGCACAAAGCCCTGCCTTTGCAAAGATCTTAAATTCCAAATCTTACATTATATAGTTTTGATTTAGGAACTATATATAATTAGACTTTTAAAGAAACTTTATTCTTGTGCTTTATTTAGAGAGATGTTTAAAACTACAACTAGCAGTCTAAAAATCTGCTTTAAGTCTGCTAAACTTCAGAACACAACTCTCCCACCCTATTAATTTTCCTGTGATATATCAAATCTCAAGTTCATCTGTCTTAGCAATGACTATAATAATTTTATATAAATAAAAAAACAAATAATAAAATAACAAATAAATAAACAAATAAATAAACAGGCAGCTATGTAAACATCAGTGGCCCAACTATAATGGAGTAAATAACATGTAAAAGGATGTTTCAGGTATATTTATCGCTAAATACTTTGTACTCTGCTTTTTTCCATAAACAAATATATTCATGCACTTCCTATCATAAGAACACAAATAATCATAATGATAATCATAATAATAATTATCTGGCTAGCTTTTCAAAGTCCACAAAAATGATCTCTCTCCTCTGCAAGTACATTTTGAGTTATGTTTAATTACATATATCCCATTTTAGTCTTCCCAGACTATTATTTATTTGTGCTAGGGTAGAAAAACTGTCAGATTGCAAATAAATGTACATATCACATATGAAGATGTTCAGACATTTAAGGATAAAGTAAGACTGTACATCCATTTCACTGCTCATCAGTAGATCTCACTGAGCAATGACTTTAAAATTGTACCAGAAATCTTAACTACTAGAGAAATTACCTTAACTCCTACTACTAGGGAAAGTTCAGGCATTATCTATTGATGAACATATACAGTAAGTAAGGGAACAAGTGGAGGGCACCATTGGCCTTGGACAGGATAAAGTGCTTACTGATTATAAATGACTAATAATATGATGATTGAAACTAGAAGTGTGATTTATGATGATATAGGTCTTGTTTCCCAACCCTTCTTTTTTATGTTATTATTATTTTAATTTTTTAATTAATTCATTTAAATATTAGTAAACAGTATGCCAGTTGTTGAGACAGTCCTAACATGTCTAAAGAGACATGTCTAAAAATAAATGATACATATTTATTTATTTATTATTTGCATTATATAATTATGCAAATGTGTGCATTATGTGCATTGTATGTACAAAAGTAACCAAGAAATATATAGTGTATGTACAGATAATATACAAAACAGATGTTAAGGGAGATTTGTATTTTATTTTGACAGCAAATAGTAAAAATATATATTTTTTAAATAAACAAAACAAACAGTGCATTTAAAAGCAGTCAATCTGTGCTACTGTAAGCACAGTACTGTACAGCCAATTGGGAAGCATTTAAAGTTCCAATTTATTTCAAATGAACATCCAGAAAGTCAGTCTATCACTGTGTCTATTGACTGAAGATAATAAATAGTCTTTAAATTGTCCCTGAAATTGTGTCCAGCTGTGATTACAACTTGAACCATGCTGGGCCTGTGTGCAAAAGAAAAACAGAGAGAGTAAAGAAAAAAAGAGAGATGGGGATAATCACTGAGGTATATATAACCTTAACACTAAACCTGTGTTTCTGTTATACAGTGAAAGCACTTGGGTTTGAGAAAAAATATATGTATTTAAAATATATATATATATGTATATGATAGAACACAATTTTAGCTTTTTTTGTGATATGTATATAAAGATATTATCAACATAATTAGAATATGACACCTTTATTTACCGAAAACGTATTATAGAATATAACTGACATGTTTCTGGTTTTACACATGTTTAAAGATAACTCTAAATGTCTAATCATGGTGTGTGTCTTGTCAATGCTGCATTTGTTCTTAAAAGACATTTTTAATACATGAAGACCAGAGAGCTATCTATGAGAGAAAATCAAGCTATTCTGATATTGAGAAAAGAGTTCACTGATATACTGGCAACACACATCTAACAGGTAAGGCAAGGAAAACAACAGCAGTTTATGACAGAAACTTTGGGAGCTGTGAAGAACAAATAAAAAGCAGCAGTCTGTGTTCAATGACCACAACGGATCAAGGGTGAAGGTATCACAATCCACTGGTTGAAGAAGACTTTCAAAGCAGAAATCTAGGGGCCATACCACAAGATGCAAACCACTCACCTGCAGTAAAACTCAGAAATCTGTATCAAAATGTGCCAACAAATGCAGAGATGAGCCAGAACCATTCTGGAATCAAGATTAACTCCTGATAATATTTGTGATTAAATTCAGTTGTCAAGAGAAACATTCCATCTACCAATTTACAGTATAGTCCTAATTGGCAGGAATGTCATCACACACGAAGACTATGATCTAAAACACAATGCCAACTCAACAAAAAAACTTCATCAGGGTAAAAAAATTAAAGGTTTAAAACCGGCCAAGTCAATCATCCGACATTAACTAAGCATGCATTTCGGAAGACTGAATCTATCTATTCTGTAATTTGTTTAGAACAAAAAGATGTTGCAATGGTCAATGTAAGCCAAACCATTGAGGGCTGGATTCGAAATTACGCACAATCACATTACGGTCTGTTCCAACTTGCATGAATTTCATATATATACTCATTGTACATATATATATAAACTAGTGCTGGGCAACGATTAAATATTTTAATCGCGATTAATCGCATGATTTTTCTGTGATTAATCGCAGCGTGTGCAAAATTCAATAATGAAATCAAAAGTAGTGTATTGCGTAATTTTATTCTTTCAAAGTACTGCTGTATGAGCAAAAGTGCAATAACATTTGGTTTGTCAAAACTTTAAACAATTAAAGTGCTTTTTTAAAGCAGTTAGAAGTTAGTAGCAGTTAACACTTCTTGTAAATCTTAACTTAAACATTAATGTAATCAAATTAAATATAACAGTAATGTATATATAAAACATTAAAACATAAATCAATAAATCATTAATGTTTTGTTTAGTGTGTAAAAATATATATATATGTCCAGAACCTCGATCATAAATTATAACTGGCCCCTTCCGAGCAATTTAAGTGATACTTCAGACTCGAAGTACTCCAATGATACGATAATTTAGCTTTGCAGTGGTTACAAATAGCTTTAGTTCTATCAACTCCACCGTGTGGAAGAGGTTTAAAATAAAAATGTCTATTTAACATTTTAGTACCTTTTTCCATTTTTCTGTCCTCACCAGATATTTTCTGTTTCGCGCTGTACATCTCTTATGCACACAACAAATGCTTTCATTGGCTGAGACGCGTGATAACGCTCATCCCAAGCAGCCAGTAGCCTACTGATAAATATCCCACCCCTCCTGTGACCCAGTCTATCTATGTGTATTCAAACGCAGTAAGCAACGGACTTTCAAAATACAAAGTATGTTAACGCGCGATGAACTAATTGTCGGCGTTAATTAATTAATGCGTTAACGTGATAAAAAAAGCGTTAACTTGCCCAGCCCTAATATAAACAAATGTAAATATTAGTCAAATATAACACAATTAAACACAACATGCAGTTTTTAAATGAAGGTTTTTTTATTAAGGGTAAAAAAAAATCCAAACCCACATGGCCCTGTGTGAAAAAGTGTATACCCCCACCCCCAAGTTAAAACATAACTTAACACTCGTTTATCACACCCGAGTTCACTTTCTCAGGCCTGATTATTGCCACACCTGTTCACAATCAAGAAATCACTTAAATAAGATCTGACTGACAAAGTAAAGTAGACCAAAAGATCCTCAAAAGCTACACATCATGTCAACATCCAAAGTAATTCAGGAACAAATGAGAAAGAATGTAATTGAGATCTATCTCTCTGGAAAAGGTTATAAAGTTTCGTAGCGATATGGCATTGCATTCGTTAAATACTGAACTTAACATGAAAATTCAAAATGGCCGACACACAATATGGCGGTCTGAAAATTGTTTGGTATCGTTTGACTCGGCATGCCTCAAGGAGTCTAACAACACCTCCTTCATGATTTTAGACTCACGTTTGCAGTAGTTATAAGCAAAAATAGCTGTTTTTAAAATCTCGTGGCCACTAGGTGGCGCTGTTACAAAATGTTGCATGCACCCTCAGGTCATGACTATAATGACATATACTTCATGATTTTAGACTCATGTTTGCAGTAGTTATAAGCGAATTAGTTTAAAATCTCGTGCCCACTAGGTGGCACTGTCACGAAATGTTGCATGACTATATGGTCATGACTATAATGACATATACCAAGTTTCGTGTCGACATGCATACGTTTTGTGAAGATACGGCCTCACGTCCGTTTTGGCATGCTCGCCACCATGTATGTTGCCATGGTATATGAGAAGGCATTGGTCTATCAAAAAGCTTTGGATAACTTTTTGTCTCGGGTGTCTCTAGATGCTACATACCAAAGGACATGCAAATGGGACAAACGGTCTAGGAGGAGTTTGAAAAAGTAGGTTTCACAAAAAATTCAAAATGGCGGAAAGGTAATCATGACAGAAATGACGTCATATAGTGCATTCAAATCGGCATGAGCAAAGGGTCCAAAATATGCAAAAAGTTTGTCTCTAGGCCTTACGAGTCAGCAGTTATGAACATGAACATAATTAGTATTTGGACTGTTGGTGGCACTAGAGGGTTTGAGCTTCAATGACTTCAATGGCAGAAGAGGAAGAATAATAATAAGAAAACTGACAATAACAATAGGTGTCATCGCCCCTTCGGGGCTTGACCCCTAATAATAAGAAAACCGACAATAACAATAGGTGTCTTCGCCCCTTTGGGGCTTGACCCCTAATAATAATAAGAAAACCAACAATAAGGCATTGTTTTAAAATATCATGGCCACTAGGTGGCGCTGTCACGAAACGTTGCATGCACCCTCAGGTCATGACTATAATGACATATACCAAGTTTCGTGTTGATACGCATACGTTTTGCGAACATACAGCCTCACGTCTGTTTTGGCGTGCTCGCCACCAAGTATGTTGCCATGGTTTGGTATCGTTTGACTCGGCATGCCTCAAGTAGTCTAACAACACCTCCTTCATGATTTTAGACTAAAGTTTGCAGTAGTTATAAGCGAACATAGCTGTTTTTGACATCTTGTGGCCACTAGGTGGCGCTGT
This sequence comes from Tachysurus fulvidraco, assembly GCF_022655615.1. Classification (NCBI taxonomy): domain Eukaryota; kingdom Metazoa; phylum Chordata; class Actinopteri; order Siluriformes; family Bagridae; genus Tachysurus; species Tachysurus fulvidraco. Next base: position 13,995,228 of record NC_062530.1, read on the forward strand.
TATGAAACGTTGCATGCACCCTCAGGTCATGACCATAATGACATATACCAAGTTTCGTGTCGACACGCGTCTTGGCTGCCGCTGCTCTCCCCGATAACAATAATTAAACATCATATACACTACATAGACTACAATGAGGATCTATTGCTTATGGCTTGTACTTGCCTGGACTGTACTGCATCTTGTACAGTCTGCAGTACTGTTTCAATACTCTGCTGCTGAACTTTTGAGTTTCCGTCCGTGTTTATATGACTCAATACCTCCTGTACTGCTTGCTCATCCGGACATCTTATATCTGCCTAGGCGGAAATATATTCATCGTGGCTCTCGGCGGAACTTCTGGTTTAATAAATCAAGTGATATAAAGTCATTATGGTCAGCTGTTCGACGCCCACCAAGGAACGCCGGTCGCCGCGCCGGTCAGCGTGTGCTGGCGAACCTGGCTAACTCGGCTACCAGACCAAGCAACAACAGCGCTGTCAGTTTCGGTCTTCTTAACATCCGCTCTCTTACGAGTAAAGGGCATCTTGTGCAGGATCTTCTTGCAAATCGCAAGATTGATTTTCTCTGTTTGACCGAAACATGGCAGCAACAAAATGACTTTATTGCACTCAACGACGCCATTCCGCCAGGTTTTGTTTACATCTCTCAACCATGTGATTCTGGTCGAGGAGGAGGTCTGGCGATAATCTACCGTGAGAAGTGGAGACTGAGGTCAGTGAATGTTTCTGTCTCCCTCTCATTTGAGGCTGCAGTTTGTCGGCTCTCTGGATCTACTCCAACTATTATCAGCTCTGTATATCGACCACCAAAATTTAACAAGGATTTTATCCCTGACTTTGCTGCTTTTTTGAATGAAATAACTACTCTTTCACCAAATATAATTCTTGTGGGGGATTTCAATATTCACATGGATGATGTTCACAACAACCTTGCTAAAGAATTTACATCTTGTCTGGATAGCTTCGGACTGCAGAAACATGTGAATTTTCCCACGCATATTAAAGGACATACTTTGGATTTAATCTGTTGTTCAGGTGTCTCTCCAGGCAACCTCAATGCAGACTTTTTTCCATGTACTGATCATCTGTTACTGTCCTTTAATGTTGATCTTCCTCTCTTCAAATCAAAATCTTCACGTATTATATCATTCCGGAAAATCAAGGACATTAATTTGGACAACTTGTCTTTAAGCATTGCAAGTCTTCCTAGGGCTGACAGCTGTTCCACTCCAGATAATTTGGTCTCTCAGTACAATAATAGTCTCCATAATTTGTTGAATACTTTTGCTCCAGTTAAGACTAGGACTGTTTCATTTACTGTTACTGCACCCTGGTTCACTCCTTTTCTCAGGCAATTAAAAGCAAAAGGACGACAGCTTGAGAGACTTTTCAGAAGAACTGGCCTTACTGTCCACAAGGAAATGTACTCAGAACATATGTCTCACTATAAAGACACTATTGCTAAAGCTAAATCTACATACTATTCTGGCTTAATCGGTTCTAATGAAGGGAATTCAAAGCTTCTTTTTTCCTTATTGAAAAATTTTACAACACCCACCGACTCACTTCCCTCTCATTTGTACTCATCTGATTTCTGCAATACTTTAGCATCATTCTTTACCTCAAAAATTGAAGGCATTCATTGTCAACTTATGGCCACTTCTGTTTCTACTCCATGTGTCTCAGTTCTACCTGTTCCTACACAATTGTTCTCTGAGTTTATTCTGCCCACAATTGATGATATCTTAAAACTTATTCATCAATCTAAATCTTCAACCTGTGTTCTTGATCCTTTACCAACTGTCCTTGTTAAGGCTACTGCTTCCTCTCTGTCCCAGTTTATTATGGATATTATTTATTCTTCCCTTACCACTGGGGCTGTTCCTTCTCTTTTCAAAACAGCTGCTGTAACTCCAATTCTAAAGAAACCAGGTTTGGACACCAACAACCTTAATCATTTTCGTCCTATTTCTAATCTTCCTTTCATTTCTAAAATTTTGGAAAAAGTTGTTGCTGCTCAACTTCATATCCACTTGTCTGGCAATAATCTATATGAACAATTCCAATCTGGTTTTCGCCCATTTCATAGCACTGAAACAGCTCTATTAAAAGTCACAAACGATTTGCTTATTGCAGCTGATTCTGGTTTACTATCCATCCTCCTTCTCCTTGATCTGAGTGCAGCTTTTGATACAATTTCCCACGATATTCTTTTAGACAGGCTTTCCACTATTGGCATCACCAACACGCCTCTGAAATGGTTTCATTCATATCTCTCTGATCGCACACAGTTTGTTCAACTAAAATCATTCACCTCTTCTGTAGTTTCCGTTACCTCTGGTGTTCCCCAGGGCTCTGTTCTTGGCCCTTTGTTATTTATTACTTACCTTTTACCCCTTGGTCATATTTTTCATAAACATCAGGTTAAGTTTCATTGCTATGCGGATGACACCCAGCTCTACCTTTCCACAAAACCACATTCCAAACTCCCTCCATCTGCTCTTTCTGATTGTCTCATTGACATAAAATCATGGTTTTCAGCAAATTTTCTTAAACTAAATAGCAATAAAACAGAATTTCTCCTTATAGGCACAAAAGCTGTGCTTAACAAATTTTCGAATTTTCTTATTTCCATTGATGAATCTCTCATAGCTCCCTCATCTCAGGTTAAGAGTCTTGGTGTCATCTTTGATAGTACCCTTTCTTTTACCTCACATGTAAATAATGTTACTCGGGCTGCATACTTTCACCTTCGAAATATCAATAGGCTTCGTTCCTTTCTCACCACTCAATCTACCACCACTCTTATTCACAGTCTAGTAACCTCCCGGCTTGACTACTGTAATTCTCTTCTTATTGGGCTTCCTCACAAAACCCTTCATAAGCTGCAACTCGTTCAAAACTCTTCTGCCCGTATTATCACTCGTACTCCCTCTATCCATCATATTACACCTGTTCTGGAACAGCTACACTGGCTTCCCATTAATTTTCGTATCAAGTATAAAATTCTTCTTCTAACATTTAAAGCTATCCACAATCTTGCACCTTCATATCTTCTTGATCTTCTTCATACTCCAAAACCAACTCGCACTCTTAGGTCTTCTTCTTCCACTCATTTCATTGTTCCCTCTGTCCGTCTTGTAACGATGGGGAACAGAGCTTTCAGTTACTCTGCACCTCAGCTCTGGAACTCACTTCCATCTGAGCTCCGTAATATTGATTCTCTTTCATCATTTAAATCTCAGCTTAAAACTCATCTGTTTAGTTTAGCATATTCTAGATCATGATTTGTAATGTTGGTCCAAATTTTTTTTTTTTTTTTTTTTATGTAAGTATTGTATAACTATATTTTTTGTTGTTTTTCTTCTTCTTTTGTACAGTGACCTTGAGTGTTAGAAAGGCACCTTTAAATAAAATGTATTATTATTATTATTATTATTATTATTATTATTATTATTAAGTTTTGCGAAGATACGGCCTCACGTCCGTTTTGGCATGTATACCAAGTGTATCACCAAGGCCATATCCCAAATTGTAGGGCGATTCCAGCTCTGTCCTTGAAAACAACTCAAAATTATAGTGATGTTTTACAAATGACAAAATTAATGTTAATTAAATTAAGCACTTCGTGTTTTTTGGGTTGACACCAGGGGCAGTTCTAGGATTTCATCTTTAGGGGGGCTTAGCCCTCGGTGAGAATTTAAAACAAGAAGAGTTCTATATTATATATGACAACTCTGGTAATAAGAATAGTGAAATTTCACTGCTTTTGGTTGCCGTTTTTGCGTCTTTCCGCCGATTAACGTTATAGATAAATGCCTCCAGCTCTGACTGGGTGTACACGCTGCTTTTCCGTTCAAATACAGCAGACAGCTGAAGACGCACTTTTGAAAGACTACAACAGACGCGTGTAAAAGCAAAGTAAAAAAAAAAAAAATCGCTCTTGGATCAAACTGATAATTTTCTTTCCCATCGACAAAATTTCCTGCATTTTAACTTAATTTTTATTGTTTATTTATGAAAGTAAACATTTTCCTTATAGTTTTAGGGTGGCTGAGATTACAGACAGGGGGGCTGAAGCTGTCCTAAAAAAGGTCTAGAACTGCCCCTGGTTGACAAAATTCGCAACGCATTCGCCAGGAATCCTTTTTGATGCTGATTATTTCAAACATCTCCCTCATATATGGCCATGGGTGTTCAGGAATGTCCTCGTTGTCAGTTATTTTAACTTCGGTGACTCCCTCTCAATTAAAATTAGCCATTCCTTTTGTAGACGTGCTGCTCAATGTTAGCTCCGCTATCCTTAGTCTATGTCTGATAGCCAGTAATTAATACAGTACACCAGTCACATGGTGAAAAAGCCGCACAATGATAGGATGATAGGCTGGAAACAGCGCTCAGTGAGAAGAAATAATGCTAAAAGTAATGAGTCCGTTTTGAAAATGTAAGAAGTAAAAAGTACAGATATTTGTGTAAAAATGTAATGAGTAAAAGTAAAAAGTTGTCTGAAAAATAAATAGTAGAGTAAAGTACTGATACCAGAAAAATTTACTTAAGTACAGTAACAAAGTATTTTTACTCCGTTACTTCAAACCTCTGCCGTACGTAGGAAAGTTATGAAATTTTGCACACATGTAGAGGCCAGCAACTTTGGTGCGTCTAGCTCAAACCCTCTAGCTCCACCAGTCCAAACAATTTGGGGGCAGGTTGGCACACAATATGTCTTGGGTGCTAATATCAGAATCAGAATCAGCACCACACACACACACACACACACTCACTCACTCACTCACTCACTCACTCACTCACTCACACACACACACACAATCACTCACTCACTCACACACACACACACACACAACACACACACAGAGAGACACAGACATTTCACAACGTTTCATGACAGAGCCACCTAGTGGCCACGAGATTTTCACGTTAAGTCCAGTATTTTACGAATGCAATGCCATATCGCTACGAAACTTGGTATGGTTCATCAGTGATCAGTTCATCATGTTCTGAACGCATTTGATCGGCTTGACCCCGGAATCGCTGCTTGCAGCTATATTTAGGGGTCAAGCCCCAAAGGGGCATAGACACCTATTGTTATCGTTAGTTTTCTTATTATTATTCTTCCTCTTCTGCCAGAGAAGTCAGTGGCAGCCCATAGAACCGTACATAGGAAAGTTATGGAATTTGGCACACATGTAGAGGCCAGTCTTAGAAGTCACTCTAGCAACTTTGGTGTGTCTAGCTCAACCCTCTATACACCAGTCCAAAACTAATTCTAGTATTTGAGGGGGCAGGTTGGCACACAATATGTATACTGTGCTAATATCAGAATCAGAATCAGCACCACAGTGACACACACACAAACATTTCGCAACGTTTCGTGACAGCGCCACCTAGTGGCCACGAGATTTTGATGTTAAGTTCAGTATTTTATGAATGCAATGCCATCTCGCTACGAAACTTGGTATGGTTTATCAGCGACATGTTCTGAGCGCATCTGATCGGCTTGACCCCGGAATCGCTGCTTGCAGCTATATTTATTATTCTCCCTCTTCTGCCATTGAATTCAATGGCAGATAAAAGAACCACACGTAGGAAAGTTATGAAATTTGGCACACATGTAGAGGCTCAAACCCTCTGGCTCCACCAGTCCAAACAAATTGCGGGGTGGGTTGGCACACAATATGAACCGCACGTAGGAAAGTTATGAAATTTGGTACACATGTAGAGGCCAGTCTTATAAGTTACTATAGCAACTTTGGTGTGTCTAGCTCAAGCCCTCTAAACACCAGTCCAAAACAAATTCTAGTATTTGAGGGGCAAGTTGGCACACAATATGTATTGGGTGCTAATAGAATCAGAACCACAGTGACACACACTCACACACACACACACACACACACACACACACACACACACACACACACACACACATCAGTGACATATTCTGAGCGCATCTGATTGGCTTAACCCCGGAATCGCTGCTTGCAGTTATATTTAGGGGTCAAGCCCCCAAAAGGGTGTAGACACCTATTGTTATCATTAGTGTTCTTCTAATTATTATTATTATTAGGGGTCAAGCCCCGAAGGGGCGTAGACACCAATTGTTATCGTTAGTTTTCTTCTTATTCTTTTTATTCTTCTTATTCTTATTCTTCCGCCACTGAAGTCAAGAACCCAACATTGGCACACATGTAGAGGCCAGTCTTAGAAGTTATTATAGTAACTTTGGTGTGTCTAGCTCAAACCCTCTAGCTCCACCAGTCCAAACAATTTGAGAGGCAAGTTGGCACAAAACATGAACCGTATGTAGGAAAGTTATGAAATTTGGCACACATGTAGAGGCCAGTCTTAGAAGTTACTTTAGCAACTTTGGCATGCCTAGCTCAAACCCTATAGCTCCACCAGTCCAAACAGTTTGGGGGCAGTTTGGCACACAATATGTCTTGGGTGCTAATATCAGAATCAGCACCACAGTGACACACACACAGACATTTCGCACACGTGTAGAGGCCAGTCTTAGAAGTTATTATACCACTTTGGTGTGTCTAGCTCAAACCCTATAGCTCCACCAGTCAAAACAATTTGGGGGCAGTTTGGCACACAATATGTCTTGGGTGCTAATATCAGAATCAGAATCAGCACCACAGTGACACACATTTCGCAACGTTTCGTGACAGTGCCACCTAGTGGCCACGAGATTTTAATGTTAAGACCAGTATTTTACGAATGCAATGCCATATCGCTACAAAACTTGGTGGTATGGTTCATCAGCGATATGTCCTGAGCGCATCTGATCGGCTTGACCACGGAATCGCTGCTTGCAGCTATATTTATTATTATTATTATTATGTTGGCTTTGTAGAAGCCAACATTCTGATTTCCGTTATAAGCTTATTTTTATTATGTTGGCTTTGTAGAAGCCAACATTCTGATTTCCATTATGAGCTTATTATGCTGGCTTTGTAGAAGCCAACATTCTGATTTCCGTTATAAGCTTATTATTATTATAATTATTGTTATTATTATTATTATTATTATTATTATTAGACAAAAATTTATTTTAAAAAATGCGGCACAGGGCGTTCGAGCCACATGCACCAAATTCGGATATGTCGTAGACCCTGGTCTGAAGTTTGTTGCTTCTATTTTTCTAAGCGATCGGAATTCCGGCATTCCCGGTACGGAAGCTCAAAGTGGCCTTTTTTCCCATAGACTTCCATTATAAACTTTTGAGGTTTATAACTCGGCAAGTTGTCGACCGATTTACACCGAACTCGGACAGGTTCTTTAGGACCTTACTCCGGACGAAGTTTTTATTTCGGAGTTCCGACGGAATTTTCTTTTTTCCCGAAGTCGACGATCGAACATCCCATAGACTTGAATGGGGAATTCTGAAAAGCCCTCTAAGCTCTCACAGACACAATACATCCAACATTAAGAATTGCATGTACTGTTCTATGCAGTATAATAAGTAGAATCCCATAATCACTGCAGTATTGACATGAAATGTCCAAACCCTCAGTAGCCACTTTTTGCCAAAAGTATTGGCACACCACCGGGTATTCTGGTGACGTCACTCGACACCACATGATGTCACGTGTAGCCCCGCCCCCAAAACAAGCGAAATCAAAAATTTGCACAACATGGACATGTGACATATCAAAACACTCAGCCCAATGAGGGGAAATGCCCCATGGGTATTCTGGTCACGTCATGTGACGTCACGTGTAGTCCCGCCCCCAAAACAAGCGAAATCAAAAATTTGCACAACATTGACATGTGACATATCAAAACACTCAGCCCAATGAGGGGAACTGCCCCATGGGTATTCTGGTCACGTCACGTGACGTCACGTGATGTCACATGTAGCCCCGTCCCAAAAACAATAAAAATTAAAAATTTCCACAACATGGACATGTGACATATCAAAACACTCAGCACAATGAGGGGAACTGCCTCACGGGTATTCTGGTCACGTCACTTGACGTCATGTGAGGTCACGTGTAGCCCCGCCCCCAAAACAAGCAAAATAAAAAATTTCCACAACATGGACATGTGACATATCAAAACACTCAGCACATTGAGGGGAACTGCCCCACGGGTATTCTGGTCACCTAACGTGACGTCACGTGATGTCAAATGTAGCCCCGCCCCAAAAACAAGCAAAATTAAAAATTTGCACAACATGGACATGTGACCTATCAAAACACTCAGCACAATGAGGGGAACTGCCCCACGGGTATTCTGGTCACGTCACGTGACGTCACGTGTAGCCCCGCCCCCAAAACAAGCAAAATCAAAAATTTGCACAACATGGACATGTGACATATCAAAACACTCAGCACAATGAGGGGAACTGCCCCACGGGTATTTTGGTCACGTCACGTGACGTCACGTGTAGCCCCGCCCCCAAAAGAAGCGAAATCAAAAATTTGCACAACATGGACATGTGACATATCAAAACACTCAGCACATTGAGGGGTACTGCCCCACGGGTATTATGGTCACGTCACATGCTCATGTCCGCTCACCTCTAAAAGTATTGGCACCCTAGTGGTCCAGCAGCTTTCACAATATTTCTGTCCACTTTCCTCCAAAATGCACCGGCCTTTGCGAATAGTTGCACCGTCAAAGCCAACATCAAAGTTTGTCGCGACGAACTTTACAAATCTAGTTATTATTATTATTATTATTATTATTATTATTATTATTATTTTCTTAGACAAAAATTTATTTAAAAAAATGCGGCCTAGGGCGTTCGAGCCTCATGCACCCAATTCGGATATGTCGTAGAACCTGGTCTGAAGTTTGTTGCTTCTATTTTTCTAAGCGATCGGAATTCCGGCATTCCCGGTACGGAAGCTCAAAGTGGCCTTTTTCCCCATAGACTTCCATTATAAACGTTTGAGGTTTATAACTCGGCAAGTTTTCGAGCGATTTACATCGAACTCGGAGAGGTTCTTTAGTACCTTACTCCGGACGATGTTTTTATTTCGGACTTCCGACGGAATTTTCGGTTTTCCCGTAGTCAATGATCGAACATCCCATAGACTTGAATAGGGAATTCCGAAAAGTCCTCTAAGCTCTCACACACAATACATCCAACATTAAGAATTGCATGTACTGTTCTATGCAGTATAATAAGCAGAATCCCATAATGACTGTAGTATTGACATGAAATGTCCAAACCCTCAGTAGCCACTTTTTGCCAAAAGTATTGGCACCCCACCGGGTATTCTGGTGACGTCACTCGACACCACATGATGTCACGTGTAGCCCCGCCCCAAAAACAAGCGAAATCATTTTGTGCTGTATTGACTTGAAATGTCCAAACCCTCAGTAGTCACTTTTTGCCAAAAATATTGGCACCTTCCCCATGGGTATTCTGGTCACGTCATGTGGGGCAGTTCATGTGGGGTCACGTCCAAAAGTATTGGCAGACTAGCGGTCCAGTAGCTTTCACAATCTTTCCGTCCACTTGCCTCCTAAAGTAACACTGACCTTTATATTCACTCGCCTCCAAAAAGCACAGGCCTTTGCGAATACTTGCACCATGAAAGCCAACATCAAAGTTTGTCGTGACAAACTTTACAAATCTAGATTTATATATGATAAATGATTATAAAACTATTTGCAACATTTTTAAACAGATTTATTTATCTATTATACGGGCCTTCAAGGTCAAGAGCCATAATTTCATTCATTCATTTTCTACCGCTTTTATCCGAACTACCTCGGGTCACGGGAAGCCTATCTCAGGCGTCATCGGGCATCAAGGCAGGATACACCCTGGACGGTGTACAGCCATAATTTAATAAATTAAAATGTAGATTTACTAATCTAAAATGTTCTGGGGTAAAATCTCTTCTAAATCTACCAACAATGCAACATAATGGCATTAAAAATAGAAATGAAAGTATGGACAATTATAAAGTATATGCATCATACACCAAGCACAATTTGAAGCATGCTTCAACATATAAACATAACAGCTTTGTATCACACACCTCCATGGTCTAGAATAAACTAAAACGCTGTGGCATCGGCAGTAGGCTGACCTGCTGAGAGTAGAATTGAAAAGCCAAAGTGTTGAGAAAAAAAGAATCTCAGACTCTGTTTTCTGATCTGCGTCTGACCTCTTCCCTTTAAAAGAAATTGAATTTTTGCTTTAGAATTTTCATGGAGCCAAAGGGTTTGTAAGGCACTTTCATTATAATCGACAGCAGACTTTTGTGTGTAATCGTAATTGCAGTTTGGCAATTTTAAAGTTATGTTAATGTTTATATATATATATATATATATATAATGTGTGTGTGTGTATGTGTGTGAGACAAACTACTGTAAAACACCACTCCTTGAAGCATTTGCTGGCTGTGAGGGGTTTTCCTCTCTTTTTCAAACTTGCAGGTCTCTGGCGAGAACACACAACGTGCTTGGGGTAAAATTAGATACTTGAGTGGAGATACAGTACATTGACTATTGGAAATCCCTGATCACTACTTTGATACCTATCTCTATCTTCCTTGCTCTTCCCAACTCTCTCCAGCACTGAAATCTTAAAGGCAGATAAAAGGTTAAGATCCCAATTCTCACTAGTATTCTAAAGCAAACTCCAGCATTACTGTTAACCTGGGTTGTCTCTGTTCCAAACATGTGTGCCTAGGAGGCAGCTGAGTTGCTGAGGGAGGATGAGGGGAACCTGCTCATTTGTTTGAAAGAGGGGATTAAATGAAAAATGCAGTATTGAAGAGAGCAAATAGGGGAGAGGGGATTAGGGCCTTTTTTAAATGGTCCACGAATATTCATCGGTATAGTGTGTGTGTGTGTGTGTGTGTGTGTGTGTGTGTGTGTGTGTGTGAGAGAGAGAGAGAGAGAGAGAGAGAGAAAGAGAGAGAGTGTGTGTGAATATATCAATAATTAAAATCAATTAGGAGTATAAAAACTGCATCTTGTATAACAAAGAGCCAAAAGTTTCCTAGGTTAAGTATTACAGCATTAATTAGCTTACATTAATACCAATGTCAACAGAAGATTTTGTACAAGGATATTTAGGAAACACAGAGGGATAAAGATAGAGAGGGGAGAGAGTGAGCGAGAGAAAGCTCTATTTATTATTTCAGTTTTGTTTATAGCAGCTGGGCAGATAAGTTCTGAGTTTTTATCATAAATTAACAAAATTTATTATATAGACTATTATTTACAATTCATCATATGTACAGTATATACATACTGTACTCTCTCTCTGTCTGTGACTGTGAATTCCATTTGTAAATTTAGCCTTTCTTTCTTTCTTTCTTTCTTTCTTTCTTTCTTTCTTTCTTTCTTTCTTTCTTTCTTTCTTCTTTTTATTTCCTGTCCTACATTGCTCTTCTTGGCACTCACTCATCCTGGTGCTCACTATGTTTTTTAAAACCTAATTAGTAACTTCAAGTAACTTATTAGCTGTTTGTTTTCAAAGCCTCCTGTGCTCGAGACTTCCCAGATGTGGTGGGAAGGTAGAGAGTCAATTGTTTTTTACAATAGCAAATCTTTCCCAACTAAACACATTATATCAAACCCTGCATTGATATCTGCATATGCATATATGAGGCTAAAGTTACAATGCATTTTATTTTTTTTCATTTTTACTCTGCTTCTACTACTGAAGCCAGGCAGATGTAAAAGCCCTTCTAGCGAATTACAACTCCCAACCCACCTGCTGAAGACTCTGATGCACCAACTTGCCTACAATCGATTGCTTGTTGTTGCAGCTGGGCTCCATTTGATGGTTTATATAAGCGGTTCCACATGCATTTAGAGGGAGGGGAATGAAGGCTGGAGGGTTAGAAGGGTGGAAAACAGCTGAATACATAAAACAGGCTCTCGGAACCACTTTGTGGTCCAGGAAAAGAGAAAATGGAATAATAAAATTCAAATGGTTTCATCTTATTTTCTGGACTTGCAGATGGTCATTGTTTACCTTTATGATGGGATGCAAGGAATGAGTGTGTGTGTTAATTTGAATACATGTTGTGTGATCATTAATGACAGAATTCAAAGTGCATCACTTTTTCCTTTTCCTTTTTTTTTTTTAAACCTTGCTATCCAGTCTGAGGTTTAGAGTACTGGGCTCAGACTACGATCCTGACTAGTCTTTCAGTTCCTGCCACTGAAAAACATCCCCACAGCATGATGCTGCCACCCCCATGTTTCACTGTATGGTTGGTATTGGCCAGGTGATGAGCAGTGCCTGGTTTCCTCAATCTTTGTTTCATCAGATCAGATAATTTGGTTTCTCATTACTAGGAGTCATTCAGATGCCTTTTGCTGATGAGTGGCTTTCATTTGGCCACTCTACCATACAGGCCTGATTGGTGAAGTGCCACAGAGATAGTTGTTCTTCTGGAAGGTTCTCATCTCACCACAGAGTTCTTGGTCACCTCCCTGACTAAGGCCCTTCTCTCGATCGCTTAGTTTGGCTGGGTGGACCACTCTAGGAAGAATTCTGGTGGTTCAGAGCTTCTTCCATTTATGGGTGATGGAAGCCACTGTGCTCATTGAGACCTTCAATGCTGCAGAAATTTTTCTGTATTGTTTCCCAGATCTGTACCTTGATACAATCCTGGCTCTGAGCAATTCCTTGGACTTCATGGCTTGGTTGGTGCTCTAACATGCAGTATTACAGTTATTAACATGCACTATTATAGTTATTTCAGAACTGAAATGAGGTTTATTGTATTAACAGAAAATGCGCAATATGCATCAAAACGAAATTAGACAGGTGCATAAATTTGGGAACCCCAACAGAAAAATCACCAATATATATAGTAGAACCTCCTTTAGCAGAAATAACTGGATGAATTTGATTCTGGATGAATCAAAACATCCCCAGTTCAGTTAGGTTTGATGGTTGCCGCGCATGGACAGCCCGCTTCAAATCACCCCACAGATTTTCAATAATATTCAGTTCTGGGGACTGGGATGGCCATTCCAGAACATTGTACTTGTTCTTCTGCATAAATGCCCGAGTAGATTTTGAGCAGTGTTTTGGGTAGTTGTCTTGTTGAAATATCCAGCCCCGGCATAACTTCAACTTTGTGACTGATTCCTCAACATTTTTCTTAAGAATCTGCTGATATTGAGTGTAATCCATGCGACCTTCAACTTTAATCAGATTCCCAGTACCGGCACTGGCCACACAGCCACACAGCATGATGGAACCTCCACCAAATTTTACTGTGGGTAGCAAGTGTTTTTCTTGGAATGCTGTGTTTTTTTGCCGCCATGCATAACGCCCTTGTTAAGACCGAATAACTCAATCTTTTTTCCATCACTCCTCAGCACCTTATTCCAAAATAAAGCTGGCTTGTCCAAATGTGCGTTTGCATACCTCATGCGACTCCGTTTGTGGCATGTGTGCAGAAAAGGCTTCTTTCGCATCACTCTCCTGTACAGCTTCACCTTGTGCAAAGTGCGCTGAATTGTTGAGCGATGCACAGTGACACCATATGCAGCAAGTTGATGTTGTAGGTCTTTGGAGGTGGTCTGGGCTGTTTTTGACCATTATCACCATGCTTCACTATGTTCCTCACAGTGGACACTGACAGCTTATATCTCTGCGATAACTTTTTGTAGCCTTTCCCTAAACCATAATGTTGAACAATCTTTGTTTTCAGGTCATTTGAGACCGCAGGATAAAAGCGGACTCAAACGCAGGATGGCAAAAATAATAGGGCTTAATAACGAAAAAACATGAAACATAACACAGACTAGACCAGACAACGACAACAGTTGATTCCATGTTGCACCTCTTCAGATGAGAGTCAAAGAGAACAACAACTTGCGATTGGCCTTAAATACCTTTTCTCATGATTGGATGCACCTATCTATGAAGTTCAAGGCTTAATGAGCTCACCAAACCAATTGTGTTTCAATTAATCAGTGCTAAGTAGTTAAAGGTATTCAAATCAACAAAATGGCAAGGGTGCCCAAATTTATGCACTTGCCTAATTTCGTTTTGATGCATATTGCACATTGTCCTACGGTTATTTGATTGACAAATTTTGAGTGTCATGACCAAAGCTGTGAATACTTATGTAAATGTAATTTTAAGAACTTTTGTCAGAGATGCGGGGTAAAACCCAAATGAAGGATAGCTAAAATAAACAGGTTTATTAAATAAACTAGGACAAAGACAAAACAAAAGACAAAGAACTAGGACAAAGACAATAACAAGAGACAACAAAAGATGACAAGGATTCCGCACTGCCATAGACAATGGTTATTTAAATACACAAGACAATTAACACATGAGGAACAGGTGTGCAGAGGCAGGGAGGACGAGACCAGGGCAGGGCAGACACGTGAACACAGAACATAAACAAAAGCATGTGGCCAAAGTCCAGGCTGGATCCAAAATAGGTGTGCCAAGCTTATATTTTATAATAAATTAGCTTTATTTTTAATACATTTGTAAAGATTTCAAACAAACTTCTTTCATGTTGTCATTATGGGGCATTGTTTGTATAATTTTTAGGAAAATAGTGAATTTAATCCATTTTGGAAAAAGGCTGTAACAAAATGTTAATGCTGTGAATACTTTCCAGATGCATTGTATATTCTAGGGTCTATATGTTAAAGGTGAGTTGAGCTGAATGAAAAAATTGTCAAAACATTGTCAAAATATTAACAAAACCTATGTAAATTTTGTAGATATGTACATAATTGTATTTAAATTTTATTTTGTATTTATCTGTATAATTGTAGTTATTTTTGTTCAGGAGTGGTGATAATTTATTTATTTATAAATTTATTTATTGTTTGTTCAAGTGTCATGAACACAGGACAAAAGCGGACCCAAACGCAGGATGGCAAAAATAACAAGGTTTAATAACGAAAAAACATGAAACAACACAGACTAGACCAGACAACAGTTGATTCCGCGCTGCACAAGGCAATGCGGCACAGTTAAATACAAAAAGACAATGACACATGATTAGGAACAGGTGTGAGGACAGGGAGGGGCAGACGAAGGAACGTAAACAAAAGGCACATGGCCAACAGTCCAGGCTGAGTCTTGACACTGTGAGGCACACTGTGAGGCAGGTGGGGGGAGTAAGGCACACGGTGGCGCAGCCAGAGGGGAACAAGCGACGTCCACAGCTGAGCAGGGAGTTCCGAGCTCTCGACTCACCACGGCCAGGCCCACCTCTCAGACACCAGGAACGGGGAGGGCGGCTGGTGAAAAAAAAAAACTCCACAAAACAGAAAATCCACAGGGCAAAACACAGGCCTGCAACACCCCCCACGAACAGGAAGTGGGGCGACGTCCTCCACGGAAACCAAATGCGAAGCTACGCACCCCACCGGACAAATGTAGGGCAGGACACCGAAAAAACAAAACAAAACTCGGGCTGGCGATATGGCCCGCAACCAGGAAGTGAGGTGGCACCCCCTGCGGAGAAACCGAATGCGGAGCGGCGTCCCTCACCAAAAAAAATGCGGACCGATGTCACCAAACCCGCAAACTCCAGGGGCTACAGCAATCCAAAAATAACAGGGTTTAATAACGAAAAAACATGAAACATAACACAGACTAGACAAGACAAAGACAACAGTTGATTCCGCGCTGCACAAGGCAACGCGGCACAGTTAAATACAAAAAGACAATGAGACACGATTAGGAACAGGTGTGTAGACAGGGAGGAGCAGACGAAGGCGGGGCAGACACGTGTTGAGGAACGTAAACAAAAGGCACATGGCCAATAGTCCAGGCTGAATCCTGACATCAAGAAAATTTTCTTGTGTAATTGAAGAATTACAGTAAAAACCAAGCTGCATTTCTTAAAATATATATCTTATGTAAAAAAAAAAAAAAACATGTCTTATAGGTCAAATACAAATTCACATTTTATTTGTCACATACATAATCATGCACAGTCTGACATATAGTGAAATGCTTTTTATGACTTTCCTTGATGAAAAAAATAGAGGCAATTAACACTAATGTAAAATAATTAAAATAAGATAAAAAATTAAAATAAGACAAAAGATACAATAAAATAAAATAGAAAATATAGGCTCTAGACATGTAGAATTGTCAAAATTGCCCTTTCTAAAATGCACTGGGTTTGGTAATTTTCTCAATTGGTCATAGCAATATTGAGGCAATGATGAGTTTGTTATATGTCCGATTCATTTCTTTCTTGAACATTCTCGTTCACTGTTCATTATATATAAATCTGTAATAAATTTATATAAATTTAATAGCAGCAATAAATAAAATAGCAATAACAAAGATTGCTATTGGTGACTCAGGAAAATTATCTTCTTCCCTACAGCTGTTACCATGCTGAACCCTTGGTTACATTTTTTATATAGATTTTAAACATGCATACATCCACTTATGTATATCATGTTTAGTGTATATCACATACATAAATATTTAATATGACTATACCACTGTACATTGTTCATACATTTAAAGCCCCTATATCTCCTATTTAGTATTATAACTACTGCACCCATATACATAAATCATCCACTCCCCTACTATGTACTGTATCACCCCAAATAAAATTCTATTGTAAATAAAACACTATGCACTTTTGCTTAGATGCTAACTGATCTAATCTTATTGGCAAATAATTATAATATTCTGCACTCTTAGATATGTCCCAGCACCCTGACGATAAAGCAGTCCTAAGGCTAGTTCTTTGTGTTTTATGTTTAAAACAGAACACTTCCCTCCTACAGGAAACATGCTTCATTTTATGTTCTTATAGAGAATGTGATTTCAGAATGTACAGATGTGTATATAAGGTGGAGTGTGTGTGTGTGTGAGTGTATTTTCATGCTGATCATGATTACTACTCCCGATCCACAGAGGCCCAATACTGTCAGCACTAGTTTCAAAAGGAGAGCATTAGGTGAGAGAAGGATGTATACAGAGCATTCTACTGCCAGAGACACTGACAGGAAGCTGGTCAAAAGAGAATGGTCACACTGGTTCTATCTGACAGGAAGGCTACAATAATTCACTAGTAAATCACTCTTTACAATCATGGTGAAAAGAAAAGGATCTCAGAACACAACATATTGAACCTTGAGGTAGATGGACTACAAAATATCCCAGGTTTTACTCCTTTCAGCAACGACCAGGAAACCGAGAATGCAGTGTGCTTTTTTTCATAATTTTATTTTAATATAATTATAAATTTCCAAGCTGCTACAGCCTCCCCAAAGTTATTGGGGTTTGGGGGCTCTGTAATGTTCCATGACCCCCACCCCCCACGTCCCCGAGGGAACCCTCACCTGATTATTGAGCCACTTCCGGGTTCCACAAATATTTAAGCAGCATGCTTGCTGCCCTCATTGGTAAGTATTCTTCATCCATTTGCATACCAAGATATTTGTTTTCATTGCTTTCACCGCCATGTTACAGGCTGTCAATGCACAAGTAATTAAACATTAAACAGTCGCAACAGATGACCACACCTCCACCACCATTGCCTTGAAATAAGTCTGTCTTAATGGCTCTTCTGTAAAAATTTGACATTGAAGTGCACTACTGCAGAGGAACTCTATGCCAATGTAAAAAAAAATAAAAAATCGCACCAACCTGATGCTTACTGTGAGGAAAATTGGGCCTCTGCCATGTGGGACTGCGACAGGAGGGAGAGACTTCTCCTTGGGAGGCAGAGACATTTCGGTGCAATCACTCCAGTTCCAGTTCTGAAACCGCCACTAAATATGCTGTAAAAATTCGTACATTAGCAGCCGATATCATATGGGCCCCTTCAAGGCCACCCCCATTTCTTTTGAAAGTCCCAAGCACTGCAAGAATACTCTCATCCTTGCAGCATACGAACAACTTATTCTTTGCTAATAACTTTTTATGTGCTACAGAGCTGCCAGCTCATTAACCATAGGACTGTTCCATTGACCTATTGCCAAGTGCTATGCCTTTTCAAATGCCGAAGATTGAACCCTGAAACCAAGCCATGAAAGAGTACATGGAAGAGAAAGCTCTGTCAGAATACCTAGTTATGCCATATGGACTCGCCAATGCACCAGCAGTATTCTAAGCTTTCATCAATGACCTATTCAGAGACCTTCTTAACCACTACATGATTGCTTATATTGACAACATCCATAAACATAAAGGACCACATTCGTCACATGCACACGGTGCTAACCATTCTACAGAAACACTTGTTGTAAAGGCTGAAAAATATGAATTTCACAAATACACAATTGCATTTCTAGGCTACATCATTCCTCAGAGAGGTGTCTTTATGGACTCTAGAAAGGTACAGTTACAAACTGGCCACTGCCCACCACATTCAAGGAACTGAAATGCTTCCTGGGGCTCACCAACTTTTACAATTGGTTCATCCAAAATTAGAGTTTGATGGCTGCACCACTCACGAATTTCATCCAGGGCACTCTTAAGAAGCTATAATGGACAGAAGTAGTCAGCCTTCCTTCCTGGCCTTCCTGGCCCTTGCTCTCAAGAATTCAAATGGTTAGCCTGGGAAACTATGTCCATGTGCCTTTTTCTCGAGAAAGCTCACACCAGAGAGGCCAATTAAGATACAGGCAAATGAGAACTGTTATCCATTAAGGAAGCCCTAGGAGTGGCCACATAAGCTCCAACTCCACATGGGAGCCACCAACTCCACATGGGAGTTGGTGGCTGGATTCAGGCTGGGCACATGCTTGACAGGCCTGTACATATTTTTTCACATCCTGAGGGCCACCAAAAGATGTTAAGGAGAAGCAACTTCTTTCTTTGAATTCCCGGGTGACCCTCAGGATGTGAAAATGATCATGGTCACACCTCTCAGTAGACTTTATCACAGACCTCCCCTACTCTAATGGGCATACAACTTTACCTGTAGCCATGGACAGGTTCTCTAAGGTTTTCCCCCTCATTCCCCTCAAGGGTCTATCCACCACCATGGAAACCACCACAGAACTGTTTAAACAAGTGGTCAGAGTTTATGGCCTCCCCAAAAATATTGGGGTTCAGGTGCTCTGTAATGTTCCATGCTGATACACCATCGCCCAACCACCAGAGGGAACCCTTGCCTGAGTATTGAGCACTTCTAAGTTCCACAGACATTTATGATCACTGCGCTCATTGCATGTATTGTTTATTCATACAGCTTAGAGACCATCTTTCAGAAATTATCATTTAGCTGTTTTACACAGAAATAGCCCAGTGTTTGGAAATTGTGTATGTAATTTTCAGCTGTCAACTTTCTGACCATCCACTCTAACAGAAATGTGGCTAGAGTAGAAATTGCTCTATTTTTAAAAGTCGCATTTTGGACACATCTGTTTTAATTTCATATTGTTTTATAGAATTTGAAAACAAAATGACTTTAATACAGGAAGAAATGTTCACTTTACTTTAACCTGTAATTATGTTAACAATAGTAAGTATAGTGTGCAGTGTGTGTAAAGAATAAAAGTCTAAATCAAATCAATATTTGGTTTGATTGCCATTTGGCTTCAAGCCAGAAGCAATTCTTACACTTGCACAAAATCTGTATAATCAGAGTCAGGTGTGTGATTAAACAATTATACCAAGCAAGTACTAATGGTCATCAATTTCATATGTAGTTAGAGCACATTAACTAGTCATTAACTGAAAAGAAACAGCTGTGTAGGAGGCCAAAATCTGGGTGAGGAACAGCCAAATGCTGTGACTATGGTAAGATTGTTGAAGATGGTTCCTGTCACCGGTCATACACCACAAGGTGGTTATAGTGCATCTGTGACAGATAGAAATATGAATTTAAAATCATAAAAAAAAATTGTGTTCTCTGAAAGATGAAGACAGCAAAAATAATTTACAAATACTTTGAATATGGTTACAACTGTTTATAAAATCTATCGCTGTAATTTGTTTGTAGTTTTAGTTCATCTGCATTCTATTAGTTTGGTACAATAAGATCGATTGCTTTTGCCTGCTGGTTCACTAGAGGGAGAACTCGCGGGTTTCTTCATTTCCCATAAAGTTGGCAGTGAGGAAACCCTGTGTTCATGTCATACTTTTTCATCTCCCTATTTTCAGGTAGCAGTCTGAACAATAAAATGTTATAATGTTATGTGGTTATAATAAAAGGTTTAAGAGTGTATAAATGTTAAAATGATATCGATTGTGTTTGGTTGGAAATGTTTAACCCTCCTGCAGACCTTAGGAGTGGCAAGTCAAGTTGACCTAGTCTTATTTGTTACTTGTTTCGACTGCTTATAAAAAATGAAGTATATATGATAACCTTTTTGTCTAACTTGTTTACAACATATTAACATATGTTTTGCAAAATTTTTTGTAATATTTGGTTTAATAAACCTCATTAATATGAAAAAATGCCTCATTTTCTAGTAAAAAAAAAAAAACTTTTGAAAAAAAATTGAATTATTTTCACTATAGAGGCACAAAAGTTAATGCACAATTACAGGCTGGTATATTTCAAAGCCAGGAGATTGTTTTGAAACCATTTTGACCAATTTTATTGTCAGTAAATAATAAAACCTGTTTTTTTCCAGGTCAAACTGACTTGAATGCTTATAAATCAAAGATTCTATAATGATCACCATTCTGTGTGATCAGCTTACATTTGTGAACATTTTATGTCTATTTTACCTACCAGACAATGCAGTACGTATGATAAGAAGCAGTGAATATAATTAATTATGGTGAGTTGTTGATCAGGGTGATTGCCTGGGGAAAGAAACTATTCCTGTGTCTGGCAGTTTTAGTAAGCAGTGATCTGTAGCACCTGCCAGAAGGGAGGAGCTGAAAGACGTTGTGTCCAGGGTGCGAGGGGTCAGTGGTCATTTTTCCTACCCGGTTCCTGGTTCTTGTGTCGTACAAGTCCTGGAGAGTGGGCAGGGGCACCAATTATTTTTTCTGCTGTTTTTATTGTGTGTTGTAGTCTGTTTCTCTCCTGTTTAGTTGCTGCACCAAACCAGATGGTGATGGATGTGCACAGAACAGATTCAATGACTGCAGTGTAGAACAGCATCAACAGCTCCTGTGGCAGACCATACTTCCTTAATTCTTGGAAAATGGTAGTGCCCAGAAACTTGAAGACATCCACAGATGTCACCAGGCTGTTAGATATTGTAAGGGGGAGTAGTGTTGAGGGGTATTTCATAAAGTCCACTATCATGTCCACAGTTTTGAGGGTGTTTAGCTCCAGACTGTTCTGTCTGCACCATAGCACCAACTGTTTCACCTCCTGCTGGTATGCAGACTCATCACCATCTTGGATGAGACCGATGAGCGTA
Source organism: Tachysurus fulvidraco (assembly GCF_022655615.1). NCBI lineage: Eukaryota > Metazoa > Chordata > Actinopteri > Siluriformes > Bagridae > Tachysurus > Tachysurus fulvidraco. Next base: position 14,016,524 of record NC_062530.1, read on the forward strand.
GTATCATCTGCAAACTTCAGGAGTTTAACAGTTTGGTCACTTGAAGTGCAAGTCCACTCAAAAACATGGCATAATTTATTGTGAATAAAACTTCCTTTACACCTCTTATGCTTTTTATTATATTTAATTTATAAACAATAAACCTCATGAAATTATGCCATGTTTTTGATTAAAATAAGCAGAAATTATTATTATTTTGGATAACCACTGGCTGGTGTATGTCAAACATCCGCAGGTCAAAGCCGACTGATGCAACTAAATTCATAAACAAGAGAGAGGAAACAAGTATGATTTGAATATGAAAACACAACGTGTGTGTGTGTGTGTGTGTGTAAAGCTTGTTGGTAGTAGAAGAAGAGAAGAGAAGATATTGTCCCCAGCTGGACAAATGCATATAACAAGTGTGAAATATTAACAAATGATTGTTTTTGGTTTTTTGGACACCCAATGAATTGCAATGCCCAATGCGTGTGTGTGTGTGTGTGTGTGTGTGTGTGTGTGTGTGTGTGTGTGTGTAGCATCATTTCGGTAGATCATATTTTGCCCTCCGCTAGGCAAAGCAATATCAAAAGTGTAAAATATTTACAAATGTGTAGCTTTTTTTCTGGAGGCCTAATGAAATGCAATTTCCAATGTGTGTGTGTGTGTGTGTGCGTGCGTGTGAAATGTTTACAATTGTGTAGCTTTTGTTTTGTCTGGAGGCCAACTGAAATGCAATGCCCAATGCTTTGAACAGTGTTTGACTGTGTGTGTAGCATCATTTCGGTAGATCATATTCTGCCCTCTGCTAGGCAAAGGCATATCAAAAGTGTGATATATTTACAAATGTGTGGCTTTTTTTTTCTGGAGACCTAATGAAATGCAATTCACAATTTGTGTGTGTGTGCATGTGTGTGTGGTGTGTGAGTGTGTGTTTTGGGTGCGTATGTTAATGGACATTTTATGTGTGCATTTTTGTGTCTGTATGTATGTTCATTGCGCTGAAAAGGGCAAAAGTGTAACCTATTGCCCCACTAAATGTGTCCGATTTATATTACGAACACATAGTTCAACGAATATAAACAAAATAAATTTTACTTGCAAAGTTCATCATTTGGAACAATCCTGGTAAATTTCAGGCAAATATGTGGAAGGAACCCCAAGTTGACACATTAAACTTTCCAGATGAGTCAAATAGACCCCAGGTCTGCACAAGGGTTAAATGTGTATTAATTTAAAAATGCACAAGCTCAGGCATGAGAGGACGCAAGGCCTACATAATGGCGCGAAGCCATATATATATATTACAGTATATATACATACATATCGAGAGAGAGTTGAACATTGGCGTGTTGTATTTAATGTTTAATTTGGTAATTAATGTTGATTGATTTGTGGAAAAAAGGTGAATATATTGACATGTGAAAAGTGGATTACAGAATTGATGTATTTACAGATGCAAGATATTTAAAGAGTATATAAATGTTATTTTGAATTGTCTGTATCAGGCATTTCTAAAAAGCTGTATTAATTAATTAATGTCTTATCAATAATAACCAAATATTATATATAAATAACTAAAATGATCCAAGATCATTAGTGAAGTGAAAGAGTTCTTGGAGTAAAGGCAAGAAAGACATTAAGAACCATCAACCTGAGGCGACAGAGATCATCAGGTGAAACAGACAAGTTCACTTAGTCTCAAGTAAGCCACTACTACGTGAAAAGGTCCACTCTAGTGTCAAAATGGAGACCACAGTGCTAAAGGAAATGCAAGTTGAGGTCATCAACATGTTAAATCCCCTATCCAAAGACAAACCTCTCAGTGTTTGTGAGTTCCTGAACATATCAGATGGAGAGAAAGTCCCATCTAAATCACGCATGTCTCTGATCTCTCACATCCTTCAACATCTTGAAGAGAACATAGCAGAGCTAGAAGATGGTGGCATGTCCGTACTGTTAAGCGTGAGAGATAAAATAATAGAACTGAGTACAGTCACTGAAAATGAGTCAACAGAACAAAGCCAACTCACCGAAAAAGATAGATTGCTAAAGGAGTTGGATGAACTAAAGTGTGCGATGAAAAAAAAAAACAAAATTGAGTGAAATGCAACAATTGGACGAATTGAGCACAAAATGAAGCACTGTCCAGCCTCAACCACAAATAGCTGCACCCTTAGTGAATGTCTAACATTTAAGCTCACCTTGGTGAAAAGATTTTAAAATTTTTGGACAAATCGGTGAGCCAGGTCAAAAAGAGAAATTGACCTTTTCAAGTTTGGCTCACCAGATTGAGAATGGTCTGAGCAGAGGCTACCCAGAATGTGAGATTTGTAATGCAGTCATTCGGGCCATTTCCCCTGGATTACAGTTACAAAGCTATTTAGAAGGAAAACCCAACCTGACACTACCTACACTCAGATGAATTCTGCATTCTCACTTCCAAGAAAAAAGTGCAACCAAACTTTACAAGCAACTTACCTCTGAATGCCAAGAGAACAAAAAAAACAAAAAAAACAAAAACACCTCAGAGCTTCCTAATGCGTGTTCTGGATCTGTGTCACAAAATCTTGTTCGCATCCCAAGAAGCAGTATCAGGCCTCAAATACGATCCAGCATGTTCTTACATACTGTACTCACTGGTCTCCAAAATGACAGCATCAAAGTAGACATGCAGCCCCTTCTTCTTGATACGAAAACCACAGATGAGGCTCTGTTGGAGAAATTAAACATTGCTTGTGCTAATGAGGCAGAAAGACAAAAGAAAAAGAAAACCAATGTGCAGCACATAACTACTGTTGTCCATTCAGTTAAGTCCAGTAATGAAACCACTGATAAGAAACCCAGTGTGACTTCAAGTGCACCAAAACCATCTTCCAGTGTGCTATCAGAACTTAAAGAACTGAGAACTGATGAAGCATCACTCAGTGTTAAAATAGCTCACATTGGAGAATCTTTGCAGCAACCAGCCTTTGCCTCACCACAATGCCCAGTTCCTACACCAAGAGCCTTTGACCGAGAAATTGTTCAGTGTCCAGTGCAACCAAATTGGGCATCACTGGGTGCCAACCAAACCAAAATGAACACTCATTTCCAACCCCAGTACATGCCTCGACAATATTTTGCATTGACTACTAGTTCCCAAGCAAGAAAGTGCTTCAATTGTCAGCAGCAAAGAACAGAGGAGCGTTGCATACATTGCTTTAGATGTGGCAGTAGTGAGCACATCCAAGCAGGATGCAGAATTTGTGTCATTAAGCCTTCAAGAGAGAGTTCTTTAAATGGAGAGCGGTTACCCCCATGGGGCAGGGAGTAACGAGATCTACTAACCAATCCCAAAGATGTGCAGCCTGTGGAAGAATAGAGAACCAAATGAAACAGTGTTCATGATGTAAAAAGGCACTGTATTGTTCTAAAAACTGCCAAACTCACCATTGGACTGAACACAAGAAAACGTATCAACTTACAGAGTTCAGTGTCAAATTCCTTTATAACCATGAGTGTTCATGCCCCCTGCAGAACCCAAGTTAATCAGCATTCCCCTGTGACATCATTAGTTAGGAGGCGATGTCTAGTTGAGTGTTACCTGCATGGCCAACGATTTCAAGCACTCTGGGACATCATTAGTTAGGAGGCGATGTCTAGTTGAGTGTTACCTGCATGGCCAACGATTTCAAGCACTCTGGGACACGGGCTCTCAGATATGTGTCATTGATGAAGTGTGGAAAGAGGAATACTTACTAGTATAGGAATACTTACATCCCACTGAGAGATGTTTACAATATCCTTGAGGCTCCAAATACATTGAACCTTGTGGCTGCCAAAGGTATTGACCTGCCCTATACCAGATATGTTGAAGTGACATTCAGATTATCATCACAGTCATCGCACCAAGCTGAACTTGTAATCCCTATGCTTGTAGCTTATACTGTAGATCATAGGTTTCAATGTGATAGAACAAATTGTGAACTCCATTGAGCAAGCACAACCAACCACTGTAAACAAAATGTTGGAGAGAACTGTGAAAGCTGCATTCCCCAGCTTAAAGAGGAGCAAAGTTCAGACATTTATCCAAAATTTAACTATAAAAGTGCATTTTAGCATCCCAAAACATAGCACTGTGCCAGTCTCATGCCGAGTGTACATGCAGCCAGTGAAGGAGGACAGCACACTCATTTTTGAAACTGATGTGAACCGCCAGTGGCCAGATAGGCTAGAATTCATAGTCAGTCTAGTGAGGCTAAAAAAGGAGCTCCAACAAATGTCACAATGGAGGTGTACAATGACACGCATCATGATGTAACCCTCACGGGCCAGACCCCAATCAGTACATTACAGCTTGTCAAGAATGTCTTCCCTACTCGTATGTTTGAGGTGCCAGCAAACCCTAACTCTGTTGGAGTGTGTCACATCCAGACTGTAGATAACGGTAACACCAGTCCTGATGAATAGCTCCGGCCCGTCGATATCAGCCACCTGAATTAACACCAAAGACAGGTAGTACAGCAAATGTTAAGAGAAGAGTGCCATTCATTTTCTAAGTCAGACAATGACATTGGGTGCATCAGAAATTTGCAATTGAGCATCTCCCTTAAAGATGATGAACCAGTCAATCGTACTTACTGTACATATCTGTACCAAAGCCTCTGTATCGTGAAATGAAAGAATATTTACATGACCTCATAGCACAAGGCTGGATTGAAAAATCCAACTCATCATACTCTTCTCCAATCGTGTGCGTAAGAAAGAAAGATGGCAGCCTCCGTTTATATATCAATTACCGGGACCTAAACAGAAAGACTCACCCATATCGACAGCCAATTCTGAGGGTGCAGGACATTATGGACAGCCTTGGTGGTAACTGTTTGTTTTCGTCATTAGACCAGGGGAAGGCCTACCACCAGGAGTTTATGTCAAAGGAGAGTAAACTCCTAATGGCTTTCGTGACCCCCTGGGGCCTATATGAATGGCTGCGTAGGGGAGAGTGGGGTAAGATGAGCCAGATTTTACTTATGTGGATCTCCAGGCAAGGGAAATTTAGACAGAAGTAAAACGAAGACATCTACTGTTAATTTGGGATGTTGCCTATCAACTGAAAATATAAGAATGAACCTATGACATAGATCCTTGAAAATATGACCTCAGAAAAAAAGTGTTCATGTGACTCAACTTACCCCAGGCTAGGGGTAAGTTGATCCCAGTCTGTGGGTAAATTGAGCCATTTGGGGGTAAATTGACCATCCTATTTTATGCAAGTATAATCCAAAAAAAAACTTTTAAAAAAGTTATTTAACAATACACTTACCTTTCCAAACAATGTCATTTATTAAAGCTACCTCAAACAACACAAAACAAACCAGTTAAAGTCCAACCTTTCAAGGTTTAGGAAGCTTCTACAGCACATCATTCAGTGGGACAGATCCTACATAGAGGTGGAGGTTGAAGCCATGGGTTGATCTTCTACAGAAGTAGACAGCACATCAGGGTTTGGTCTGTCTGACACCATGGATAGTTCAAACTCTGCGTCAGAGAAAATATCTCTGTTGTAAGGAAAAATCCCTGTGGACCTGAATCCAGAACAGATATTCCATGAATGACACCATGGAATATCTGTTCTGCATTCAGGTCATGAAAAGCCTCATTCACACATACAGGGATGTGGTACAGTATATGCTGGCTGTAATTGGTCTTGAATGGACCATAGACACTCTTGTCCAGAAGCTGCAGGCGATGAGATGTGTGGGGTGGAATTGTGAGCATAACAATCCCCTTTCTCTTTGCTTAAATCAAGTAGTAGCACTATGAGATGGTCAGAGGAGCACTTGGTATGCTGAACCAGATGTTCAAAGAACTCTGCAAAGGTATCTTCATTGATCCAACCACTGGTTCAATTTACCCCACATCATCTGGCTCACTTTGCCCTATAGCCACCATTTTGGTAAAATGGCCTAGCTTAGCAATTCAGGCTAACTTTTAGCTTGATGATTCACATGGTTTCATATGTTGACAAATCACCAAAATGTACCATACACAACTTTAGACCTAGATAAATTTGCTTTGGAACAACAGCGAGTATACCTGAAATGCAGAAAATCAACTTTAACAAGCAAATAAGTGTTTTTGTGGAAAAAAAAACAACTTATCTCTTGTCCCATGTGCTTCTCCTCTTCACAAAAAATTACAAATGATGGAGTCCTTCAGAATGTGTGGTCACATTACACCAAATTTGCATAGTTGCCCAGAAACAGGGGATGGGTCAACTTACCTACTGGGTCATCTTACCCCACTCTCCCCTATCCCTTTTGGGCTGATGAATGGTCCTTCCAGCGATGTATGGAAGAGTGATTAGAAGGCTTGCTAGATGAGATCTGCATCCAATACCTTGACGGCACCTTGGTGTTTAGTAAGACCTTTGAGAACCATGTCCAGGATGTCAGAAAAGTACTGCAAGGGCTTAGTCAACATGGCATCAAACTTCAGCCAAGTAAGTGTGAGCTTTTCAAATCTGAAGTCCGCTATCTGGGTAGAATAGTCTCAGCAGAGGGAAGTAAAGTTGATCCTGCTGACACAGAAGCTGTCCGATTCCTGAAAGACAAGCAACCGAAGAATGTTGGTGAGCTGAGGAGAATACTTGGTCTACTTAGCTACTACAGACAGTACATTAAAGATTTCTCTCGCATTGCTAGCCCTTTGTATGACCTGTTAAAAAGTACTCCAAAAGATAATGCCCACCTAAAAGAAAGCCAGAAACGATCAAAGACAAAATGCATGAAACTTGGTGTCCCATCAAGTAAGCCCATTTTCTGGACTGAACTATGTCAGAGCACTCTTCATAAACTAATTGACTGTTTGCTCCAGCCCCCTGTATTAGCTTTCCCTGACTTTTCACAGCCTTATGTACTGCATACGGATGCATCAGCTCAAGGCTTAGGTGCAGTATTATACCAGAAACAAAATGAGAAACTTCGTGTGATTGCCTATGGATCCTGTACTCTGTCAGCTGCTGAGAAAAACCACCACTTGCACTCAGGCAAGCTTGAATTTCTTGCTTTAAAGTGGTCAATCACAGAAAAATTTTGTGATTACTTGTTTTATGCTCCGTGTATAGTGATAACAACCCCCTTACATATATCCTGTCAACAGCCAAATTGAATGCCACAGGTTGCAGGTGGGTTGCAGAATTGGCAGATTTCCACTTCACAATCAGATATCACCCAGGTCGTGAAAATATTGATGCTGACACACTGTCCCGATTACCCCTTGACATAGGAACGATGATGAAAGAGTGTTCTGAGGAGTTGTCATCTGATGTAATAGCTGCAACAATTCAAGCTGTAGAAGCTCAAGAAAGACCATTCCATGGTCAGTCTCAACCAACTGTTCATCTATTGAAGCCTGTCCAGTAGTACCAACAATAATTCCATTGTCAGGGAAGGAGATCAAAGAAGCTCAAATGCAGGACCAGAATATTAGTCCTGAAATCAAACTGTCTGGAACCAAGCCACAAGGGAAACATCTGAAAACATACAGCCTCAAAACAAAATGCCTGTTTCATGAATTCGGAAATCTTACCATTAATAAAGATAGTATACTCTGCCGAATCACTTCCACACGCACTCAGTTGGTCCTCCCAGAGAAATTTAAAGGAACAGTCTTGCGGGAGCTTCATGATGAAATGGGCCATCAAGGTACAGATCGCACTCTTTCACTCATCCGTGAACATTTCTTTTGGCCATATATGCAGGCAGACATTGAGCATTATGTCACAAAAACATGCAGATGCCTGAAGCAGAAAAAGCCCTGTCATGAGACAAGAGCCCCATTGACAAACATTGTTGCGACTCAGACCGCTGCAAAGGAGGTTTTGAGTATATTTCACCCAATACGCCCAAGCAAATGCTACTACCTCTAAATCAGGCAAAACAGCTGCAGATCGTATCTTTAATGACTTTGCTTTGAAATTTGGCTTCCCTTCTTCGCATCCATTATGATCAAGTTGGGGAGTTTGAGAATAAATTCTTTGAAAAGCTCCAAAACTACTGTGGTGTCATAGGCTCCAGAACGACCCAATATCATCCGCAAGGCAATGGCCAAGCCGAACGTTTGGACATTGTTGCAATTGCTAAGAACGCTCACAGAAAGTCAAAAATATTATGCTTATAATTGTACCCACTGAGAAGTTACAGGGTTTTCTCCTTCCTACTTGTTACATGGAAGGTCTCCAAGACTGTCTGTCGACATGTTGCTTGGCTTGAGTTCAGAAGTGCCTACTTGTAATCAGAAAGAATATGTGGAAAAGGAAACACGGAATGGAAGAGGCATATAAAATCGCTAGAGAGTGTGCTCAAAAATCTGCTGACAGGAGCAAAAAGATCTTTGACAGTAAGGTAAGGAGTACCACACTGCAGCCAGGTGATTGTGTTCTTGTAAAGAACCTAACACCACGAGGGGGCCCTGGAAAACTTCGTAATTTCTGTGAAGATAATATTCATGTAGTTGTGAGACAGATGTTTCGTGAGCTCCCAGTTTATAAATTGCAGCCAGAAAAAGGAAAGGGACGATCCAGAGTCCTCCATCACAACTTATTAATGCCTTGTGATCACATACCCCTTGAAAATGCTCCGCCTTCAAAGCTCAGACCCAAATGTTCTTTAGAAAAGCCTCAAATCAGCCAGGGGGAATTTGATGATGGGAGTGAAGATGAAGTCGAATTCCATTATGTACCACCACAAGTACCTCAGCCAAACCATTTTGTTGAACCTGAAAGCCTCGAACCACTACCTACCACAGAGTCTGATGAAGTGGGGTCTTGGAACAAGTTCCTGCGTCAATGTTGTCTGTGAAGAGTGACCAAGAGGATCAAGAGCCACCTAAAGGTACCAATAGTGCAGAACAAGAGTTTAACTTACCTGTTAAAAGAACTCTTGCACTGCCACATTTTTTTTTGTGAGTGAAAGAGACTTGTGTTGAAAGAGAAAGATAATGTCGAGACAACATTTCTTTTGTAGGGGAGTGTGTGACAGATTGAAATATGAATTTAAATGTTTAAAATTATTCTGTTCTCTCTGAAAGATGAAAACAGTAAAAATAATTTACAAATACTTTGAATATGGTTACAACTGTTTATAAAATCTATTGCTATAATTTGTTTGTAGTTTTAGTTCATCTGCAATCTATTAGTTTGGTACAATAAGATCGATTGCTTTTGCCTGCCTGTTCACTTTTGTACAAGAAGATCGATTGCTTTTACCTGCCTGTTCACTTTTGTACAAGAAGATCGATTGCTTTTACCTGCCGGTTCACTAGAGGGAGAACTCGCGAGTTTCTTCATTTGGCAGTGGCAGTTCCCTGAGAAGGGAAGAGATGCTGCATCAGTGCTGATGTTATAGGCACGCTTCTGTGAGAAAGTTGTGTCTGAAGCTCTGTGTGCACACACGCTATTTTAATGGCACACATGACTGAGTGATTACGCTCCAGCAAGTCCATATAAGGGCATCTACATCACACTACTCCAGCTTCTATTTGTCTGAAGTAAGTGTGAAAGGATGCCTGGGGCGTGGCCAGCAACGCAGCGTCTTGTTCCCTTCTCAGGGAAAGGTGTTACATACATAACCCGGTGTAGTTCCCTTTCGAGGGAACTCGACACTGCATCAGTACTGACACTATTTGAACGCCAATACCCACGTCGTCACGCACCGGTCAATGACTGTGCCAGAGGCCGTGAGAGAGCACAAGCAGACTGGGAACAGACCATCAAGGCCCTGCGCGACCTGGAACCCTGGAGAGGGGTCCAAATCCAGGTTATAGAACCTGATAAAGGTGTGCGGAGAGGACCAACCTGCCGCAGCACAAATATCTTCAAGGGGAACACCCCTGGCCAAGGCACTGGATGAGGCAATACTCCTAGTAGAGTGAGCCCTGATGCCGAGAGGCAATTCAATACCGCGCACTTCATAGGCCTGAGCTAATGGCCTCCACTACTCAGTGTGCCTGGCACTGCTTGGAAACTGGATTACAATTATTCCGGGCCCCCAAGACAGACAAAAATGGGGCGGAGGAGTTACTCCACAAGCTAGAGCTGTGGACATAAGCCCTCAAGGCCCTCAGTGGGCAAAGCAAATGCGGCCTCTCCTGTTCCACTGACTCATGGGGTGTGGGACAGTAGGCCCGCAGTATGACTGGACAGCCAGCCGTCCTGGGCACCTTAGGGACATATCCTGCCCCGGGGTGCAGAAAAGCCTTGGACATGCCAAGAGAAAAGAATCTAATCTCATCTCGGGGGGGGTGGGGGGGTTGGGGGGTATAGGATTGCCCCCTGCGCCTGAGAGAGGAGAACCTCCCATGGGGTGCCATTCAGGAGGGAGGCTAGGACTGAGAATCAACTTGAGAGGGCCAACGAGGGGCAACTAGGAGAAAGTTGACCCGGTCGTGGCGCACTCTATCTAGGACTTGTGGGAGCAGAGCTACCGAGGGGAAGGCGTGCAGATAGAGCCTCAGCCACGTCCATACCAAATCCGCTCCACCATGAGGTGGTGGAGACGTCACTCCCCGGGCCTCAGCACCTGCCTCGACAGGAAGTCTGCTTCCCTATTTAAATGCCCTGGGATGGAAATTACTCTAAGTGAAAGGAACCTGGTCTCTGCCCATAACAGAATCTGCTGTGCCAACCTGAAACGGGGGCACAAACACCGACCGCCCTGATGATTGATATTGGGAACCACTGCAGTGCTGTCTGTCTGTACTAAGACATGGCAGCCCCTGAGTTGTGGAAGAAAGTGTTAGAAACACAGCCCTCATCTCCAGGCAGTTTATGTGCCACAAGAGATAAGGGCCCTCCCATAGACCCTGGGCAGGACAGCCATCCCATGCCGCTCCCCAGCCCAAAAGCGAGGCATCTGTTAAAAGAGTCCTGCAACGGTGACACGCCCCTAGGACTGGGACCCAAGGAAACCGGGGTCTTACCACATAAGAAGGGTACGAAGCCCACAGCACGTAACCCTTACAACCCTGAGGGGATGTCTGCGAGGATGAAAGCCCGCATCCCTGAGCCAGAGCTGGAATGGCCTCATGTGGAGCAGAACCAAAGAGATAACCTTGGCTGCTGCCAACATGAGGCCGAGCACCCTCTGTGCCTCGGTGACAGAGAGGCCTCGGCCTAGCCGAATAGCTTTCACCGCTGACAAGATGGAAGCCACCCTAGCGGGAGACAGATGTGCCCGCATCATGGTGGGGTCCCAAACTAGCCCCAGAAGGGTGGTTCTCTAAAAAGGAGAAAGCACACACTTTCTGGGTCGAACCTGAGGCCTAGAGACTTCATATGGGCAAGCACAGCATCTCGATGACTGGCCGCCATAGCTGTCCACTGGGCCAGAATGAGCCAGTCGTCCAGGTAATTCAGTACACCGATGCCCTGGAGACACAATGGTGCTAGGGCAGTGTCCATGCCCTTTGTAAACCTGCATGATGAAAGGGCTAGGCCAAAAGGAAGAACACAATACCGGTAGACTTCGCCGCCAAAAGTGAACCTGAGGAACTTTCTGTGCTCCGGCATAATGCCTATGGTAAAATAAGTGTCCTCAATGTTGATCGTCACAAATCAGTCTTTGTACCTGATCTGGGACACGATAACCTTGAGCGTGAGCATCTTGAACCTGTAAGTCTTCAGAGTAAATTTCAGAACCTACAGGTCCAAAATCGGACGCCGCCCCCTGTCTCTCTTGGGAACAATGAAATATCGGCTGTAAAGCTGGAGTCCCACCCTGGGAAGGGAACATGCTCTATGGCCCCTTTCCTCAGGAGTGAGAAAAGTTCCTCTTGAAGGAACACCGCCTGGTGTCTGCCAACAATCGTGGGCAGCACACCCTGGAAGTGATGAGGACGGGAGGAGAACTGGATCCTGTCACCTTTTTCTATGGTATTAAGGACCCACTGAGACACCCCTGGCAGACGTTTCCAAGTTTCCTGGCTGTCTGACAGTGGTGTCAACCTCACGCAGACCTCCCGGGTACCCTGAAACTGGCAGGTGCCGACCAAGGGAGATCCATGCAAGGAAGAGGAGCATGCACAGACCCCTCTGCTCCCCGAAACGCCAGAGGTGGCAGGGCAGTCAGTAGGGGAGCCTGAATGCAGCCGACTGGCATTTACCTCCTGGTGCCTGTTGATGACAATAATCACTGCACCACAGAACAAGCCCTGAGATAAACCGGGGCATCCAGGAGAGAGGACATATCCTCATCTTTAATATTAGTTAAATTGACACACAGGTGCCACTCCATGGCAACCAGCACAGCCATTGCACGGCCTATGGAGCGGGCTGTCTGCGGGCTGTCTGCTTTGAAGCATCTCTTCAATCCCAGGCATCGCCCCATACCATGGCTTTCAAGCCCTATAGTGGCCAAATAGTCAGACATGGCAGGAGAAATAATGCGCGCTGAAAATGGAATTCTTCAAGACCTCGACACCTCGGCATGGAGGTCTGGGAAAAACGGCAGCCCCTCACGTGAAGGTGGCCTGTGGCCTGAAGTCAGAAAGCGGTCGTCAAGCTTATAATGGATGACACTTACTTCCTCTTCAGGCCAATCTAATTTTAGCCTAGACACAGCGCGTGTCACCGGCTCGAGGAGCTGCTCGAACGCAGCTGATTGCATCGGCTATTCAGAGGGGGAAAGCCCTTCCCTGGAAAGCAGCATGCTCACTTCTGGGTTGGGAGAATTCTCTGTGTGAAAGGGAACCCTGTGTTCATGACATACTTTATCATCTCCCTCTTTTCAGATAGCAGTCTGAACAATAAAATGTTATAATGTTCTTATGTGATTATAATATAAGGTTTAAAAGTGTATAAATGTTAAAATGATATCGATTGTGTTTGGTTGGAAATGTTAAAATTTGTATAATTTTAAAGATGCACGAGCTCAGGCGTGAGAGGGCACAAGGCCTACTGAATATATATATTAATTCCGTAATTTAGTGGTGATTGACTGATTTGTGGAAAAAAGGTGAATATATTGAGATGTGAAAAGTGGATTACAGAATTGATTAACTTATTTAAAGAGTATATAAATGTTATTTTAAATTGTCTGTATCAGGCATTTCTAAAAAGCTGTATTAAGTAATTAAGAGTTTCTGTTAAAATGTGTGAAATGAAGAAACAAGACAACTGATGCTGTTTTGCAAAGTTATTGTAAATTGTGATAAATACAGATTTCCCATAAAGTTGGCAGTGAGGAAACCCCTATGAAAATACTTTTTCGTCTCCCTTTTTTCGGAGGTTTAACACATCAGCAAGGTCTCTCCTTGGTAAATATTTCTTTTTTTTTAATTGAAAAATCAACAATCACAAATATAAGCATGTGTACAGAAATTCTCCATTTTCATTTTTCAAGCAACAAAGAGCAAACACCCCCACCCTGCCACCCAAAACAAAAACAAACCCCCAGACAAAGACACACACACACACACACACACACGCACACGCACACACACGCACAAACACCCCACATCCCCCTGTTACAACAACTGAAGAAACGGAGGAAAGGTTATGCATACAATCCAATTTTTGCCCGAATTAGTACTTTAATCAGGTAACACACGTTGTCTCCTAAAATAAGAAAAAACAGGTTGCCACTTGCAAATAAAGGTGCCAGTAGAACCCCTCAGTGTATATTTTTTTTTTATTTCTCCAACTTAAGAAAAAACATCAAATCCTTAAACCACTGAGAGATGGAGGGACATCTTATTGCTTTCCAGTATAGAAGTATACAACATCTGGCCAACAAAGATGAGAAGGCTAAAACATCTTTGTGTACAGAACTCAGTGATACTGACTCATTGTTAATACCAAATATATACCGAACAGTGGGCATGGCATCAATTGCACTTCAAATATGGAGGACATAATGCCGAAAAAACTGTCCAGAATGCATGTAATTTTGGGCAGAGAAAATGACATCTGTCACATCAATGACATCTGTCCTCAACCCCTGGATAGATTTTTGCCTGTTTATATTTGGAAAGATGAATTCTGTACAAAACCTTAAACTGAATGAGACTGAGGTGGGCACAGTAAGTGGTAGACCGTATCCTATCTACGGCTTTCTCCCACTGTTCGTCGCCAGACTGCAACCCTAACTCCTCCTCCCAAGTGGTCCTGGTTTTATCTGTATTACAGCTATTGAGAGATAAAATGAAACTGTATATCCGGGAAATCAAACTACGCTGGTGTGGAGTGAACATGAATAAACTCTCCCAAGGTTGCTTGGGGGGTACAGCAGGAAAATTGGGAAGGCATTTAGATACAAAGCTGCAGACTTGGAGATATCAAAAAACAAGTACAGGCTGGCAAAACTTCTAAAGATGCCATCTTCGTACAAATTCTAAAGTTGCTTGATGCATTTTCGTTCCATAGTGAGAAAGCTGAATCTAAAAAAGATGAAAGAAACAAATGATTTTTATTCAGGGGGCCCAGTGCTGATAGAGCCCTAAATTTAAAGTGATGCCTAAACTGAAACCAAATCTTAAGTGTGTTCAGTATGACTGGATTGTCAGTATATTGAGATGGTTTGATCTGAAGGGGTGAGCAAAGCAGAGCAGATACAGAGCATGATCTACAAGACAGTAGCTCTAGATTGCACCAAGTGGATTCCGTTGAATTGGTCCAGGAGTTTAGTTTTTGGATATGTGCAGCCCAGTAGTATATTTGAAAATTGGGCAAAGCAAGCCCACCACTGAGCCTGCAATAGAGTCTTACAGATTCTGGGAGGTTTTCCACGCCAAAGAAAAGAATTAATGATTTTATCTAAAGAATCAAAAAAATACTTAGGTAAAAATAATGGAAGCCATTAAAAAAATAAAGAAACTTAGGCAGAATGTTCATTTTAACTGCATTGATTTTTCCCGTTAAAGACAGAGGTAGACTGCTCCACCTCTGAAAATCCGACTTCATGTCTGCCACAAGCGGAGCAAGATTGGCATGAAAAAGTTTGGGTAAGGAACGGGTCACCATAATACAAAGGTTTTTAAAGCCTGAACAGTGAATGGAAGGTTCAGATGTTGAAGTTGTAGAGCGGTATTGTTTACTTACTTTATTGTTTAGATCCGGTATTGTTTACCGGATAACACTCACTCTTATGAAAATTCAGTTTGTATCCTGAAAAAGAGCCAAAATCATTTAAGATAGATAAAATAATAGGAACAGAGGCTGCAGGATCCATCACATATAGCAACAACTCATCAGCATATAATGGATATCTAATATACCGCCCCTAATATCAGTGCTAATATTATTTGTACGAACACTGGCTTGTGGGAATTTGTAAAGGAGGCAGATCCAGGAGACAAATGTATCACCAAACCCAAATTTCTTTAATATCGCAAACAGGTATTCCCACAACGACTCTATCAAAAGCTTTCTCAGCATCCGATGAGACTACAACCTCAGGGAACGGGAGATGACTGCTTAGAGTAAATTAAATTGAAAAGTGTACGAGTGTTAAAAATGAATGCCGCCCTTTTATGAATCCAATCTGCTCCATATATATGGTACGTGGTAGTACATTTTCTAACCGGGATGCAATTAACACTTTCACATCGGCATTCAGCAGTGACAGCGGTCTGTACGACCTGCATAGGTTGGGATCCTTGCCCTTCTTCAAGAGAAGGGCTATTGAGGCTTGATTAAAAGAGGGTGTTAGCATGCCCTGATCCAGAGATTCATTGAACACACCAAGAAGCAGCGGTGCCAATTTATCACTAAACTTTTTTAAAAACTCAACTGGAAAACCATCTGGGCCTGGGGCTTTATTAGACTGCATCGCCTTTATTGAAGCTCTGACTTCTTCAAGAGATAGTGGAAAGTCCGTGTCCCTTACAGAGACCATAACAATAACAGGAAAATCAACACTTTGAAGGAAGTCGCCCAGTCTCTTATTATAAGTAAGGCATTCAGATTTATAAAGAGTAGAGAAATATGACTTAAATACTGCATTAATCTCTATGGGATCGGTACTGGTAATTTGAGTCATTATTAATCTGCGGTATTAGGCGTGGTGCAGCCTGCCGTCTTAGCTGATGAGCTAACAATCTGCTTGGTTTGTCACCGTGTTCATAATATGATCCATGAGTTTGTAATAGCATGCGTTCATTTTCATTTTGTATAGCTCTGGAGAAGGGTTGGACTCGTAGCTCTGATCGAGTTGGCTGATAGCCGATGAAATTTCCCTGAGTTTAGCTCTGTGCTTCCGATAGGCTTTCAGAATCTCCCATAATAACGAGCACAGAGTAGAGTCAAGGCGATTAAACAACAAGAATTCATCAATAGCTTTAGAAATAGATGCACAGAAATCCTTGTCTGCTAGGAGATGCAAATTAAACCGCCAAGGGGTTGTGTAGGTCTATGGGTTAAGAACTGGATATCCAACACTAGAGGAGCATGATCAGAAATCACAATGCCCAAATTATCTGCAGATACAACGGAGTGATTAAGGTGGCTATCAATAAAAAAAACAATAAATTCTGGAATATGAATAATCCACAAGGGAGAAAAATGAGAATTTCTTGATCCCAGGGTTGCGACATCTCCAAGGGTCTACTAAGCCGTTTTGTGACATGAAATCGGAGAACGATTTAGACATTGCAGATTGGGAACAGCATGAGAACTAGAACAATCCAAAACAGAGTTCAAAACACAATTTAAATCACCACCAAGAATGATCAAATGGGTATTTAAAAAAGGAAGAAAAATATTTGCAAAATCAGGGTCATCAAAGTTTGGAGTGTAAATATTAACTAGCAAAACCTTGGTCTGTATCAACGTACCAGCCACAATGACATATTTGCCATTCCTATCTACAATTATATGGGTAGGTGAAAACCGTATGCTTCTATTTACTAGGATGGCCACCCCTCGTGCCTTAGAATTAAAATTGGAGTGGAAAGTTTGACCGATGAAACCTTTGATGATCTTTGAGTTGGAGGTGTGTTTCCTGTAAAAATACTATGTCGGTGTGTAAGCGTTTCAAGTGGGTAAAAACCCTAGACCGTTTAATAGCAAGACCCATGCCCCTAATATTCCAGGTATGGAACCAGACAGGTGCACCACTGCCAGCTAAACGTGGGCGGTATTAGTGTCAGCCATCCATCCATCCATCCATCCATCCATCCATCTTCTACGGCTTATCCGGAGCCGGGTCGCGGGGGCAGCAGTCTAAGCAGGGATGCCCAGACTTCCCTCTCCCCAGACACTTCCTCCAGCTCTTCCGGTGGAATACCGAGGCGTTCCCAGGCCAGCCGAGAGACATAGTCCCTCCAGCGTAACCTAGGTCTTCCCCTGGGCCTCCTCCCGGTTGGACATGCCCGGAACACCTCCCCAGGGAGGCGTCCAGGAGGCATCCAAAACAGATGCCCGAGCCACCTCAGCTGACTCCTCTCGATGTGGAGGAGCAGCGGCTCTACTCTGAGCTTCTCCCGAGTGACAGAGCTCCTCACCCTATCTCTAAGGGAGCGCCCAGCCACCCTGCGGAGGAAACTCATTTCGGCCGCCTGTATCCAGGATCTCGTCCTTTCGGTCATGACCCAAAGCTCATGACCATAGGTGAGGGTAGGAACGTAGATCAACCGGTAAATAGAGAGCTTCGTCTTGTGGCTCAGCTCTTTCTTCACCACAACAGATCGGTATATCGACCGCATCACTGCAGAAGATACACCAATCCGCCTGTCGATCTCTCGCTCCATCTTTCCCTCACTCGTAAACGAGACCCCAAGATACTTAAACTCCTCCACTTGAGACAGGAGCTCTCCACCAACCTGAAGGGGGCAAGCCACCCTTTTCCGACTGAGAACCATGGTCTCAGACTTGGAGGTGCTGATTCTCATCCCCGCCGCTTCACACTCGGCTGCAAACCGTCCCAGTGCACGCTGAAGGTCCTGGTTTGAGGAAGCCAGCAGGACAACATCATCTGCAAAAAGCAGAGACGAAATCCTGTGGTCCCCAAACCGGACTCCCTCCGGCCCCATACTGCGCCTAGAAATCCTGTCCATATAAGTAATGAACAGGACCAGTGACAAAGGGCAGCTCTGCCGGAGTCCAACATGCACCGGGAACAAGTCTGACTTACTGCCGGAAATGCGAACCAAACTCCTGCTCCGGTCATATAGGGACCGGACAGCCCTTAACAGAGGGCCCCGGACCCCATACTCCCAGAGCACCCCCCACAGGTCACCACGAGGGACACAGTCGAATGCCTTCTCCAGATCCACAAAACACATGTGAACTGGTTGGGCAAACTCCCATGAACCCTCCAGCAACCTGGCGAGGGTATAGAGATGGTCCAGTGTTCCACGACCGGGATGAAACCCGCATTGTTCCTCCTGAATCCGAGGTTCGCCTATTGGCTGAATTCTCCTCTCCAGTACCCTGGTATAGACTTTTCTGGGGAGGCTGAGGAGTGTGATCCCCCTATAGTTGGAACACACCCTCCGGTCCCCCTTCTTAAACAGAGGGACCACCACCCCAGTCTGACAGTCCAGAGGCACTGTCCCCAACCTCCATGCGATGTTGCAGAGGCGTGTCAACCAAGACAGCCCCACAACATCCAGAGACTTGAGGTACTCATGGCGGATCTCATCCACCCCCGGTGCCTTGCCACTGAGGAGCTTCTCAACTACCTCAGTGACCTCAGCTTGGGGAATCGACGACTGAGCCCCCACCCTCTGCTTCCTCAGTGGAAGACATGTCAGTGGGGTTGAGGAGAACCTCGAAGTATTCCTTCCACCATCCGAGGATGTCCCCAGTCGAAGTCAGCAGATTCCCACTCCCACTGTAAACAGTGTGAGCAGGGCACTGCTTCCCCCTCCTGAGGCGCCGGACGGTTTGCCAGAATTTCTTCGAGGCCAACCGATAGTCCTTCTCCATGGCCTCACCGAACTCCTCCCAGACCCGAGTTTTTGCCTCCGTAACCACCCGGGCTGAAGCTCGTTTGGCTTTTTGGTAGCTATCAGCTGCCTCCGGAGTCCCCCGAGCCAACCAGGCTCGATAGGACTCCTTCTTCAGCTTGACGGCATCCCTTACGTCCGGGGTGACCTTGGTTCGGGGATTGCCACCACGACAGGCACCGGAGACCTTACGGCCACAGCTCCGAGCGGCCGCGTCGACAATGGAGGTGGAGAACATGGTCCACTCGGACTCAATGTCTCCAACCTCCCTCGGGATCTGGTTGAAGCTCTGACGGAGGTGGGAGTTGAAGATCTCTCTGACCGGAGACTCTGTCAAACGTTCCCAGCAGACCCTCACAGTACGTTTGGGTCTGCCAAGTTTGTCCAACTTCCTCCCCCGCCATCGGATCCAACTCACCACCAGGTGGTGATCAGTTGACAGCTCTGCCCCTCTCTTTACCTGAGTGTCCAAGACATACGGCCGGAGGTCAGATGAAACAACCACAAAGTCGATCATCGACTTCCGACCTAGGGTGTCCTGGTGCCATGTGTACTGATGGACACCCTTATGCTTGAACATGGTGTTCGTTATGGACAAATTGTGACCAGCACAGAAGTCCAATAACAGAACACCACTCGGGTTCAGGTCGGGGGGCCGTTCCTCCCAATCACGCCCCTCCAGGTGTCACTGTCACTGCCCACATGAGCGTTGAAGTCCCCCAGTAGAATGACGGAGTCCCCGGTCGGAGCACTTTCCAGCACCCCTTCCAGACACGCCAAGAAGGTCGGGTACTCTACACTGCCATTTGGCCCATAAGCACAAATAACCATGAGAGACCTATCCCTGACCCGAAGGCGCGGGGAAACGACCCTCTCGTTCACCGGGGTGAACTCCAACACATGGTTGCTGAGCTGGGGGGCTATGAGCAAGCCCACACCAGCCCGCCGCCTCTCACCATGGGCAACTCCAGAGTAGTAGAGAGTCCAGCCTCTCTCAAGGAGTTGGATTCCAGAGCCCAAGCTGTGTGTGGAGGTGAGCCCAACAATATCTATTCGGTATCTCTCAACCTCCCGCACCAGCTCAGGCTCCTTTCCCCCCAGCGAGGTGACATTCCATGTCCCTAGTGCCAGATTCCGTGTCTGGGGATTGGGTCGCCGAGGCCCCCGCCTTCGACTGCCACCCAATCCACATTGCACCGGCCCCTTACGGTTTCTCCTGCATGTGGTGGGCCCACAGGAGATCGGCCCCACGTCGCTCTTTCGGGCTGAGCCCGGCCGGGCCCCGTGGGGTGTCAGCCATTCATCCAAAAACAACTACACAAAATAAATTAAAACAGGACCTGTGAAGCCAGGGGGATCCCCATCCCCCCACCCCTGTGCACACGCATCTGACACTTAAACCCAAACACACACCCAACACACAAGTAGAGTCCCCATTCTAACAGTAAACCCAGGGGACTGCAACACAAACTATCAAATAAGAAACCTACCGCCACCCACACAAATAAATGTGCTAACGACACGGAGAACAAGCCTATCCTGAACAAAGAGAAGGCTCCAGCAGATTTAACACAACAGAAATTATGAGCAACTACTGTATATCTGGTTCACAGCTACTCCTCCCCGGTCTACATAAATATATAAACAAAGTTTCTAGAGGAAAATAAATTCCCAAAATAAATTGACCAGGCATTTATGGCTGCCGCCGCACCTCGTTGAAGGCAGACCGGGCTTTTGCTGATTTTAACGTATGGTCGGGAAAGATAGAAATGTTCAGGCCCTTAAACTGAATTCGCTGTAATTCTCTGGTGTGCCGTAAGACATCAAGACACTCGCTATGATAGTGAAATTTGGCCACAATGGCTCGTGGTCGTTCACCAGGCTTTGGTACGGGCTGTAGAGTGCGATGTGACCTGTGCAGAACCGGCTCCTTTTCCAGACTCAGTGCCTCCCTCAACAGCGCGGCAACACTTGAGACAGTGGAGCTATTGGGACCCTCAGGAACACCGATTATCCGGATATTTTCGCGCCGTGACCTAGCTTCCAGATCTTCGCATTTGGTCTCAAGTTTTTGAACTCAGCAGTAAGACATTGCATGTCACATTGCATTACAGCAATATCATCGTTGCAAACAAAAAGTGAGCGCTCCATCTCAACCACGGTGCCCTTTAATTCCTGCACCGCAGCCTCATTGCTGGACAGCTGTGCCTTCACAACCTGCAGCTCTGACTTTATTGTTAATAAATCATTCCCAATGTACGTTCTATGTACATAGTTCGGCCTTAAAAACCTCAGTGATTTTGGGCCTCAAAAAGGACAGCAGCTCTGACTTTAATGAGTCAATATCAGCTTTAAAAGCTGCCTGTTACACGATGGGCTGTTCACACGGAGGTGAATCATGCGAAGGCGAGGTCACAACTGTTGCACCAGGCTGCAGCTGTGACTGAGTCGTGCTACGGGTCTTAGTAGTTTTATCATAATTACCTCTAGATTCAAATATCCAAACAACGAAGGTAAACCGAGGGATTAAGAGCAAAAAGAAAAGTGAAAAGCTCGAAATAATAACAACGCCCCCTTGGTAAATATTTCAAAACAATCTGTGGTTTCAAGATGTGCTACTCGAGAAATGGGCAATGTTGAGGACTGTAGATGCAGTTGCCAGCCAAGGACACTTAAGCTCAGACATCAGAAGATGTCCAGCAGTACTATCAGCAAAGAACTGGGAAAAACCAGTGGGACCCAGGTTCACTGGATGTCTGCCCAGAAGTGGTCTTTATTAAGGAATTTTAGCAAAAAAGGCATTAGCTACAACATAGAAACACATGCTAAATGACCCAACTATGTACACAGAAAAATAGGAACTGGTGTGCATAAAAATGCAAGCAGGTGCTCTGGCTAATGTCAAAGTTTTCAATATTTGGCTATAGCAGGAGCAGGTTGTTTGCCAAAGGGCTGGACTCGGATACAGTAATGAGGCAACAGTTATGCATGGTGAAGGTTCTTTGCAAGTTTGGAGATGCATTACTGAAAATGATGTCCTCTGTGCTGAGATATACATGAAGATACTTATCCATCATGCAATACCGTCATGGAGGAGTCTGATTAACACCAAATTTATTCTGCAGTAGGACAATGACAAACATACAATGTCATCTGGGTAAAGAACCAGTCTTGATGGTTTGGTCCCCAAAAGGGTATGAGGCAGCCTACATCCACAGAAGGTCTGTGGGTAGTTATTCAAGATGTTTTCTAACAACCTACTTGCCAAGTTCCTTCAAAAACTGTGTGCAAGTATACCTAGAAGAATTTATGCTGTTTTAATGCTGTTCTGTAGGCAAAATGTTGTAAATATTCCAAATATTTTTTGCCTACAAAACCGTTCAAATGAATTCTGTTGAATATCACAATTTGATAATTGCCTTCAGGACCTGCTAAAGCCCCTGGATATTAGTGGAATAGAAGTATGACTTCCCATTTTTCTTTATCTATTCTATTTTTCTTTATTCCTCACTCTAGGTTTGTGAGTTTAATAATTTAATTGATCTAAAGAAGCTCAGATACTAATTCACTGCTCTCTAACTTTGTTTTACAGCATAGCATTATACTGCAGAAACCGCAAGAGAAAAATGTATTTATAATCAATTTATTTATAAGCTAATTATTATATAATCTAATTATTTTATGACAATGTACTACAATGTAAAAACAGAATACAATACAGTAGAAAAACAATGAAAAAACATTTAGTAGCTCTGCAACTTTATCAGTGAACAAACATTGTAAACCGGTTTATAAACTGCAATATATACAGGCCAGGTACACAATATATACAGACAAGGACATTTCTCTCATTTGGCCAATAACATACTATCCTTTGATAATTTGTAAAATGTATTTGCATATAAAATAAATAGCCTTTTTACAGCCTTCAAATGACCAGCCATAACCTAGAGGAATGGCATGATGGCTATCATGGCATGGTTTATCTGAAGCTAACTCTAGGGATGGTTAGAAGACCTCAGGATTGGCCAGGAGTGGCAGAAAGAAAGAGAGGTCATCAGATATCTATTTTTATCTCAAGACTTCTCTTGCCAATTACTTTTCTTAAAGCCTGTATAGAGATATGAAGCTGCAAATGTCAGAAAAAAAAAACTTAATGGAATCCATAAACTCAGTGGAGAGGTTTTATGCATGTTTATGTTGTTCTGCAACCTCTGTTAAATGTAGCTGTGTGTGATGCACTATAAAATGCTTTAAGGAACACTTGCAGCATCCAAATCACCAAGCCAATTATGCTGACATTCCTTACAAATCTAGTCAAGAATTTAGTAAAAGATAATGACTGTCATTAAAAAAGTTAGCTTATTTTTTTCTTTTGCTTTATATCTTTCGCATGCATTGTCTTGCGCATGTACACTTGTTATAATGTCTGCTAATTTAAATAGAATATTTTAATGCTTTTTATTCATCTGAGAGTAAGAGGGATTCTGCTTGAAGCCCTGTCTGATAGGGAAATGCATTTGTAAAATCCTGCATAGTCTATCCCCTAGAGCAGGGGTTGGCAACCTTAAACACTCAAAGAGCCATTTTGAACCGTTTCCCACAGAAAAAAAAAAACACAGGGAGCCACAAAACCCATTCGACATCTAAAATGAAGATAACACTGTATATATATTGTATATACAATAGCCAATCTGAAAATAGCTATATCCGGGAAAGATTTAACCCAACAACCAATGAAAAAAACAGTTTTTTCTACACTTTCCAAAAACGTGTAGAAAAAACTGTTTTTTTCATTGGTTGTTGGGTTAAATCTTTCCCGGATATAGCTATTTTCAGATTGGCTATTGTGTAGCCTCTTTTTTGATTGGCTAACTTCAGGGGAGACGCGCTTGATTGCTGCGCGGTTCCAGACAGTGGTGCGGACTGATACATTTTGGGCGCTGCAGCTTATTAAATATATGATAAATATTCAAAAAGTTTTTCTGCGTGAGAAATACGATGTGTGGCGTGAGAAACACGCACCCAAATGCGTGAATATCACTTTCAATGCGTGACACCTGACAGCCCTGCACAAAATTTTTAACTTGCCGGCTGCAGCAAACCAAAAATGCGTCTGCGTTGGATTTCACAAGTCGGCAGTTATGACGCATATTTTGAGCGACAAAAATTAAACACGGTTTATTTTAATGTTACAAGAGCATCATAATCTTAGAATTTAGAATTACTTTTTATTTTAAACTAACTAAAATAAAATAAATTTGAATTAAAATTCTACAGGGAGCCGCAGCAGAGGGATGAAAGAGCCACTTGCGGCTCCGGAGCCGCGGGTTGCCGACCCCTGCCCTAGAGGAACAAAACAAGGAACTCTTAAAAAGTCCTTTTTTTATAAAGCATAGCAAGTGTTAGGACTCAGCCCGGACTTTGGCCACATGCATTTGTTTATGTTCCTCGTCACGTGTCTGCCCCGCCTTTGTCTACTCCTCCCGTCTCCACACACGTGTTTCCCATTGTCATTACCCTGTCTATTTAACTGTGCCGCGTTGCCTTGTTCAGCTCAGAATCTACTGTGGTTTTGTCCTGTCTCTATTCCGTGTCATGTTTCGTGTCTTTTATTAAACCCCGTTTATTTGGCTATCCTGCATTTGGGTCCATTTTATTCCCGTGTTCGTGACAGCAAGAGAGACCATCCATAATGTCTTAGTGTATTGTGCAATTACTAATATTTGTTCACCATCTGGTTTCCAAGACAAAATCACAACATAAAGAGCTTAATCAGCCAATTATGTCACATTATAAGCAAAGCCTTTAAATAGAGACTAGAACATTATAATTCTTTGGAAGGTTTGAAGTGTAAACTGCTCTCTTATTTTACAAGAAAAATTGCAGACAATTACTCTGCAACAATATTGTGTTTAATAGAGTACACATTAAGCAATTCTGCTGGAGCTGAGGAGTAAAGAGCCTATTTAAAAGCCAGGTTCTACAATTAGGTTGTGGCAAAGTTCCACTGGTTTCATCAGCCATACATTTTCTTAATAGGTCAAATAGTCATATAGCAGAAGTCCAAACATATCCTGGTGATAGGCAATAAAGTTTTCAGTGATAGTCATGAAAGAAATATATGAACTATTACACAGGGGACCTAGGGTGCTGTTTTTTATAACTTAATATGTTAGCCACTATCTTTGCCCAGAAGAATCAACTGTTTTCATTCATAAAGACACTTTTTAGGGGCACCAAATCTAAGAGGTGTTTCTTTCAACTGTGACTACAATTCAATCATGCCTTGGCGGAGGCTGTGCAAGATGGGATAATGGTAGTCAATATTCAACATGGTTTTGAGTGACTCCCCATGGCATTAGTGACTGGAACATATTGATTCTTGCATCTTTGCCACTTCATTGACTTACCATGCAACTGCAGTCTGTGAAAAGGGGTCTGCTGATCCCTGAGATATATGTAACAGAGTTGTTTTAATTATGTGTGCAAACAGAATGAAAATTGGATCGTTGACTGAAGTGGTGCAACTGGAACAATAATGGCACTAATTGCTTTTGCTTTGCTTCCTCCACAGATCAATAGTTAGATGTGCACTCTGTGGAGCTCTGGCACATGTACAGTAAGCTTCCTGGAAAACAGAATCAGAGTTACTTAAATGTGTAACTATAATAATGTTTGTGATATTTTTAATATAATGATATTTTCTATGTTCAGTGTGGGGTCTACTTCTCATTCATTAATTTAATGTTAATCAGTTAGGTTCACAGTGACCTTTTAGCTGCCATCTCTGGCTGAGGGTCTCACCTTCCCCAGGCTTTGTCCCAAAACAGTGCTAAAATAAAAAACCTTGCAAAATAAAACACTCAGATGGCTAGAACAATTTAGTGAGTGGACTTCCTTCCTTTCAGATGTGCCTTCCCTGGGCTGTGGCTATTTCTCCATGCACAGCAGGGAATCCGCTTTGTGGCTTTTAAAATACTGCTTTTTGGTGTGCTACCTCCTGAGACACATTCTTCTCTTTCATTCTTTGTATTTTTCTTTATTTGTGCCAATCTGTTTCGAACCTACTGGCAGCTTGGTGGAGATGTGAGGGCCTGAGAAATAGAGGCAGTAGCACCAAATTTCTTTTCAGTTTTCCAACACCCTAATCCTCCTCTTTTTCTGCCAAGCTCAATCATTATATTGCAGTTTCATTGACTGGGAGGTGTTCTGTTGTGGCAGAATAAATGGTCAAGGGGATCCTAGCTCCATGATTAGCTTGTCAGTCAAGCCTGTGTGGTTAGGAGAGGACAGGAGGGAAAAGGAGAGGAATGGAGGAAGGGAAATCCTAGAAAACTAAAGGCACAAATAGGCAG
The DNA here is from genome assembly GCF_022655615.1 of Tachysurus fulvidraco. Taxonomy (NCBI): domain Eukaryota; kingdom Metazoa; phylum Chordata; class Actinopteri; order Siluriformes; family Bagridae; genus Tachysurus; species Tachysurus fulvidraco. The sequence goes on from NC_062530.1 coordinate 14,042,788, forward strand.
GAATTCTAGCTGCCATCACTGACTGTTCCATACCACCTGTTACAGAAGGCAACATGCTGAGAGTATTAACCTTTCTACTTCTGATTCTGGCACTGGGACTGAAACTTGATTTGTGCCACAGCACAACTCTAGCTGCAAACACACTCACACCAAAGTTGGTGTGGTCTGACTTGGCTTTTAAGAATCACCCATAAAACACTGGTAAAACAGGATTAACATTTATGATAGTATGGGTGAAAAAAATGTTTTCTTATAGTTATACCGTTGTATATGAATCTGTCGGATCACTCTGTGCACATGATCCTAGAGAGACTTGATCATCCAATATGTAGAATACTCAGAAAAGATAACGACTACTTGTCCGCTGTCTGCTTTTTTAAATTGGTGTGTAATTACTGTATACTGTATTTGCTCTTTATGCATCTTTGTGTGTTTTTTTTGTGTAATAACTATATTGTCAATCATTCAATATCTATTTCAATGGATTATTAAAAACAACATTGAATAAACAAACAAAGCATTGCAAAAGTAAAAACATTCTTTTTTCCTGTATGCATGTCACAAAGTGAGTGTCACAATCCATTACCAAAAAGATACCAAGGTTTATATTACACTATGTCATTATGATGAACAAATTATTACAAAACTGATGGAAATTTGGTCTCATCTCTAGTGGCGTCTTTGTCCTTGTTGTGTAATTTAATAAATCCAGTTTATTTTACACTATTTGAATTTGGGTCTGTTTTTATCCCCACATGGCCGACAGAAAGATTCCGCCAGACAAAGAACAAGCAGGATAGCATCAGCCTGGACAGGCTCTGTGGGAGTATGGGAGTATTTATTTTTTTTTAAATGTACTGTTTGTCTGCCCTGTTTTTCCCTGGATTTTTTTTTTTTGTGTGTGTGTGTGTGTGTGTCTGACATCATACGCCGCCTCAATTCCTGCCAGCGGACGATATCACCAACTCGGTTTTGCTTTTTTTTTTCCTGTGCCCTGCAACTTCGCCTTGCACCTTTTTCAGTGGGGGATGTTGCTTCACTTTCTGGTTTCCCGTGGAGGACGCCACCACTCTTATTGTCCGTGGGGTGTTGCAGGCCCGTATGTTTTTGCAATATGGATTTTTTTGTTTATTTTTTGCTCCATGATGGAGGATCTTTACCGCCCTCCCTCCCGTTCTGGTTTTCAAGACGTGGGTCGGGGGTTGTGCTCGGCCCTTCAGCTTGGCTGTGGACGTCTCGCACCTTTTGCTCTTTCGTTACTTGGCCCTTCTGCTCAGCTGTGGACATCGCTCGCCCCTTTTGCTCGGCTGTGGACGTGGCTTGGCCCTTCTGCTCTGCTGTGGATGTTGCTCGGCCCTCTCTGGCTGCGCCGCCGTGTGCCTTGCTCCCCCACCTGCCTTGCCATGTGGCTTGAACCCCCCCCCCCACCTGTTTCATCATGTACCTTGCTCTCCCCACCTGCCTGAGATATATTATCAAACCATGGGAACTGTATATTTGAGAGATTAATAACTTTATTGAAACACATTAAAGACTACACTATAATACCATGTAACTATTTTAATCCATTATTATTTAGCCTTAAGTGTCTACATTCACAGATAAATTAACTTGATTTCTTTGACTGTGTGTGTGTGTGTGTGTGTGTGTGTGTGTGTGTGTGTGTGTGTGTGTGTGTGTGTGCTTTTATCTCCTGTGTGATTGATGTGTTTCCCGGCGCTGCTGAAATTTTTACATTTCCTCATAACCCCCTGACCCAATTTTTTTTATTGTTGTCTTGGGAAAGTCCCCCTGGTTAACCTGATATGTGTGATAAAAAATATATATATTGTGTGTGTTTGTATGTGCAAGAGTAACATGACAGTGTATAACAGTGTGTTTTTGTCCTATAAAGAGGGTAAATGCTGGAGATTATGAGTAAGTTCTTGCAGTAGGTTGTGGCAGTCATTAAGGGGACACAGCACAGTGAAGCCTGCTGCTTATAATTTTTCTGACCTGCTCTTATAACTGTGGGTCCTGCACATTCCTGGTGCAGAGAGAATGAGTGAGTATGTGTGTGTGCGTGTGTGTGTGCGTGTGTGTGTGCATGTGCATGTGAGTGAGGCAGAGAAGTACAGGCAGGCAGCTGCCATGCTGTCATTGAGAAGACAGCAATCTTCTGGGGGAGTGGAGGGGAAAGGCACTGCTGCAGGGGGCATGGGAGTCAAGGTCATCATAAAATCTCCTGATAAACAGAGGGTATGTGTGAGACAGAGTATGAGTATAAGTGTTTTGGGTGAGCTGAGTTATGTGGCAGAAAAAAAACATATTTATGTTTATTTGTGTGTTAGAAAAAATGACAAAAAGCTTTTGAAGTTTCTGAAAAATTGATGCACCAATCTCCCATCAGCAAGCTGCAAACATTTTATTAAAAATAGAACTTTAAGTAAATGTTCGCAGCTTGCTGATGGGAGATTGATGCATCAGTTTTTCAGATTATAATGTGATTTTCTGTATCTTCTTTTTTGCCTGAGCACATATCGAACCCTTCCAACAAATTTAAAATGCGATTGTTGTTTCCTTTCTTTGTACATTTCTTGAGCTCATGTACATTGTTTAAGTCCATTTGTTTAGTCAAACCTTTTATGGACAGTATATATATATATATAGTATATGCACAGGTGCATCTTATTAAATTCAAATGTTGTGGAAAAGTTTTATTTATTTCATTTATTTTAGTAATTCAACGCAAATAGTAAAACTTGTGTATTATATAAATTCAATAAACACAGACTGAATTAGTTTAAGACTTTGGTACTTTTAATTGTGGTGATTTTATTCACATAAATTATTATTATTATTTTTTTGTGTCCTGTGACATCGCCCCACACCTGTCCGGTGGGGGGTATCGCTTCACATCCGGTTTCCATCGAGGACGCCGCCCCACTTACTGTCCTTGGGGGTGTCGCAGGCCCGTGTTTTGCCCCCATGGATTTTTTTTATTGATTTTGTCTGTTCTGTGGAGGAGGATTTTTTTTTCCTGCCCTCCCTCCCCTTCCTGGTTTCCGAGAGGTGGGTCTGGCCACGGTGCATCGGGAGGTTGCGCTCCTGTTCGGCTGTGGACGTTGCTGGGCCCCCCTGCTCAGCTGTGGACGTCGCTCGGCCCCTCTGCTCATCTGTGGATGTCGCTCGGCCCCCCTGCATGGCTGTGGACTTTGCTCGGTCCCTCTGGCTGTGCCGCCGTGTGCCTTGCTCCCCCCACCTGCCTCGCCATGTGCCTTGCCCCCCACCTGCCTCGTCGTGTGCCTTGCTCCCCCCACCTGCCTCGCCGTGTGCCTTGCTCTCCCCACCTGCCTCGCCATGTGCCTTGCTCTTCCCACCTGCCTCACCGTGTGCCTCGCTCCCCCCTGCTAGACCCCGTCAGCACTGTCAGTTCAGATCGGCGCGTCTCGTGGGGGGTACTGTCAGGACTTAGCCCGGACTTTGGCCATGTGCTTTTTGTTTATGTTCTGTGTTCACGTGTCTGCCCTGTCCTTGTCTCTTCCTCCCCGCCTCTACACACCTGGTCCTTATGTGTTTAATATTGTCATGTATTTAACTGTGCCTTTAACTGGAATCCTCATCTTCGGTTTGTCGTCTGATGTCGTGTCTGTGTTTCATGTTTTTTAGTTATTAAACCTGTTTTTCTTTTACGGCTATCCTGCACTTGGGTCAATTTTTATCCCCCCGTGACTGACATTTGGTTTACTAGGCTACACAATCATGGGTCTGACACTGATCACTGATCTGACAGTTGTACATGAAGACAATCATTGACTCCCTTCAAAAGGAGGGCAAGCCACAAACATTTATTGCCAAAGAAGCTGGCTTTTCACAGATTGCTTTATCCAAGTGTAGCAGAGAGGTAGGGGAAAGAATGTAACAATGCTATGTTAAAGATTTATAAAACGCCACAAAAGGCCCCTAGTTGCACAACATTTGACTACACCACCCCTTATGGGGGGAACAGTCCCAAAAGGACTCAGGTTCGTTACCTAAGGGTGAGCAAGAGACGAGGGCACGAGAATAACAAAATAAATCTTTATTTTTACAGTTGTGCAGCATTAAGGATTCAAATGTAAAATCTTCAGTCACTTATAATACGAAATCAAATACACAGAACACAAAACATACTTTAAATGACCAGGCCTTTCAAGAGCAAGAGGGGATAACACATGACCCAGATACAGCACAGTGTCAAACCACACAACTCAGACGTGTGGAAGGTACACATCAAACACAGCACACAGTGTAAAAGCCACCCCCAATAGGTACAGCAATTATTTCCTCCCCCTCAAAGATGACCCACCCAACACAAGTATATCAAAAGTAAAGTCAAACCAAATAATTAAATGCAAAAACAAAAACATTCCAAAACCAAAACAAACAGAAATTCCTCTCAATTTATATTAAATATGCTCACAATATAAATCAAACAAGATAACCAAAATAATTACGAAGTAAGCCATGTTCAACAAAAGAAACAAACAATATACAGAGAGGAGTCACAAGACAAATACCAGAATAAAATCAAAGGATAGAACAATACTAAAACATCGACTAAGTGACTCTCCGTTAAACGCCTCAGTAGAGGGAAGAGTTGACGTAAAACAAACACAGAGCGGCTGACTAAAATAAAATGTTATTCGCAGAGACAAAACAGCAGCACAGCCATACCCATGGATGTAGCCCCCCTCATTCCTCAGAAAGTGGTTGGACAACCAGATCAACCTGCTGAGCATGTAACAGTATGTTATTAAAGATAAATAAATCACAGCAAACAGGGACGAAAATAATATGTACCAGCGATTAGCAGGTATAACTCTCAATCATCGCAATCATCTTCACTAGATTGACTTTTCTGGTTCACAAACTGGATGCCAACCCACACTGAGATAGCAGACAGCCCACGCTAACAACAGCAGGACAATATTGTCCTATAGCAGGGGTGTCAAACTCAAATACACAGTGGGCCAAAATTTAAAATTTAAAGAAAGCCGCGGGCCAAAGTTGAATAAATGAACCTTTAAATATGGAACCAAACAAGTTTTTCTTTAATATTGTATATGGAACAAGCAACGATTATATAACTTAATAGTGCAGACATGCAAAATCGAACTTCAAATAAAAAAAACATATCAATGGCATATTAAATTAAATTTAAATAAAAATTGTATGCCTCTTTTCTATTTGCAGCCTTCTGAGGTAAATATCAAAATAAACTTTTTTCCACAGGCTAATAAATTTGAAAATAAAATAACAACAATGAATGAATCAACCATTCAGGCCTTTGAATAGCAAGAAAAAAGTGCATAAAGAAAACGTTGATTATTGCCCAGTTTGCAACACACTGATCTAATTTGATGTGCCTAAGCCAGATATCTGGCATCTTTTCTTGGATGCTAGTTCATCAATGTCTGGGCTCAGGCTCTGAGCTGAGGAAACCCTCAGTATCGAACGAAGGTGTTCATCAGTCAGACGACTCCTGTGAGATGTTTTTGTCATCTTCATCAAGGAGAAAAGTTGCTCACATAGATAAGTGCTGCAGAACAGGGAGAGCAATTGAGCAGCTTGGGTGCGGAGCAGAGGCATTGTGTCAGTGATGAAGTGTGGAAACTGTGTGGCGCCAACAGAATCATACTTTGACTTCAATGTGTCATTACACTGGAGTTCAATCAGATCCATTTGGAGGTGGTTTGGTGCGTTTTCCACATCAACTGCGAAGGGATTACTAAGCAGTTGAAATCTACATTTCTGGACATCAAAGTCGGCAAATCACTGGCTAAACTCAGCGCTGAGTATACTGAGTTTTTCAGCAAACTGTGCGCACATGGCAGTAGAGATCTGTGTTTTTATGGTTTGGCAGCAGAGAAAATGGTTAAGGTTTCCTTGCAGAATCTGTTTCTCCCACAGGCACAATTTAGATTTAAAAGCTCTCACTGCTGCGTACATGTCTGTGATGATGCGTCCCCGCCCCTGCAGCTGCATGTTCAGCGCATCGAGATGGCTTGAGATGTCACACAGAAAGGCCAGCTCACACAGAAACTTTTGCTCCCGGAGCTCTGCTGTGTCCTTCCCTTTGCTTTGCAGAAACTGACATATTTCCTCATTCAGCTCGAAAAATCTGTTCAACGCCCTCGTTTAGAAAAGACTTAAACTGGTGGTGATTCAGACCTTTGGCTCTTAAAAAGTTAACAACTTGTGTTACTGTGGTCATAACATGTTCCATCTTAAGGGCTTTACCACACAGTGATTCTTGATGTATGATGCAGTGATAAACAGATAGCTCACCTGCACAATTCTCTTACCGCAACTTTTCCCAAATCCTGCCCATCAGTCCATTCTTTTTACCTCTCATCGCTGGCGCACCATCAATGGTTAATCCCACAAGTTTATCCCACGGCAGCTTCATTTCAGTTGCACATTTGCAAACCTTCTCAAAGATTTTCTTCCCTGTGGTTGTGCCATGCATGGTTTTAAATCCCAAAAGCTCCTCCGTAACACACAGATTTGAGTCCACTCCACGGATGAACACTGACAGCTGCGCAGTATCAGACGTGTCGGTGCTCTCATCCACAGCAAGTGAGAAAGAAATGAAACCTTTTCCCTTTTCCATCAGCTGGTCATGAAGATTGGTGGCAAGTTCACATGTGCGTTCAGCTACTGTGTTCCTGCTCAGGCTCATGTTTGAAAAGGCTTGTTTTTTCTCTGGGCACACTTGGTCACAAACTTTCATCATGCACTTTTTTTATAAACTCTCCCTCATTAAAAGGCCATGCTGATTTTGCAATTTCTTCTGCCACAATATAACTAGCCTTTACAGCAGCCTCACATTGTGATGTGGCTTTTTTGAATACATTGTGTTGTGAAACCAAACTTCTTTTCATCTCCTCTGCTTTCTGGCTCTTTTGAGTCATGTCCAGGTCCTTATACTCGTTCTGGTGTTTCGTTTCATAGTGTCGTCTAATGTTGTACTCCTTAGTTACAGACACGTTGGCTCACAAACAAGACAAACAGGTCTGCCTTTTACATATGTAAACAAATATTCCGCCTCCCACCTGTCCAGAAAAGTTCTGTTTTCTGCCTTTCTTTTTGCCATTTTTGGGAATGGGTAACACGGTGACAGTTATATAGTATAAGGTTGCGGCGTGGTCTGGGAGAGAGACACTCGGGGAGGCGGGGTGATCGGGGGCTTTCCTGCACGGATCGCTATCGAGTTGAGCACGTAATGAAAGGTGCGAAAAACCCGCAGATGGACGACTCGCCCTGCTTGCAACTGCGGTCGCGTCCACCAAATGATGTAATAGGCCCCAAAACAGCAGCAGAGCATTATGGGATTTGTAGTATTGGCGGTGAATGCGCTGTTACAGCCGCTCCGCTGCTGTTTAATACCAGCGGGCCAGCTCTAATAGTAATTTGATATTGCCTCGCGGGCCAAATATTTGACACCTCTGTCCTATAATGTTAAACAGAGCACAGGAGTAAGCACGCATATAAAGTTTGCCCGACAGGTTACCACGCGGTTACACACACACATACCTGGGGAAAACCATGAATGGGGTCCCACGAGAGGGCAGTGACAGCAATGACGCATAGCCAGGTAACTCGAAACCTGCCTTTATATAATTTACTCACTGATCACGTGACCCAACAAGAAATTAGTCTCATTCACTCTGCTGCACAAGCATGTTAATAGAAAGTTGAGTGGAAGGAAAAAGTGTGGAAGAAAAAGATGCACAACCAACCAATAGAACCGCAGCCTTTACAGGCTTGTCATGTGAATTTGGGTGAACTACCCAAGGAATGGACTGAGGCTGTGGTCAAGGTGTCAAGAGCAACCACACACTTGTATCAAGGAATTTGGCTACAGTTGTTCTATTCCTCTTGTTAAGCCACACCTGAACCACAGACAATGTCAGAGGTGTCTTAGCTATTCTAAGGAGAAGAAGAACTGGACTGTTGCCCAGTGGTCTTGCACCACAGTACCTGAGAGATCTTTCTAATGGTCTCGCACCACAGTACCTGAGAGATCTTTTGTTTTTTTATGATCCGTCATGTCTACTTTGATCAAAAGCTGCAGGCTATTTGGTAATACCTCAAGTAAAAAAGGCTACAGCATGGGCCAGAGCTTTTTCTTACAGAGCCCCACAGTTATGGAACAGAATTGCAATTAGTGTTCAGGACTCAGATACAGTCTCAGTAACAAAACACATTTGTTTAGTCTAGCTTTTTTATGAATAGCTTTTCTTAGGTAAAGGAGTAGATCTGGAGGGTTCATGGGCATTGAGTCTTTGGTGAACTGGGATGTCTGGATGCTGTTGGCTTACCACCCTTTCAAGTCACTCAGGTTTGCAGTTTACTGTGGAGTTGTAGAATGCTTTAGATCCCAGGAAGCCCTCATGTCTGGCATGCCTTTTTGGCTCTAGCCTTTTAATTGTGCTGTCATAGCTAGTCTTGGAATCCCTGTCTGCAATTTGCACATAATTTACATTGTCCAGAACCTGATTACAGTCATAACTAACAATTTTTCTCTCTCTCTGTCAAGCCACATCTGAGCTCCCGGTGTTCTGAGTTCCTAGCCTAATCATCTCTTCTTATGGAGTTACTTCTTCAATCCTGATGTTCTACCCGCTGGCTGGAGTCTCGTTGCCTGGTGGTCACCTTGACAGGGATTGATCTGCATGGTCAGTCAGTGTCACATGGGATTGTTGTATACAAAGCCACCGGGAGACTGTCATGCCTTCTTTTTAACCAATGTTGTGTCAGTCAGCTGTATGGTCTGGTCTTTATCAGTAATCAGGTCTGTGCTGAACTTTTACAATGACCCATTAGTTCCACAGGAGATCTCAGTTGCACTATTATAAACTGTTGTAGAAAGGACATTATTTACATTTACACTATTTGCTGTAGAGTGTCACTCAAATGAGAATGAGGATTCCATTCTGAGACTGGTTCCTTTCAAGGTTTCTTCCTCATATAATCCTCAGGGAGTTTTTCCTTGCTGCCGTCACCTACAGCTTGCTCATTAGGGATAGGTATAGATATATAGTATCATAAATTTTAAGATAATCTTTTTAAAATAATTAAAAAAAAAACTTTAATTGTATAAATTAATGTGTTTATTTTTATCCTTATTTTTAAACTTATAAATTGAATTGAATTGGTCCAAAGTCCTCTTTATAGATGAGAGTTTTGTGTTTCATTTAAAAACCAATGTCCTAGAGTCTAGAGGAAGGGTGGAGAAGTTCATAGAACAAGTTGCTTGAAGTGTTAAATTTCCACAATCTGTGATGATTTGGGGTGCAATGTCATCTACTGTTGTTGGTCCACTGTGTTTGTTCAAAACCAAAGTCACTGCACCTGTTTACCATGAATTTTTAGAGCACTTCATGCTTTCTTCTGCTGACCAGCTTTTTAAAGATGCTGATTTAATTTTTCAGCAGGATTTGGCACCTGCCCACACTGCCAAAAGCACCAAAAGTTGGTTAAATGACTTTGGTGTTGGTGTACTTGACTGGCCAGCAAACTTACCAGACCTGAATGGTCAAGAGGAAAATGAGAAACAAGAGACCAAAAACTGCAGATGAGCTGAAGGCTACTGTCAAAGAAACCTGGGCTTCCATACCACCTCAGCAGTGCCACCAACTGATCACCTCCATGCCATGACGAATTGAGGGAGTAATTAAAGCAAAAGGAGCCTCAACAAAGTATTGAGTATATATACAGTAAAGTAAAATAACTTCCAGAAGCCCAGCAATTCACTAAAAATGTTTTTTTTTTATTGGGCTTATGAAGTATTCTATTTTTTGAATTGAAGGGTTTTTGTTAAATGTGACTCAAAATCATAACAACTGAACCAAAGAACCAAAGACTTAAACTTCTTCAGTCTGTATGTACTGAATATATCTCTCTTCGGCATCCATCTGTCTTCAAGAGAAGATGGTGTAGCTTCCAGTTTGGGTGTCCTATCTGCACCTTCGCGAGTGGCTGAAAAGTCTGATCCTGGAGTGACAGTCTCTGTTGCACTTGCTGCAGGTAAATGCTGATGCTTGCTAAGGCTGTTGTTGGTTTGCCTTCCTCCTTGATCTTTTTGCAGCAAGGTTTGTGTTTCTCACCTCCTCGGCTTTCTGAGCACCCTGTCTGACAGCAACACGCCAGGTGGGACGGTCGTCAGCTCAGCTCTCCCAGTTTTTTACGTCGATGTTGGCCATCTTCATGTCCTTTTTGCAGACATCTTTGTATCGCAGACGTGGCTGCCTGGTCAGTCGTGTACCTTCTGCTAGCTCGCCGTACAGCAGGTCCTTGGGTATGCGGCCTGCGTCCATTCTCCTAACATGGCCGAGCCAGCGAAGGCACCTCTCGCTGAGAATTGTGAACATGCTGTTCATGCCGGTGCGTTCCAGAACCTCTGTTTTGGGTACTTTGTCCTGCCACTGGATACGCAGAATGCGACGCAAGCATCTCAGGTTATAGCTGTTGGGTTTCACCTTGTGACTCTCGTAGGTGGTCCATGCCTCGCTGCTGTAGAGGTGTGTGCTGAGCATGCAGGTCTGGTAGACATGCAGTTTGGTCTTCTCAGTGAGGTTGTGGTTGTTCCAGACCCTCTGGCTCAGTCTGGCCATAACTGCTGATGCTTTGACAGTCCAGACGTTCACATCAGTATCAACGGAGAGCGAATTGGATATGGTGGACCCAAGGTATGTATAGTTCTCAACAACTTCCAAGTTGTACCCCTCGATGGCAATGGTGGGAGGGGAGTCTGCGTCCTGCACCATTATGTTAGTCTTCTTCAAATTGATGGTCAGTCAAGCCACTCCTTGCAGGTGTGGGAGAAGCGACATACCAGTTTCTGCAGTCCATCTTCCGTGTGTGATGCAGTTCATGGATGACAACCTCTGTGACTTTGGTCTTAGCACGGAGACGGGCGATGTTGAACAGCTTGCCATCAGTTCTGGTGTGGATGTACACGCCCTCGCTGCAGTCCGTGAAGGCGTACTGGAGGAGCGTGGAGAAGAAGATGGCAAAAAGCGGCAGTGCAAGGACACAGCCTTGCTTCACTCCGCTGCTGGCTGGAAAGGCCTCCGATGTTGTGTCGTTGAAGCACACTGTGCTGTGCATGTTCTCGTGGAATGATCTTATGATAGCCAGCAGTCGTGGGGGGCTGCCGACCTTCTGTAGGAGTCTGAAGAGTCCACTCCAGCTGACCAGGTCAAACACCTTGGTCAGGTCTATGAAGGCAATGTAGAGGGGCATCTGCTGCTCATGACATGTCTCCTGCAGTTGTCGTAGTGAGAAGATCATGTCTACAGGTAGATACGAAAGGCTAGGGTCTGCAGATGCGACACGGGCGAAAGCCTTTCCAACAATGCTTAGGAGGGATATGCCTCGGTAGTTGCATTTTTCCTGGCAGACCTGAGGGCTTGTAATGTACCAGGGCTAGACACAGCCTTGTAAGCCAGGAGAGCTTTCCTCTTTGCCTCAGTCACGGGCTCCATCATCTTCCAGTTGGCCTCATACCAATCGGTGTTTTTGCTCTCCTTCTTCCCGTAGGCAGTAATGGCTGAGTTGTACACAGCATTTCAGAGGTGGGACCACTTGGAGTCGATGGTGTCATCAGGTGTCTCTTTGGCGAGAGCCTCAAGGATCTTGCAGATGAAATGCTGTGTCTTTTCTGGGTTGCTTGTACAGCAGGCTTGGATGCGTGGGCAACCCTTCTTCTTGGCGTGGTGCAGTTTCTTGGGTATTATTCGTATCTTGCTGGCCACAAGGGAGTGGTCTGTGTCGCAGTCAGCACTGTGGTAGCTGCGGGTGAGAAGTATGCCGGCTAGTTCCACACGTCTTGTTATGACGAGATCTAGCTACTCCTTGCATTTGAAGAAGGTGTTAGTCTCACATAGGCTGTGGGAGCAGCACATCTCTAGCAGTCGCTGGCCATTCTCGTTGATCTTACCCCTTCCATGCGAGCTGAGACAAGTGGGCCATGCCACGTTTTCAGCTCTCACTCTCGCATTGAAGTCTCCTAGGTAGAAGCCCTCGGTACTGGGGATATTGGATATTGCTTCATCCAGAACCTCGTAGAACTTGTCTTTTTCTTCTGGGTTTGAGCAGAGGGTTGGGGCATACACGCTGAGGATGTTGGCTGGTCCTGATGATGTTGACAGCCGGAGAGCAAGGATCCTCTCAGTGCCCGATGACGGAGGCTCGATGAAGGAGACGAATGTGTTCTTTACAGCAAAGCCGACACCGTGCTGCCTAGGTTCGTCCGAAGGCTTTACTTGTCAGAAGAAAGTGTAATTGGCTTCCCTGATGGTGCCATTGTCAGCCAGTCGGGTCTCTTGAAGACAGGCAAAATCGACATTTAGTCACGAGAGTTCCCTGCCAATGACGGCAGTCTTCTATGCATTGTTTACCTGCTGCAGGTCAGTGGTGAGTCCAGGACAAAAGGTCCTGACGTTCCAGCTTGCAAAACGAAGAGCTGGAGTCTTCTTTTTTCTTCTTTGTATCTTACCTGGTGCAGAGTTTGTAGCCTGCTTGTCAAGATGATTTTCTAAGCTCCATGCACCCAGTGAAGCAAGCAGGCTATGACGGGACAGCACCTTATTGACTGGGGGCTGCCCAGCTTGAGGTGGGCGGTAGCTGTCCAATGAGACATGGTGATCTCTCCAACCGTCGAAAGCAGCCCCTGGCGCCAAGCTCTACACCAATTGAGCTACGGCTTAGAACCGGTAGACTGCTGCTTCCCGTGTTGTGCCGACACCTGAGACGACATTGAAGTGTCCTCTCCAGAGGAGCTACAAAGCCTGGGCAAACCAGAATAGGGAATCAGCTATTGCCCATGCAGCAGATCCCCCTCTCCACGCAGCTGGTGAGCCCAAGAGAACGACTATGTCGATACAGCTTGGCACCTGCGGCATCACAGGGGTTGCCGGAGTGACGTTGAAATCAATGTCGAACCGCCTTTAGGGACTCCGTCTCCGGATTTTCTGTCGGGGTTTGCTCCCTTAGCCTTCCCCATGAGTGGGTATAGCCGCAAGGCAGTGGAGGTTTGAGATCAGAGTTTTCCTTCTCCTAGATGAGCTACCACCCAAGGTTTACGAGCCCCATCTACCCGGACTGAATATACTGTATACTGTACTGTATAATACACAAGTTTCAGTATTTGAGTTGAATTACTGAAATAAAGGAACTTTTCCATGACATTCCAATTTATTGAGATGCACCTGTATATGTATATATATATATATATATATATATATATATATATATATATATATATATATATATATATATATATATAATTTGTAAAACTGCTTTGTGACAATGTCTAAGTTCTAAATAAATGTGAATTCAATTATTTTCAGTTGGGCTATAGACTAGTTTGTTCAGCCAATACACTGTGTTAGTATTATGGACTTACCAACACCCCTGCGATGTTTCAGACTCTGACCAATGATGTTCTTTTTGAGATGTTCAACAAATTTGTTTGTTTACCTTGATTAGACATTCAGATCTTTTCTGGGTCCATGCACAAACAGACTGGGCATGGTTGAAAAGTCCTCTGTTGTCTTCTGGTTAACCACCTGGTCAGCAAACCCAAGAAGTGTGACTTCCATGAACCCACATCGCACTTCCTAGAGTTCATCATATTCAAATCGACACTAAGAAATTCCAGGCTATTTGCTATTGGCCCACTCCCTCCTTAGTGAGGGACATTCAATGGTTCCCAGGGTTTGGTATTTTTTATCATAGGTTTGTGTACAATGTCAGTTTTGTGTCTTCACGTATGATTTCATCACAGCATTTGAGGTTTTTAAGGAATCTGCAACACTATATATCCATTGTCCATATTAATTCAACGTTATATATCCATATTAATTCAACGTTACTTTGAGGAAGGATATTCATATGGAGTGATTTTGGAGATGCTGGCAGTATATCATGGCATAAAGATAACTTTGCGCTCTATAAAAACACACCTGAAGGGTGCAGGTCTGTTTTGAAGACAAAACTATTCCCCACTAAACGATGTAAGGAATGCTATTAGAGCAGTGCTCCATGGACCAGGACAGTTGTTTGGTTACCGGACAATGTGGTTAGCACTTCAGCAGAAACACAAGTTGCTGTAAAATGTGATGATGTTATGCGGTTGCTAAAAGAACTTCACCCAGATGGGACAAAGCAAAGGAGACATTGTAGATTTGTTCGACGTACTTATCATTCCATGGGACCAAACTATCTGTGGCATGTGGATGGTTATGGTAAACTAAAGCCATTTGGTTTTGCTATATCAGGATGCATTGACAGTTTTTCGAGACATGTCCTGTGGCTTAATTGTGGGCCAACTAACAATGATCCTGCTGTAATTGCACACAACTTCATTACTTGTGTACAACACCTTGGTGTTTCTCCAATGAGACTATATGAACAGACTGTGGAAAAGAAAGTGGTACAGTACATTGGCAGCAATACAGTGCACCCCTACATCATCACCATACAGACTATTATGCTGGCTCAAGAAGCCACATGTATGGTACAGCGGATAGCAATCAGCACATTGAATCTTGGTGGTCCAGCTTTAGAAAATTAAGGTTTGTGTTGACTTCATATTGTTGAGCTTTTGTCCAAGACTGAAAATTTAGTTTGTTTGATGCCTTAGTGGATAGTGTAAATATCCATTACACATTATTATGCATTGAGACATTTATTTAAATTAAATTGTCACACAAAATTACATACGAATAAATTATTGTATGATGTGATTTTTGTATTTGATCATCTGTGTTGTAGGGCTCAGTTCCGAATAGAACTGTTTGGGGATCTCAGGAATGAAGGTCACTTCAATGGTAGAATCGAACACCAGTGCCTGCTTCAGTTCTGCTTCCAAAATGTTCTGCAAGTGGACTTGGATGAATTTGTAGAACTCTGGAATAAGCACAAGATTAGGCCCTCCAGACTTGCAGTGTGTCCTGGAGGTATACCAATTGAAAAGTATCATCTACCACACAGGTCAGCAAATCATATCTGTAAAACTGCATTTATGTGGCAATAAAAACATTCAGGAATGTCTAGAGTTTGCAATGCAACATACTAAATTACAGTGGCCAGAGAACTGTGATGAAGCATTACAACTTTATTTCACATTAAAGTAAACAACTGGTCTTTGAACATCAATTTTCTTAAAAAAAATAAATAAAAAACAAACATATAGAGTACAACCTAAGAAGAACTAAGAAAAAACATTGTATGGTGTCAATTTCACATCATGAATAAAAAAACATAACAAACATGTATCATATAATTGAAAACAAAGACTTACAAATTCAGTATTTTAATTCATGCTTCAGTATTTTTTGTCCTTATTTCCAAGATTTTTTGGGTCATTATTACAAGAACAATTTCAAAGTCTTCTTTGGTCTACTGATTCCAACCAGACAAAATTCACCTACTCAACACGTTATTAAAACCTATTGACTGTCTACAAAGGAGCTGTCAGATTAGAATCAGAGGAGCAAGATAGAATTTAAACTTGCCCATGGCCTGCATGAGTCTCTTCATAATTCTTATAGGCAAACAGACTTGGAAATGAGGATAAGAACTAAAGGATACGAACCTGTGCCTATCTCATCGGGCATCAAGGCAGGATACACCCTGAACGGAGTGCCAAGCCATCGCTGGGCACACACACACTCTCATTCACTCACACACCCACACACTACGGACAATTTTCCAGAGATGCCAATCATGCATGTCTTTGGACCGGAGGAGGAAACCCCAGAGGCACGGTGAGAACATCCAAATTCCACACACACAAGGCGGAGGCGAGAATCGAACCCCCCAACCCTGGAGGTGTGAGGCAAACGTGCTAACCATTGAGCCACTGTGCCACACTTGAATATAAATTGAGTAACAAAATGAAAGTTTAATTTATTCAAACCAAACTTCAGCAGAATTGGAAAAAAAACCTATTGTTTTAAAATCTGACTATTTTGTGGTTTTTCTGTTAGATTTTTTATTGCATGTATTATTTTTGGTATTTGACCATGATACTCAGGATGTGAAATTCATGCTATTAAAATGCAAGTGGCTTTTGAATTATGGCTATTTAAATACATCCAAAACCTGGAGAGTTCTGGATTCCAAAATCCATTCAAGTTTGGAAAAGACTGTAGGTGTCCAAGGGTGGTAACTCAAGGGTGTTTGCACATGTATTTGCCATTGGGAAGGGTGAACTGGCCAGAAACACAAGGCAAGGATGTAGTGTAATTCCAGCAGGAGGAGGTGAAGTCAGGCCGGTAGCAAACATAAGTACGTTCCTCAATGACACTTCAGTCTGAGTTTCTAAAAAACAAACAAAAAAAAACAAAGACAGATTTTTCATTAAAGTTCATTAAAATTATTTACCCAGAAATTGTGTTCTGACTCTTTTTTATTGGTTTAAAGATTTCACCAGTTCACCAAAAAAACAGAATATCTATTTAACACAAATAACAAACCTTCACAGTTGAGGAGGTAGTCTGACTAAAAGCAAAGTGTCTTGGATTCTTTTTGGCTCTGTTTGCTACCTTCTGGCCTGAGTTCTGCTTTGAAGAGGTTTTCCAAATCAGTTGCTGTCAGCTTCTTCTCAGTGTGGGAAAGGAAAGGAGCCAAAAGACTTCTGAAGTGCTGTCAGAAAGTTCAGAGTTGCAAGTCCATCTTTAAATCTGTCAAAGCAGTCAGAATTTAGGTTGTCTTATTAACAGGCTTGTAATTTTTTAATATATATTTATGCAATAAACAGTAAATTGTTTTGTGAAAAGCTGTAAAAAAAAAAAAAAAACAGGGCAAATTAAGAATTAAATATGTATATCTCAAAACCAAATATATAGTGGTATGTATATATTTTGTGGTGATTTTTACCTTTTAATAACAGGACATATTCTTCAAGAATGGTATGTTTTTCTTTGTTCGACACATGTTGAAAACACCCAGCAGTCTGGAGCAAGGTGCTATTTTTAAAAATAATATCTCATAGTGACTCCAAAGTAGCTGAATTCTGAATCTGAGAAGATAATCAACAAAAGTGATTTGGTTAACAAATTATCCCTTTTTGA
Source organism: Tachysurus fulvidraco (assembly GCF_022655615.1). Lineage (NCBI taxonomy): Eukaryota > Metazoa > Chordata > Actinopteri > Siluriformes > Bagridae > Tachysurus > Tachysurus fulvidraco. The sequence goes on from NC_062530.1 coordinate 14,059,896, forward strand.
ATATTTAAGTTAAACAATTAAACTTTCATTAAATACTTAGAAAATGTCTGAGTTATGTCTATTTCCATACCTCTTCCAGCATTTTCACTATACTCTCATCTGAGACGTCTTTCAAAGACGCACTGAACAATGGACAGTCTACAATGTGGTTTACCAGGTCTTTTGAAAGAAAATGGGGCCCTGGTCCTCCATGCACTATCAACACAGCGATCATTTTTCCTGCCAAAAAAAATACTCATCCTCTCTAACAGCTGTCAAAGGTAAAGCCACATCAAATACCGAAAATGAGTTTGTTACACATGACTTTTCAGCAACCGGTTTCTGCTTCTAAAGCAAACAACTGAATTGTAAATCAGGTAACAACTACTGGAAGGTCCATTAAAAATGGGTCAATACTGCAGGGAGCTCATCAGCAAAGTGAGAAGTTCTCGCCTCGGCCCACCTGTATCAAGACCCTCTTCAAGTGTGCCAGCGTTATCAGAGAACTTCACAAACGTCATTGAATTTTGAGTTTGAGACACGTTTAAATACTCTGACTGCCCCATCCCACACATTGGATCTCATAATGTTCAATCTGCTGATATTTTTTAGATCAGTGGCAAGATCCAGATTTGCAATAATGTCAGTAGCCGTTAAACTGCTTTGTTAACTGAAGTGTGAAAACAGTGAGTTTTAAAACAATGTAATCAGTATTTTATATTTTCCATTAAACATACTTTCGCAGCTTACTCTATTGGTTCTGGGAGGCCAGGACAGTGTGCTGTAGTTTCAAGCTCATCATCCTCTTTAGTAATCACAGGTGCATAAATGTCCATGTATTCTCTACCAATAAGCAGGCAGCAGAAACAAATACACAACCATGCAAATTCTATTTTTTTAATTAGATAAAGAAAGTATTTAGTGAACCAAACAAACCTGTAACACTGGTTTTCATCCTCTGTATCTTTGAGTATCATCTTAAAAAAGAAATCAGACAATTATTATATTTAGAAAAAGACATGGTTTGCATATTACCCTAAACATAAACAATACTTTAAATATGACAAACTAATCTTCAAAGTCCTTCCTTCTGCAAAGAAACAAATTTACCCTTGAATATGGTTTCCAATTTCTGTTTTATAGTCCGTCAGTGTAAAGGGCCTTGGGGTCGCAGGAACATTAATGACCTCTGAGCCATCTGGGTACAGAAGTACATGTCTTTACAATTTTTATTTAATTATATTTTCCATAATGAGGGTTTCACTTCCATTTACAAGTGGATTTGTGAATAACGGGATCGTTCTCCCTCGATGCGGTTTTATGCAGCCATTCTGTAGTGACATTATACCGATATTAACCTGTAAACAAAAAAGTACCAACAACATCACTATAAAAAATGTGCCATTCACAAACCATCGCTAAACAGCCACTTAAATATGATCATTGACCTGGACTTTCTTTTCCTCCTTTCTACTTCCACATTTCTTGCTCAAAGGAAAGTTTTTTCTATATTCCAAACACTGACTTAAAGTTTATACAGTGTTGAGTCCATGCCTTTACCTATGTGCAAGATTAAAAGTCATCACTGATCACAAACTAACTCTGTATATTCATTATACACACAGCTTCTAGTTATGCTATCCCTAGCAAACCTAAGGTAATACCTGTGACATCCGTTGGCTTCGGGTGAATGGATTTCTGCTGTGTCTCTTGTAAAACCTGAAGATTTTTTCCACAGGAACTGCAGAAATTTGGCAAAACACCGAATTTGAATCCACAGTAAGGACAATACATTTTGTACACTTTTACACACATGCCAACTTTAACCTGCGGCAGACTGTTGTACTTCCTGTATACCTTGAGTGACAGGTGTCTTGTCTGATGATCAGTAAGTTTCCATTCACAAATGATACCTACCGTTTCCAGGTTGTTTGACTTGTCGTTGTGTTTTCGGATTTGTTAATGTGTTTTCGGATTTGACTTGTGAGACACAAGAGCCTTGCATAAAGATCTGGGAGAATGTTTTAGGATTTTGGCTGAGGATTACTCTTCAAGAGGGAAAACACTCTACAGTGTTAATTTATTTAGCCCCACTTTTGTTCAGTGTGTGTGAAACAAGCTCTTACAAGAGTTGGTGAGAATCCCTTAACTTGCATTACTCCACCCCCTGGCTTTGTCCCTCATTCACACTACGTTAGAAGGGTCACTCTCTCCATGTGGATAGACCCTCTGGCCTTAAACAGCTATGTTGCTCAAGTAGCCTTACTTTGAAATCCATAAGTAAATAAAATAAAAGTATTTTTTGTGTTGATGTTGTAGTTCTTCAGCCATTCTGACAATTATAATTTGGGTGCACGCATGACAGACTGGATTGGAGTACCAACACTGTCACTGTTTATAAAAAGGGAATGAGCAGGCTCTATTTTTTGAGAAAGTTCAGATCTTTCAATTGAAACAGTATGTGCAATTTACTGTGTTGTGTTAGGCTGGGGGGACAGCATCAGTATCAGGGATACCAGCTGGATTAACAACTTAATTTGTAAGGCTGAGTCTATCATTGGACACGAACTGGAGACCTCTTCATCAGTAAGGAAAAGGAGGTCAGAAACTATCCGCAGTCAATCAGCTCATTCTTCAAAAGACTCTTTTTTTTTATTTGCTATCAAAGAGAATATTACAGGAGGTCATTAAGATTCGCAATAAAACATCAGGATTGACAAAGTAGCTCCTAAAGAAGAGACTACTAGACTAGGAACACTGGGAGCTCAGGAATGGCATGTACAGCTAGACAGAGATTGGGGAGAGTGTGTGTGTGAGAGAGAGAGAGAGAGAGAGAGAGAGAGAGAGAGAGAGAGAGAGAGAGAGAGAGAGAGAGAGAGAGAAGTTTGTATGGTTTGATTGTAATCAGGTGATGGACAATGTAAATTATGTGCAAAGTGCAGACAGGGACTCCAGCAATACTAGCTATGACAGCATAACTAGCCAGAAGGTGACACAGACATGAGGGCTTCCTGGGACGTAAAGCATCCCACCAATCCACAGTCTGCAAACCTTAGTGACATGCAAGGTTGGAAAGTCAAGCGCATCCAAACAACCCAGTTCACCAAACACTCTTTACACTTGAACCCTCCAGATCTGCTCCTTTACCTAAGAAAAGATATTCATAAAAAGCTAGAAGTAACAAATGTGTTTTTAGCCTAGACTTAAACACTGAGACTGTGTCTGAGTTCCGAACAATAATTGCAAGTCTGTTCCATAACTCAGGAGACTTCTTCAGGGCACAAATACTAATGCTTAAAGGTATGTAACTTAAGCGGTAGCTGTTTTATCGTAACTCGTTCACTGCACAATATAAACAAATGAGTGATATATAGTTTTGTTTTTTATTTTGTTTCTATAACTTTTCAGAGAATAAAGAAGACATAGAGCAGGAATTGTCTCAAGGAAAACGACTCCGGTTTGCACCTCTTAAAAAAACATGGTCATCGGCACCACATACTACTTGTTACTCGCTAAAAGAGAGAGCATAAGCTAAGACCGAAAATGTGTGTTGTAAAGGTTATATTGTGTAACATTATTTGTGCATGTGTGTATATTACAGTGTGATGGCAAATGTCATTGTCCAATAAATATTTTAAAGATCAGAATGTTTTTCTTTATTAAAAAATGAATTGCAATTCTCTAGAGAATTGTCTTGGTCTTTATTTAACTATGAATATGAACTAAGAAATGTGATATGTTGCAAATGGGTTTTGTTGTGGTCTTGCTGGGATTATACTAACATCATAGACAACATATGTTGACCAGCACACCAGCATCAAACACTGGTCGGCCAGCACACCAGCAACCAGCACTTAATGCTGGACCAGCATACCACCATCCCAAGCTGGTCGGCCAGCACACCAGCATCCCAAGCTGGTCGGCCAGCACACCGGCAACCAGCACCTAATGCTGGACCAGCATACCACCATCCCAAGCTGGTCCCAGCATGCAAAACATACCTTATGCTGGACCAGCAATGCTGTTTTTTTTAGCAGGGTTAGCAATGTTTTTGAGATGAAAGAAGGCTACCCCTTGTGATATTATTTATCTGAGCTTCAAATGAGAGCCCGTTACCAACAATCACTTTAAGGTCTTTTACTGCTGCACAAGATGTAGTAGAAAGACCATCAGAAATCTGTAATCAGAAAGCTTACTTTGGCTGGCTGTGGTCCTAGTAATGGCACTTCTGTCTTGTCAGAGTTAAGCAGGAGGAAGTTAGTAAGCATCCACTGTCTAATGTCCTTCACACAATCTTCAATCTTAATAAGCTGGTGACTCACATCTGACTTTTGCTAAAACATATTCCTGCATTTCATCAGCATAACAGTGAAAGCTATGTTTACGAATCAGTGAAAATCAGTCTTTTGAAGGGGATTAAAATGGTCAAAAACTGATCAAATTTAGAAATATTATCTATGGAATTATCTATCAATTTTGTTTGGTATTAAATTAATGGTCAAAATCCAATGAAATAATTAATGAAGTCATTACTGTTACAAATAAATGGTGTGCGCTTTTCGGCAGTGTTTTTATTCCTGGTTAATTTTGTTACAGAATTAAATAAAAAATTATGATTATTTTTTATCTCCAATTAGGTTGGAGAAATACACTGATCTAGTGGCACTAAGAGATTTTTTTGTAGCTATGAAGGCTTTCCTTCCATGCTAATCGAAATACTAATAATTTAGTTCAATACCATTACTTTCTAATTTCCTAGCAGATTGTTTGTGTTTGTGTGTTGTCATTGTACCATGGTGCAAGTTTTTTCTCTCTAATTACTTTTCTTTTAAGTGGAGCTACAATATCTAGGGTGTAGCAAAAAACTGACTCTAAATAGTCTATCACCTGATCAAGTTCAGTTGGGTCAGATGGCGATCCAGTCATGGACTGTTGTTAAATCTCTCTGCAGTAGCAGATGTAAATGTATGTTTAACATGGTGATGTGGCAAATTGCAAATATCGTGTCTGAAACACAATTTAAATAAAATGAGAAAGCTTCTGATTGAGCACTGTGACTATATTTTTTATATTTAATCTGAGGGTTACAACTGGATCCAGAGTGTGACCTCCATTCTGAGTGGGTCCTATTACATTCTGTTTAACCCCTACCAAATCTAAGATTTGCTGTTATCAGAGGATCTTCTAACTTATCAAAATTAATATTAAATTCTCCAACAATTACTGCTTTGTCTAAAGAAATAACTAGGATTTAAATGAAATCTGTCAATTCACAGAGTAATTCAGAATATTGTCCAGGAGGTCTGTAAATAACAATTAGAGGAACTGACTCAGCATACTTATTTTTTTGTGGCTACATATGTTATGTTAGTATGAAGCACTTCAAAATAAATTAAACATATGTCTAGATTCCTGATCAACGCCTATCTTATCATCATGAATAACTGTGACACCTCCTCCCCTGCCTGTTAGGCATGGCTTATGTTATATAACTATAACTGTGTGGACAAGCATTGTTTAATACGACAAACTCGTTTGGTTTGACCCATGTCTCTGTTAAGCACAGAACACTAAACTTCTGATCAGTAATCATTTCATTAGCCATAAGAGCTTCAGATGCAAGAGATCTTATAATTTATGAGTCCTAGCTTCAGATCAAAGGTGCTGGCTGTGCATTCTAAAAAAAAACTACACCAGGTTATGTATGTAACTCAGTTCTCTGAGAAGGGAATGAGATGCTGTGTCAGAGCTGATGCTATGGGAATGCTTCTGTGAGGAAGCTGTGTCTGAAGCTCTGTGTGCACACATGCCAATTTAATGGCTCGGGAAGGTGAAATAGAAAATGTTGTGAATAACAAAAATGAACATTGAACATTCTGTACCAATATGCTCACACACCAAAAACTAGGAACAGCAAAAAAAAGTAACAAAGGGGAACTGAACTGTTTCCAGTTGAGCACTAGGTTGAAGAAACAAGAACATTGCAGGCTGCATGTGTGTGGAAATAATGGAGACTAAAGGAGTGACCGTTGCACTGCTTATGCAATGACAAGTCCTTTGCACTGCCTGTGCTAAGACAAGATTAGAGGAAGTCATGCACAGTGGAAGACACACACATAGCTCCATGCATAAAAGGAGAACTACCTTACATCCAAGTAACTCACTCTGTTCAGACGTAGGTTGGGACAGACGGTCTTCACACTTGCAAGTGTATTGAATAAAGAAGTTTGATATTCCACAGGACTCTGCTGAGTTCTTCTCTGCAACTTAGTGAAAAGTTCACTAGAACTATTATTTTTGATTAATAGAATAGAATGTCCACCACATTTCTGGGGGCTCGTCTGGGATAGTTTGTTCGTCCTCAGGACCACCTGAGAGGCGACGGGCTGCTGCAGAAGTCACATCAAGTTGTTATCAACCTCCTGTCTGACCCAAAGGACAGCGGGAGTCAGTGTAGGACTGGGATGATGCTACTATCCTATAGGGCAAAAGAACCTTGCAGAGAGAAAGAACGAGCAGACTCCAGAGGGGTATTTTAAACGACAATTGACGTAAGTACAGTTTTTGGTGCACATAGTGAAAGGGAAACTGTGTTTCCGCTCATGTGCTGACGAGCCGTGAGAGTATATTATTGTTAATCATGGGGTCCTGTTGTATTAAGAGTGCATGTTGTTGCAATAAGGAAGAGAAGGATGAGGAAAATATTTTGCAGAGTCTGGGACTCAGCTAATATGATAAGGGATGTCTGAGAGAGATGTATAGGCTTATGAAATCAAAGTCTGAAAACTACGTACACACGACACCCCTGATGTAACAATATACTGTACAAAGAGAGGAAAAGTTCGACAATTTTTAAGGGAATGTAAACACCCTAATGTTCAATTTACGATAACTAATTATGGACCTGGTTCTGTATCACAATATTGTAAGGGTAATGGACTGTGTATTTCCAGAAAAAGCTAGTGATAGTGAAAGGCATTGAGAGAAAAATTAAGAGAAAAATTGCAGGAGCATGAGGCTTCAAAGACAAGAAACAAGAAGTAAAAGAGCATGCAAATCACACACAAACTTATTCACAATCTTTTTCTATTCAGTGTTTTAAATCTTTTGAAGACCCAGACCTGGATGGCTGCCCTCTCAGACCGCCACCTCAGGCACCCCCGCAGATGAACAATAACAAACCACCAGCTGTTACACTGCTTCCTACTGCTACTACTTCTACATCCAATCAACGGACAGTTTACTTTCCAGCAGGATGTTACACACAGTTGTGCACAAAGGAATGCAGCTCACTGAAGTGTAAGACAAGATGTTCCTCTTTCAACACATTTAGGGAACATGATCTTTTTACTTTCCGGTAAAAATGGACATGACAAAAATCTCCATGTGTAGACAAGAGGACGATGAAACAGTCTCCAGTTATCTTGCACTATTGACAGTAGTACATGATGCACACAGTGGCCATGAATGCCCTGATAACATGACTGAAGCTGCTGACCTCACTCCGTATGAGGCACATCTGAGAAACAGTTTCATAAATGGATTAAGAGAGGACATTGCAAGAAACTTCAAGTAAACTTGCATCACCTGGGACACTGAAAAACTGTCTATGATTGAACAGCATTTCATCCATGCAGAAAGAGACAAAAAAGAAAAAGACGAAAGGTTTAAAATGAAACACCGTCTCAACGTGTTTAAGTTGTCTGAGGAGATTCCATCAGAGGAAGAGGACGGAACAAACGTGGATTTCAGAATGGATGTTTTATATGTGGAAGTGCAGATCACTGGGCGTGGTATTGTCCTAAGAAATGTCGAGGGGAAACCAATAGGCCTGAGGTTTGAACAGGTCTGGGATGGGTGAGCACCCAGGGATGGGTAACATCTGACAATTTTATGTGATGCAAGGAAGAAAAGCTTAAGCTAACTTTCCTATTTCCACCTGTTACTAATGAAATGTCTAGCAAAGAATCAGAGATTTTTTTATTATATCTGCAAATGAAAGTTATGCTAAATATATTGAGCCCAGGTTTATTAAATATATGCCTGTGATTACATTACTAGTCGAACAAATACCGATACAGTTTTTAGTTGACTCAGGAGCAGCACTTTGTGATATGATTGTGTGAATTATCTGTTTCACCTAAAATGAGTAATCACTCCCTGTTTACTACGTGAGCATCAGGAATGTCAGTCAATGAGACATTCTCAGTGCCCTTAAGGTGTGAAACCGTAACTACACAGAAACAGTTTGATTTTTTTTTATTTCTGAGTATTGCACAATAAATCTGTTGGGTCGAGATTTGATGTGCAAATTAAATTTATAAATAATCAGCACATCACTAGGCCTTAAGATAGAATAGGGAGATGACTCCTGCTTTGTAAAACGGTATCCCAGATCTCTGTTCTATGATACAAATGGAAACTGTGTGATTTTTCTTTTACTGATGTCACACACACTCTTGTGGAAAGGAAAAAAAATTCTCACCTCTTCTTCTCACACAGACTACATAAAAAACTTTACATTGCACTGCACACATACACAGACGTGAATCGGATGAGAGCTACAATATGAGAAGGAGTTGTATAGGAAAATAGATAAGCCAGATGTACTAATGTTGAACCATTTGATATGGAGTGAGCACAGATGTGCAGTAGAGGTAGACTTATCTCGGGTTTCAACTCGAGCTGGTTATCCACACCCATTCCAAATGAACCATGCATCTCCACATCTCTCTTTGGTCAAATCTGCCAATGATGAGTGGAAAAACTTGGGAATATGGATATTACAGGTTGCTCAGACTCATTATTGGAAGCAAAACGAGCAGCCAGCTATCTTTTACAGCTCAAAATTGAATTTACATAGTACACCACTAAATTGGATGGTTGGGGCAAAAAGAGATGTAAAGATCCGCCCTGATGATTTATCAGATCTTAACCCATTGTGTAAAATTCAAGATTACAAAAGGTGCCCAAAGAATTGTGTAAAATATGATGTAATTAAAACCAGAAGCTATAGCAGGTATAACACCGGTATTCAACTCCTTGTTAAAAGCTGGAGTTATTGTATCATGTGAGACATCACCTGTGCGAACCCTATTATTTCCAGTAAAGAAAATAAGCCTGTCAAATTTGAAATTTGTTCAACAAGAAGTGAAGTTCCTAGGACATTTAATTTCTGCAGAAGGTAAACGACTCGAATCAAGTAGAATAGAGGCAATTCAGAAAATTCCAAAACCAGTAAAAAAAAAGTTACAGTTACTGTAATATTACAGTTACTGTAATATCTTTTTTAGGCACATGTTTATTTCAGAATCAGAATCAGAATCAGCTTTATTGCCAGGCATGTTTTCACATGCGAGGAATTTGTTTTAGTGACATAATCTCCACAGTGTAACAGAATGACATATGTAGTATAGATTAAATTGTATGTACACATATACAGGTGTGAAATGTGCAGTTAAAATAAACATATGAAATATACATATGCAAATAAGTATACAATATTTACAATTTGTATGTACACATGTGCAATTGTGAAATGTGCAGTTGAAGTAAACATAAACATTCAGACAATATGTATGCATGTATGTACAGAGTGCAAGTATGAAATGTGCAAATTGAGGTATACATAGTGCAAATATTGTGCGTTGTGTGTTCCATGGTGTTAATTGTTCATCAGGTGGATTGCTTGAGGGAAGAATCTGTTCCTATGTCCGGTTGTTCTAGAGCTCAGGGCTCTGTAGCACCGACCAGATGGCAACAGTTCAAAGAGGGAGTGTGCTGGATGTGAGGGGTCCAGTGTGATTTCCTTTGCTCTTTTGCACACTCTGGAGGAGTAAAGGTCTTGAAGAGTGGGGAGAGTTGTGCCAATGATTCGCTCAGTAGTCCGGACTACCCTCTGTAGTCTTCTGAGGTCGAATTTGGTGGCTGAGCTGAACCAAACAGTTACCGAGGTGCAGAGGATGGATTTGATGATGGCAGTGTAAAACTGTTTCAGCAAATCCTGTGGCAGGTTGAACTTCTTCAGCTGACGAAGGAAGTACAACCTCTGTTGAGCCTTTTGCACAATGGAGTCAATGTGAATGTCCCACTTCAGGTCCTGGGAGATTATGGTTCCCAGGAATCTGAATGACTCCACTGCTGTGACAATGCTGTCCATGATGGTTAGTGGGGGAAGAGATGGTTAGTGGGGGAAGAGCAGGGGGGTTTCTCCTGAAGTCCACTATCAACTCCACTGTCTTGAGCGTGTTCAGCTCCAGGTTGTTAAGGCTGCACCAGACAGCCAGCCGCTCAACCTCCAGTCTGTAAGCAGACACGTCACCGTCCTTCATGAGGCCGATCAGTGTGGTGTCGTCTGCAAACTTCAGAAGCTTGACAGATGGGTCTTTAGAGGTGCAGTCATTCGTGTACAAGGAGAAGAGTAGTGGGGAGAGAACACAGCCCTGGGGGGCGCCAGTGCTGATGGTGCGGGTGCTTGATTTGAGTTTCCCCAGTCGCACTAGCTGCTGCCTGTCTGTCAGAAAGCTGGTGATCCACTGGCAGACAGAGGAGGGTACGGAGAGCTGGGTTAATTTGGGCTGTAGGAGTGATGTGATGATGGTGTTGAAAGCAGAGCTGAAGTCCACAAACAGGATCCTCACATAAGTCCCTGGTCTGTCCAGATGCAAAAGAACAAACACTGTGGAGCTAAGCACTGAGGCTGCCATTCGCGGCGCCATCTTGGAGATGGCAAGTTGTAGGATATTTATACCCAATTATGCTGTTTTTGAGGCACCACTGAGCGCAATTGCTCATGGACAAGGCCTACAAGCACACAGCAAAGTGACATGGACTAAGAATGCAAAAGCTGCATTTGAACGACTGAAACAGACATCACAGATGACACTGGGCATCCCTGACCCTAAGAATACTTGCACAAAATGTTAACAAAAAGGGGGATGCATGACATTAGTTTGCTCCAAGGGCATGGGGGCAAACTCAGACCAGTGACCGCAGGTCTGCTCATGTGTCACAGAGCAGTAGGCTACAGCGAATTAACTCGGTAGCACATGCAGTGTTACAACTGCTTTTATAACAAAAAATAGCACATATTACGGTTGCACAATGGTTAAGATATAACAATGTGCTTTTAATAATGCTAAATGTTACTGTTAAACGATGTACAACTTAACCCTGCCACACTTCTTCCAACAGAGCATGATGTGGAGCCTCATTATTGTGTGATGGTTGTGAAGTATAATTGTTATGACTGTAATGAAGTTTGTTGCCTAAGGCAAACCCAACACACAGAGCCTACAGTTTTTCCTTCAAAATTATGTGAAAATCATCTTGTTTACTCGCTCACAGAAAACAATATATTGATTTAAATTTTATAAGACACTTTTTGTTTGTAAAGGGCATATGCTAGTAGAAATCAACTTTCATGCATATTAATTCACACCTGAGAAGACAAAGGCCCACATAATGAGCTGCATAATGAGCCTTTCAGGTAAGTGTGTACCTGAGAGAGGAGTTACAAGAAAGAATGTGAAGACAAAATAAATTTGTATATTTTTTGTTTGTAGTTTATTTAGAATATTTAACTAGTGCAAACAGTGCCAGACAAGATATAAGTACTAAAAAATCCTAAAATCCACATAAAGTGCATGTGTGCAACCAGTGCAAACAGTGCCAGACAAGAGACCGAGCAAACAGAAACTATACTACAAGACAGATGCTTAAATAATAAAGTAACAATATGTATACAAGTAACAATATTGTAAATGACCTACACAATATGGCTCTGTTAATATCTTTAATGGAATATTTTTTGATCTTTAATGGAATCTGTTAAAACTTGGTGCTTCTTATAGCATTGTTTGGGGGTGTTGATCTTGTTTGCATAGCCTGTGTCAGGTAATTTCCATATGAATGGCGCTCACGCGATAGGTGGGATCACATTAGCACTAATGAGGTCGAGCCAGAAAAACTGTACTTCTCTTTACTTACATACAGATTACACAAAAAGACAATATTTACTTTTGATTTTAATTACCTCATTTAAAAGTAGACATTTCAGGCTTTCATTAGACATATGTATGTTCGTGTGATAAGTATTGGCAGAGTTATCAGTTCAGACAGAGATGTCTGAATGCACACCCTGGTTATTGTCTTTATTGCCAAAAGCAAAGAGTGGTGTTGTTATTATGAAGGCAGTCAAATAAAAGTAGACACTTCACAGTTTCGAATGATGTATTACATGTATGTGTATGATTATGAATGACGGAGTATTTTAAGTGGATTTCACGTTGAAGAGGAAAAAATGCGTCAAAGATGCGCCGGCGCGCCTTTGGACCCCAGAGGGTTAATAACGATCCTATTTCCATAGGTATTGGAAAAGCTGATGCAGTGGCAAACAACACGATTAAACTGTTTTCTTCTATCCTAAATCTCACTGAATTACAGCTTATAAGTGATCGTGAGGAGAAACAACACTGGAGGAAGGTGGGAAGTGTCCAAAAACAAGGTGTTTGGTATGAGCCTCAGGGAAACCGGTTTTTACCAAAAAGATTGTTGTCTTTTTATGCTAAGTTGACACATGGTAAAGACCATGTGTCAATAGGGGGGGATGTACAGTGAAATAAAAAAGACCTGGTAGACTAAGGGATTCCAAAATTACTCTAAAATTTTTTTTAGATAGATGTTTAATCTGTAAGAAACACAATGCGGGAAAGGGTTTGGAGGTGCATCCAGGGATCCCATTCCTCCCACAAGCACCTGTCTAATACCTACAGATGGATTTTATTGACCTTACTCCATCAGCAGGCAAAAGGTATTGCCTAATAATAGTCGACATGTTTTCTAAACGGGTAGAGGTTTTCCCAACAGCAAAACAAGACTCCACGGCAGTAGCAAAGGCACTGTTTACAGAAATCATACTTAGGTGGGGAATCCCGAGTGCATCAGGTGTGGCAATGGCAAACAAATTGGCCAGATGCTGTTAAGAGACTGGATTGCCATGGCCCAAAGCACTACCATTAGTGTTACATTACATGAGAATACATACCATAATCTAACCTATGCTCATTTGAAATTCTTTTTGGCAGGTTCCAAGCATGGGAATAACACCCCTAGGTCCCGCCAACAGTACTGCATTGACAATGATGTGTGATGATGCTATGATTAAATTCTGTGAAAAGCTATGCCGTGCTATCGCTGTTGTTTCTAAGCAGGTTGTCATGGAACAGGAAAAAGGCAAGTTTAAGAGTAAGCCGAAACCTGGTTAGCGGATTCTGGTTAAGGACTTTCGGAGGAAAAACTGGTCATCCCTGAGGTGAAGAGAACCGTTCCAAGTCCTACTGGTCACACCGACAGCGTGTAAGGTTGATGGACGAGAGTCCTGGATCCATCAAAGCCACACACGGAAGGTTCCAGCACCACCGACGGACACTCGTGACATGCACTAGATTACTGAGACACCCGATAGTCTGCTGGGCGGGCCAAGTGTGTAATTGGATACAGAACGTATTTGCCCTGAAGCACCAGCACGTAGACTTAAGAAGCTGGGTTAATCTCAGTGACTAGGGGTAAGGGAAAAGAGTGTGCTGGGTGCCATAAAAGGAAAATGAGAGTCTTCTTGATCCTGCCAGCGCTGCTGATCATATGGAGTGACCCAGCGTCGTCTCTTCCACATGCCAACAAATTCTGGAAATTCGCCAACTGGACAGCCAGGCAACATACTAATTAGTCATGTTACGTGAGTAAGGTGTTCCCAACGTCTACTACAAAAACCACCCTGACACCACGAAATGATACTTTTGACAACACCCTTACGGCTATGGCCCAGGTCTGCATCTCAGAAACGTGCATATCAGGCAACATGGCAGAGAAGGAGCGCTGACAGCAACATACACGATACCTTAACAGAACTGGTGCCAGATGGTGTGAGAACAACACAGACAAGCCCACATGTATAAACGCACTAAGAACAGCATTGAAATTGGACACAAGCATGGAATCAACTAGAAGAAGACCCATTTTCTGTTATGTCATCACTGTTTTAGCTAATGCTTGCTTAAGAAGCCCTATTCAAACCACATTTTGGCACAAGCATGCATGATTAAGTTTAACATATGTGTATTATACAGATCAGTAATTGCAGTAATTTTTTTCCTTAGCAAATTTTATGTCCATTTTTGTGATTCAAAAGGGTGGAAATTTAATAGAAAATGTTGTGAATAACAAAAATGAACATTGAACATTCTGTAAAAATATGCTCACACACCAAAAACTAGGAACAGCAAAAAAGTAACAAAGGGGAACTGCACTGTTTCCAGTTGCACACTAGGTTGAAGAAACAAGAACATTGCAGGCTGCATGTGTGTGGAAATAATGGAGACTAAAGGAGTGACCGTTGCACTGCTTGTGCAATGACAAGATTAGAGGAAGTCATGCACAGTGGAAGACACACACATAGCTCCATGCATAAAAAGAGAACTGCCTTACATCCAAGTAACTCACTCTGTTCAGACTTAGGTTGGGACAGACTGACTTCACACTTGCAAGTGTATTGAATAAAGAAGTTTGATATTCCACAGGACTCTGCTGCGTTCTTCTCTGCAACTTAGTGAAAAGTTCACTTGAACTATTATCTTTGATTAATAGAATAGAATTTCCACCACAAAAGACACGTCACAAAGTGGTTACATGCCAGTAAGTCCATATAAGGGCATCTACATGGCATTATTCCAGCTTCTATTTGTCTAAAGAAAGCGACAGTGGACACCCGGGGGGCATGGGCAGCGCCGCAGCATCTCGTTTTCCTTCTTTTGAGGGAATTCAATGCTGCATCAGAGCTGACGCTACGGGAACGCCAATACCCACGCCGCCCCACACCTGTCGAAGACTGTGTCAGAGGCCATGGGAGAACATGAGCAGACTGAGATCAAATCATCAATAGCCCTGCAGAAAGTTGATTCTCTGAGAAGGAGAAAGCACACACTTGACTGGCAACTCAATAGCTGGCAGACAAAGCCTTTGACTGGGCGAGAATGAACCAGTCGTCCAGGTAATTCAGATGCCCTGGAGACACAATGGTGCCAGGGCAGCATCCATGCACTTTCTAAATGTGCGTGGTGAAAGGGCCAGGCCAAAAAGAAGAACTAAATACTTGTATACGTTGCCCCTAAAAGTGACTTTGAGGAACTTCCTGAGCTCTGGCAAAGTTCCTATGTGAAAATAAGTGTTTTTAAGGTCTATAGTCACAAACCAGTCCTCTGAACTGATCTGGGACACAATAACCTTGAGCATGAGCATCATGAACTTTTAAGTCTTAAGAGTAAAGTTCAGAGCCCGTCCTTTTTGGGAACAAAAAACATCGGAGTCCCGCTCTGGAAGCTGAACATGTTCTATGGCCCCTTTCCTCTGGAGCGAGAGAAGTTTCACTTAGAGGAACACCACCTGGTGACTGCCAATGATCGTGGGCAACACACCCTAAAAATGCAGAGGACAGAAGGTTAACTGGATCCTGTACCCCTTTTTTATGGTATCCAGGACCCACTGAGACACACCTGCCAGAAGTTTACATGTTGCCTGGTTTGAGAGTGGCGTCTACCTCGCGCAGATCTCCCGGATGCCCTGAAAAAGCACACTGGCAGGTGCTAACCCAGGGAGATTTGTGCAAGAAAGAGGAGCAGGCACAGACCCTACTACTCCCCGAAACTCCGGAGGCAGTGGGGCCGGCAGCAGGGGGAGCCTTCCTGAAAAGGACGCTCCTAGGAACCACAGACCTCGGGCATCAGGATTCCTTCTTAGCCCATCTGGATGAGATGATGGACCTAAGATCCCCTCTCACCTGATGGGTCTGGGCCTGGGCACGGGCACGCTGACCAGCCTCCCTAGTCTTAGACAGGGGGCACGGGCTGCCACACTTGCCCTTTTTACTGGTCTGAGTAACCAGCGCAGCCATTGAATGGCCTATGAAGCAGGCCATCTGCTTTGTGGCTTGGGGGAGCTCAGTTACCACCCGAGGGTCCAACCTGTTGTCACTGTTGAGCTCTTTCAGCAGGTTAGCCTGGTAGGCCTGCAAAATTGCCAAAACTGCCAATTGACATGGCTCTGACTGTTGTCATATAGGCCTTACCCAGAAGGGCTGAAGTAGCTCTACAAGGCTTGTATGGAAGCGCATGCTTCCTCCATTCAGGCAGTGTAGGAGAGAGATAGCTCGCAAGGGTTTATAGGCATCGCCCTATACCCATATCTTTCAAGTCCTATAATGGCCGAAAAGTCAGACATGGCAGCAGAAAAAAGACGCACTGAAAAGGGATTTCCCCAAGACCTCAACACCTCCACATGGAGGTCTGGGAAAAACAGCACAGACAATGTCTGCAAGGAGGTGGCTAGCAGCCTGAAGTGAAAGCGGTAGTCTAGCTTAAAACGGACAACACTAAATTCCTCTTTAGGTCAATCTACATTGAACTTAGACACAGCGCATCACCACGCAGTGCAAGCTCCCGAAACGGAAACTGAGCAAACAGACTCTGGGGAGAAAGGAAAATATTCGTCTCTTGCTCCGCTTCTGCTAACTTAACCTGCGAACCTCATGATCGAAGCCGCCCTATCCACGCGGTGCAGGCACAGAACTTCAGACACAATTTCCTCACAGATGCAATCCCATAGCATCAGCTCTGACACAGTGTCGAGATCTCTCGAAAGGGAAATTTTATTGATTTATGTTTATGTATTAACATATCCATTAACAACTAGTAAATTAACTATTGTCTATTACAGCTATAAATAAATGAAAAGAAAATTAATGTAAAATATTAACATTATTGAGTAATATTAAGTTTATTATTGATGAAATTTCAGTATTATTCTACAATATTTAAATAAATGATACCAAAACAATAGATAATGTTCATATACATTGATGTTTTATTAACTAAAACATAAAGACCTGTATTAACCATGTTTATTCCAAATATTACTAAAAATAATGCTATAAAATCGACATTGTTTAAATTGTTAAATGTTTTATAAACTCATTATATGTCTATGAAAAGCTTTATCCAACTACTCAACATCTTGTTTAACCACCAGTAATGAAAAAAAATCTGAGCTGCATTAGCTCTAGTTCAGTACTCCTCCTCTCACACACACACTTGCTTTCAAAGTGGTTGTGGTTAGAATAACAACTGGTTTGAATCACGTTTTGGGCCTCAGCTACATGTTTTATCTGTCCAAGTGTCATGGACAGCCTGGGGATAAAACAAGTAGATCTTATCACAGCTTCTAATGCAGGGGGGGTGGGGGTGGAGCCATCCTGCTTCCACCACCATGCATCACTTTTAGCTAATATAAAAGGGCCTTATGTTCCTCTCATACAGACCATGTTTTCCAATATTGTTATTTTAACAATCTAAATATACATTATCAACAACTTACATCTCTTTACAATAAGAAGTATGGTCCTATAATCTAAACTTTGTAACAATTCACTTCACATTACTCAATATGAAATGTCCCAAGCGTTAATTGTAGAGTTAGAGATGGCATAATGTCACTTTTTACTTTTAGATACAGATAGTAATAACTTGCGTATCAGCCTATAGCAATATTCACATTTATTTATTTAGTTAGTTAGTTAGTTAGTCCGTTAGTTAGTTAGTTTTGTAACTTAAAACCTATGAAATATCATAAAGCTTTTTTTTTTTTTTCATTTTTAGCAGAGTAGAAGATAATACAGCCAATGTTCATTTGCCAACTGGATGTTGTATATTATAATAAGGTGATTTGGTGATCTTCTTGGAAATCCCAAAAAATTAATTAGATACTGAACAGCTCTGTTTTCTTTTGCACTTTATTGATTAGCGTTAAAGCTCTAGGGATAAAAAATGCTTTAAGAATTAAAACTCTCTCTCTCTCTCTCTCTCTCTCTCTCTCAGTCACACACACACACACACACACACACACACACACACACACACACACACACACACACACACACACACACACACACACTTCTCACACCCCAATCCGCTAGAGGAATTAGAGGAAAGACAAAAGAGTGAACATTCTTTATGTCCCATTGAGTCGTGAATAGGAATGTTTCACGTGTCAGTAGAGTGGTGTTTCCTATAGATTTATTAGCCTTTTCGGTCCCTCCCCCAACTCTACATAGACCTCTCTCTCTAGCCCTTTCTTCTCTTTCTTTTTGTTTGCAAGCCACAAGAGCTTTTTTTTTTAGCATGATCAGTGTTTGTAATTACTTCTGATTGCAGAGTTTTAAGCGCATTGAGCTGGGTATTTGTAGGTGCCAGTGTTCTCACAGCAGCTTGAAGGCTGAATGGTTTTAGCTGTAAGGGGCAAGACTTGCTGGCAAAAATATTACCAGCCATTTACACCCTGGGGATTATTCCACATATTTGGTTTAAATGGATAGTAAATTTAAAGTAAATTTTAGAGAAAATTTTAAAATTTTGGACCAGTGCTGCAGTATTTAATGTGATTTGTTTTTCATGAAAAAACAGTGAGTGGTATTCATGAGTTATCAAGCAAGTGGATGTGAAAGGACTGTGGTAGCCTAGTGGTTAAGGTCTTGTATTACCAATCGGAAGGTTGTGAGTTTACGTCCACTAAGCTTCCACTGCTGAGCCCCTGAGTAAGGTCCATAACCCTCAATTTCTCATTTGTATAGAATTAGATAAAATATAACTCAATGGCTTGAGTTAAATGCTGGAAAGATAGGAAGTATCTTCTGTAAGTATTATTCTGTAAGTATTATTCTGATTTGTCTTTTATACTACTCCACAATTATTTACACTTGATTTCAAAATATTTGAACTAATACCAATTGTCCTCTGCAGGTCAAGTTATGTCCGTGTGGGAAACTGGTGTGTGCATTTAGTGACAGGGCAGCTAGAGCAGCATCGCAGGAGATCCAGTGTAGTCTAGCAGCATGGCAAAGGAGATTGTTTTCATTTTAAGGAGGAAAGGCCAGGAACATGCTCCACTACTCACACTTCTCCAGATCAATGGCAGCTGACTGAACACTTTGTGTCCTTAAAGACTTTAATGTGATTATGTCACATATTTCCATCTGATTCCCACTGCTATCTACTCTTTGTGTGGGGTCTGCCACTCAAAGCTCACTCTCATTCTTGCTGAGAGTGTTGAGAGATGTTTCTCTCAACAATTTCTGGTTCCTAGCCAACCAAAGGCAAATTAAGGGTTCATGTGTATATATGGGGCAGCTTGAGTTTTATTATAGCTATATAATATAAATTCTTGTGTGTGTGTGTGTGTGTGTGTGTGTGTGTGTGTGTGTGTGTGTGTGTGTGTGTGTGTAAGCCAAACATGTGTGTGTGTTTTTGCAATTAAACTGATATAAAGCCTAGACTATTGTTTACTGGCTCTCAGTCAGGTACGTGCTGTAAGCTAGGAGTAGTGCCTTTTAGTTCTATATGACCTTTTGGCAGACTTTTTCATTCTAACAATATGTGAAATTATTTGGTCCACCCCTAAATATTTACTCTCATGTGCCAAAACTGTTGTTACAAATTTTTAAATACATGTAGACAATCTATCATTATTTCTAGTATTTCTACTCATTTCTTTAAATATCATTATTCTCTTTTATTTCTTTAATAACAACATACAGTATATTTCATGTCATTCACTAACATGGGAAAAATCACTAAAATATCAGCACAAATGAAATGTTTTGAGGCATCATAATTTGAAGGTCAAACATACCTTCAAAAAGTGCAGAAATCTTTCTTCTTCTTCTTCTTCTTCTTCTTCTTCTTCTTCTTCTTCTTCTTTTTATTTTCATAAAGCTACCCCTTTTCTGTTATGTTTGAGCTTAAAATATAAAGTATTGCATGTGTTATTCATTCAATTGATTAAATTCTCTTAAGCGTTCCATTAGGCACTGTAGCTTATTTAAGATGCATTTATAGCAGGTTGAAAACAGTTCTAAATAACAATAATTGGGAACCATATAAATGTAATACTCTTACGTATTGAGTTGATATCAGAATACAACAAATAAAATATTAGATTAATATTATTGAAATATACAACATTACAAAATTATTCTGACCTAAATAAACAATTGTTTTTCAGAAAATAAGTGTTACAAAAGCATCAGCTAAAAGGCCCACCAATAAAGGTGACAATTATTGGTTTAGTCTGAGACAGAAATCCCACTGTCTATAAATTACTTACCATTTAGAGAATTCCTCCTAGAGTTAATACAAAGCAGTAATGCTTTGCAGACTTTTAAATATGTATCTTCACTGAGATAGAAGTGTTGGTCCATTTGGCATCCTAAACTTGAATGTAAAATCTGTCTCCAAATTGTAAGCAGTATAGGCTTTACCAAGTAACTACAATGCTCAGTGCTGTCATTTCAATAAAATATACAGGAAATGTATAATAAAAATCTTTTAAAAAAGTAAGAGTGATGCAATACTCATTTAAATTTAGAAGCCTTTTCATAAACAAGTCTTGTTTTCAGGACTTACAATAGCCAAACTGTTGAGGCAGGCAGTCATTTTACACAATAAATGTCTAATCTAACCAAATGAGACATCAAATTAAATGTAGCAGAATTATTCTTTGAAAGAATGCACATTTAGTTTCCTTCTTATTTCTGAATGTTTTACACATCTCTGGTACATTCAGAGTATAGTGGCCTCTAAACAAAAATAGACACATAAGAGGACCCACAATAGGCAACCAGCCTTTAAAATGTCACAAGGATCTGACATATCATTGATATAACATGAGATAGATTAGATAGATAGTCTCATAATAAAAAAAATAATAATTTAAAAAATGTTATAACATGCTACAACCTGTCAAGCCCTTTGAGATCACAAAACTCGAAACTTCTGGTAGTTCCTATAATATCAAAATCTACTAAATGTGGTAGAACATTTTTGTATTTAGCTCCCAAACTTTGGAATAGCCTTCCTGACAGTGTTTGGGGCTCAAACACACTTATCCAGTTTAAATGTAGATTAAAGACCTATCTATTTAATAAGGCATACACATAATACTTTAAAACTTCCCATACCCATTTAAAACTTCTTGTGCTCTAGTACATGCACATTATCATCAAGTGCTTGCTAATATTATGAACAGCAACTATGTTAATTCCTCTCTACTACTTCCGCTTTTTCTACCAATCCTGAGGCATCCAGAGATTGTATGAGCTCCAGTTGTGCCCTGTGTCATTTCTGGCCTTCATTGAGATGAGGCATATGAGGATCCTGGGGCATGAAGAAATGTACCAGCTCTAGTTGTACTCTGCTTCATGAAGTATTAGGACATTTTAAGAGGAAATGCCAAATACATGCGGCCTTTGAGGACGACAACCTCCTCACCGATAGACAATTGTTCGACTGTATATTTATAAACACACCGTCTACTGTCACCCAAACGATGATGGTTTCCCTTTTGAGTCTGGTTTCTCACAAGATTCCTTCCTTTTCCATTTAAGGAAGTTTTTCCTTGCTACAGGCTTGCTCATTGGGGAAAAATACAAACAAATTTAAATTTATTTATTTTCTTCTCTCGGCTGCTCCCTGTTAGGGGTTGCCACAGCGGATCACATAGTCCACATGTTAGATTTGGCACAGGTTTTAGCCTGGATGTACTTCCTGACACAACCCACCCATTTTTATCTGGCTTGGGATTTTCCCCTTCAGGGTTTGATTAAATCATTCCACAGGGTGATCAGTTGCTGGAGGTAGACCAATATTCTCAGATATTTGAGCTGCAACAGCTGACACAGACACAGATCTTCCACAGATTACTTATAGGTTAAAGTGCATAACTTGGGCAGTTAGGATATTCTTTACTTTTCCCACATGGCTGAAGAGGGATAGCAGATCCCTGGACTTGACAAAGTTCATGACGATCCTTTTAAATGGAATAGAGTGGGATGAAGGCACAGAAGCTGGCTTATTGGGGGTGGTGTACTGATGCTGAGGGTACCTTGGCTTCCATGCCAGGCCAGAGGAAGGTGGTCTCCTAGTGGGTGAAAATGGGCCAGGTGCATTGGCAGGTGGGTCTTGGAACAGGGACCAATGAGGACAATGCATCTTTGCCCTCTCCTCTGGGTGTAACAATGGAGAAGCCCCCCTCGGATCCAGAAATAAGAGAGATTCTTTGTCCGTTTGGTGTTGACCCCATCAGTCTAGTCTATCTGGCCCCAACTATATTTTAGCCACTAGCTTTCTTTTTGTGCACCCTCATTGTGGGTGTTCTTGGAGAGGCCGAGGCATGGTGTGCACAACCTGCCAGTCAGGGTTTATTGATCTGTGGAATTTTGTTTTTAAACCGTTATGCAAATAAATAGAATTTGATGTACAAAGATCTAACTCTTTCTGAAGCCCTTAAACCAGCACCTTTCTGCTGCTTGTTTTTTTTTGTATTTTTTAATTGCATCCTTAGTCTGTGATCTAGTTAACTAACATTGATGTATTCATTAACTATTAGTTATTTATTCATTAGTATTAAATGAATAGATTCAAAGCATTTTTGTTTGATGCTCTGGATAAAGGCATCTGCCAAATTCCAATCCGTCTTTATGACAGTTCTGACAAGGTCCAGGAAGGGGGGGGGGAGGCACATGGCGTGGCAGGTGGGGGGAGTGAGGCACATGGCGAGGCAGGTGGGGGGAGCAAGGCACATGGCCAGGCAGACAGAGACGGCCGAGCGACGTCCACAGCCGAGCAGAAGGGCTGAGCAATGTCGGCTGAGTCCTAACAGTCTCCTCCTATCTAAATTACATAGCTTGTCACATTTCACATTATTACCAGATGCCCATCCTTATTCCTTTTATGTGTAAGCACCTGTAAAGTAGGGGTATGGATAACAGTATTGAACTGTGTTTTTTTGTTGCCCTGTATGTTTATTTGCTGCATTTGCTTTAATGTACATGAATGCTTTGCGTTTTTGAGCATCTGATATAATGTGGGACTATGTGTACATCATCCAATCAAGTTTATTTGTTTCACGAGTCAATTGGAAGCATGAGAATGAGGAAGCCTGCGAACGGAGTGTCTTGGAGAAGTGTGCATGAGGGGTGAGGTGGAGAAATACAAAGAAAAAGGAATTGTTTGATAACGAAAAGGAGTTCTAACTATTTGAGTTCTAACATTTTTCTTGAGTGGAACTGATCGCAAACATCACGGTCTCACCGGCGAACAGCGGATGGTTCTCGTACATTGCAGCTCATGCTAACAACGCTTAGCTACACAAGCTAGCTACAGTACACGAGCTTGCGCTAAACAAGGATTGTGAGCCACATTTGGTGAGCTGGAGTTTCGCGGGCTAAAGGATACCACGAGACATCGCTTCGGCTGTGAGGACGGACATTTTGTGAAGCAGAGAAGCGGAAAGTAGTGAGTGAGATGCTAAATAATATCTATTGAACTCTTCAACTTGGTGAGTTGTATAACGTGCACCAATGGGCCCCAACGACAAGTGCTTTGAGAACTATTAAGGTTGTTGTTTTATTGATATCCAAAAGCATTGTTTTACATGTCCTTTTATTTCATTTGAAGGCCTTACTAGTGACAAGTTTGATGTTCAGGTTTTATATTTTCTGGAAATTTGCCTTGAAGCTGCAGTCTGACTATTGCAGGAAATAATTAATAAACTAATATCTGTTTCTATGTTTTTATAACTGGGTGTAGTGGCAACTCATTCACACGCACACCCACGCATACACACACACACACACCCACCCACGCGCATACCCACCCACACACACACACACACACCAAATTTAGGACATACTGTAGTACAGTTACTGTATTTTCATGTTCTGGTGATATTATGCACTGCTCACTACCAGTAAGTGTAGTAATCACCAGTGGAGGCATAGAGTTTCTTCGTTAGCCACCTCAAGTACTATTACCGGGTTTTATTGTAATTCTACGTAAGTACAGGGAGATCAGCCAGTTCACCATTCCACCTTTGAGAATCCAGGCTCCTGCTGTGCCATTGTTATGTACAGTATATTGTAGTTTAACCCTAAATAACTAGCTAGTCAGGTGGTATTAGCTACGGGCCATTGTTGCCTATGTTTCAGGTGATGATCATGGTTTAAAAAGGGGTTAAATATGGTTTTCTGATTTCCCAATATTTGTAACCTTATTTCTGAGTTTATATTTAAAAAGACTACTACTTCTTATGCCTGGCACCTACTAAAACCTGCATATTTCTCCCTGGAATTCAGAGATGATTTGTGTGAGATTTTGGGCAACAAAGTCTCTGTGGATAACTTTTCTTCACTCTCCTTATTTTGTTTTTCCTATATAAAGTAAGATATTACTAGGTCTCTGCAATCTGCTTCTACTCTCGCGCTAAATGTATTCTTAAAATCTTTTGTTTAGTAATTTAGTTTGTGTGGTCTCATGCATTCCTACAGATATTAATACTTTAACGTGTGCAGTCTTATGCATTACAACAGTTTTTAATACCTCAATGTGTGTGTGGTCGTATCCTAGTTAGTTATTGCTTTTAGTGTTCTGGTTGTGTCTGTGTCTAGTGTCTAGTTTGTTTGTTATCAAATCTACCGCATATCAAATTTGTAAATTTCAACTTAGTGCCTTCTTCCCTTTCTCTTGGCATAGATTCAATGTCTGCCAGATCCTCCTAACATTCTCAGCACCTTTGCCATTATTCTAGCTTCCAGCTATCAGCAATGGCTGTGGATCATCTTTACAGCACTGAACTCTCCAAATAATCCTCTAAACCTGTGACTATTTCTCATTGGGATCTCACCTGTGATGTTTCTACACAAACTGATCCAGTTTCCACCATTTCCACATCCATTAATCAAGGCCCTCAGACTCCACTGCAACCATGGAATGTCTGTGCATGTGTGCCTTTTGATGGGTTCAGCTGCCATGACCCCGCTGCTGCTGACTCTCCCAGTTTCAGCTACTCCCCATTCTTTTCTCTTTCTCACCTTGAAGTTGACCTCTGCCTGTATCTCCACTCTCTGATACTTCTGTTATTTCCCTTAATCCTACTTCTCCTATCCCTGGCTGTTCTTACACTCACATTGACTAGGCCCTTTTCTTTCAATAAAACTTATTTTATACCCATCCCTATTTCTGTGAGTGATTCTTTTATTATTATTATTATTATTATTATTATTATTATTATTATTATTATTATTATTATTATTATTATTATTATTGTTGTTGTTGTTGTTGTTGTTGTTTGATTACATTATTATTCTTGTTATTATTGCTTGATTTTTTTTTTCAATACACCTAAAAGCTTATGTTTGAGGCTAATATTAGTTCAAAGTAAAGTTATTTATGTAGATTATATATACATACTCTCTTCTGAGATTTTTCTCAACTACTGTCACACACTGGTATATAAAAACTGTTTGCTGGTGGGAGCTGTGTGGTGTGCATGACTTGGTGAGAAGGTTCATTACAGACTTAACAATAAATTCCAGCCAAAGTCTTCAAATGAAGAATCTAATCTAAATCTTCACCAATAAAGATCTGAGCACTAGGCTGATGGTATTGAGAGAGAGAGAGAGAGAGAGAGAGAGAGAGAGAGAGAGAGAGAGAGAGAGAGAGAGAGAATTATTAGGTATGCTTGTGATCATGTGATGAATAAAATTCAGTTCAAATTTATTCGTACAGCTGTTATGTTTTGCACTTACACAGCAGTAAGAAAGACACCAAGGTCAGAGATTATCTTGAGCACATATTTTACTGCCAATTGCACTTATCACATTTTCTAACACTAGGGGGTGCAAATGTAGAACACCTTTATGATTATTGGCTCAATCACAACAGTTCAACTCCTCCAGCCTTGATGTAGTCACTTCAAGGTGCATACTACATTACATTGAACAGAAAGACATTGAACAGAACTCTATGCAGAGTTAACCCACGGAAGGCTGCTGGACCAGATAACATTCCTGGCAGGGTGCTCAGGGAATGTGCAGAACAGCTAGCGGATGTCTTTACTGACATCTTCAACATTTCCCTGAGCAGCACCGTTGTTCCTAAGTGCCTCAAAACTACCAGCATTGTTCCTGTCCCAAAGAAGTCTACAGTGTCCTGCCTCAATGACTATCGTCCCGTTGCACTCACACCCATAGTTATGAAGTGCTTTGAGAAGTGGACCCAGTTACCACCCTCACTGGAGACCCTACAGTTCGCGTATTGTCCAAAACGCTAAAAAGATGATGCCATTGCCACAACCCTCCAATTAGTCCTCACCCACCTGGATAATAAAGACACTTATGTACGAATGCTGTTCATAGACTTAAGTTCAGCATTCAATACAATCATTCCTCAGCACCTGATTGGGAAGCTGAGCCTGCTGGGACTAAACACCTCCCTCTGCATCTGGATCCTGGACTTCCTGACAGGGAGACCTCAGTCAGTCCGGATCGGGAACAGCATCTCCAGCACCACCACACTGAACACTGGAGCCCCTCAGGGCTGTGTGCTCAGTCCACTGCTGTTCACCTTGCTGACTCATGGCTGTGCAGCAATGCACAGATCGAATCATATTATCAAGTTCGCCAATGACTTGTGTTGTAAAAAATCTTAGTAGAAATAATTAAAATATTATTCCTTACAATACTATAACCAAAGTAAAGTATTAGGCCTGGCAAAATATTACAATGGCTGTCATAAGACATATGTAGGCGATGTTGTAGGCCAAAGATGTTTATTGTAACCAGATTCTGGGCTGTCAGGCCTAGTCAGTCTGAGCACATTTGTAATAACAACTGCAAACTTGTTATGTAGAAGAGAAAAGACCATTGTTCCCAGACCTTAGCTCATAAATTGTTTTGGAAAATGAAGCAGACTATGGTTCTCAGACCTTGGCCCATAGCGATAACATGTTATGTAGAATGAAAAAGACATTGGTTCACAGACCTAGGCCCTGAGAACTAAGGGGAGGAAAATCCATAAATGGGCATGTGGTGCTCATAAACTTGTTGTGCAGACTGAAGAAGGCCCAGGTGTTTAGTCTGAGGTCATGAAAAATAAGGGGAGGAAAATCCATAAATTAAGGGTAAATTAGGTCAGTGAGTTTAGAAAACATAGGAGGTGATTTCGGTAAATAAGGTGATATGGCACCTGGGCTCCTAGGAGCACCAGGGTATATATTGAGAAGATATCTGAGGCTCCAGTCGCTCTTCGGGGGCGAAGGTGTGTGTGCGCGTGGGTGCGTGGGGGCGCGCGCATGTCCGCGGGTCAAGGTGGGTGTTTTTATTTTTGCAAGGACTAAAAGTTCTTGTTTTTCTTGATTGATTTTGCATGACATGCTCTTTTTAGGGGTTTTCATTTGTTACTTTTAATTTGGCAATTTGTTACTTTTAATTTGCCAATTTGTTACTTTTAATTTGGCAAATTATAATTTGTTGGCTGATTGACCACAATAAAGAAGTCATTCTCATCCAGGTCTGAGGAGTTTTCTCAGTATTTTTGTAGTAATTATAGAGTTAACAGTTAAGTTTAACTACAACAGTCTTTAGTAACCAAAAAGTCTACGTGTGGAGATCACCCTGCGATGTCTCGACTTGGAGACCGGCTCTGAGTTCCGTGGTAGGTCTCATCAACAAGAATGACGAGTCAGCATACAGGGAGGAGGTGCAACAACTAACTGCCTGGTGTAGAGCCAACAACCTTTCTCTGAATGCGGATAAAACTAAAGAGATGGTTGTGGACTTCAGGAGAGCACAGAGCAACCAGTCTCCGCTGAACATCGACGGATCATTCGCAGAGATCATCAAGAGCACCAAATTTCTTGGTGTTCATCTAATGGAGAATCTCACCTGGTCACTCAACATCAGCACCATCACCAAGAAAGCCCAGCGGCGTCCTACAAAGCTTTCCTACAAAGGCTGAGAAAGGCACATCTCCCTCCCCCCATCCTGAACATGTTCTACAGAGTGACCACTGAGAGCATCCTGAGCAGCTGCATCACTGTCTGGTTTGGGAACTGTACAATCTCGGATAGCAAAACCCTGCAGTGGATAGTGAGGACAGCGGAGAAGATCATTGGGGTCTCTCTTCCCTCTATCATGGACACTTACACCACACGCTGCATTCGCAAAGCCAACAGAATTGTGGATGACCCCACACACCCTCAAACACACTCTTCACCCTCCTGCCATCTGGAAAAAGGTACCGAAGCATTCGGGCCCTCACGACCAGACTGTGTAAACTATGCTTCTTCCCACAAGCCATCAGACTTCTCAATAACTGAACTGAACTGTACTGAGCACAACATACACACACATCATCTGTATGGACTGCACAAACCCTCACAAAACACACACACAGACACATCAAACTGTTTACATGCTTACAATCTATCAAACTGTTTACATGCTGTTTTGCACCAACTGTCCAACATTTCAGCCGTTTTTGCACATATTGTACAATATCTCAGCCATTTTGCACATACTATACAATATTTCAGTCATTTGCTGTTTTTTGCACAATTCTATATATTATCCCAACCTGCTGCTAAGAAACTGTTCAATTCAAATGTTGCTGCATGAAATATTGTTTGAACATACAGTATTTACACTGGTCGGTTGGTGCTGTTTCTGTTACTGTTTATTGTCTGTTGTCTATTTTATTCTTTGTACTTTTTGTATTGTCCTGTAACGTTTTGTCTACACTGTCTTTTGTCCTGCACTGTCTTGTCTATCTTGTTTGTCTTGTCCTGCACTGTTTGCACCAGGTTGCACAGTTGCACTTTATGTGGCTCAGACTACTTACAAGTCCTCAGCCCTGTCTTTGTTTTTATGTAGTACCCTGATCCTGGAGAAACGTTGTCTCATTTCGCTATGTACTGCAACAGCTATATATGGTCAAAATGACAATAAAAGCTTCTTGACTTGACTTGACTTGAATTGATTGAAGTGCAGAAAGGGACTCCAGCAAGCCAAGCTTACAGATCTAAAAAAGGGATAGCCAGAAGGTGGCATGCCAAAGTGTTCAACCACTGTGTCAGCTAACCTGTTCAAACTGCGAGACAGCAAGGGACAGCATCCAAACCATCCCAGTTCACCAAATACTCTATGCTCACCAAACCTCTAGATCTGCTCCTTGATCTAAGAAAAATTACGTATATAAGAAGGCTACCCTAATGAAATTATCTACATAAGCTTCAAATGGGAGACTGGAGTCTATAATTACAGCAATGTCTTTGGCTGCTGCAAATGATAAAATAGAAAGAAGATCCAGAATTACTTTGTTAGTGGAAAGCTTACTTGGAAAGCCAAAGCTGCTTGAGGTCCTAGTATAAGCACTCATCAGATTTAAGCAAGAGGAAGTTAGTAAGCATCCACTGTCTAACGTCCTTTACACATTCTTCAATCTTTATAAGCTGCTGTCTCCCATCTGTGATAGTTATGCTGATGATACATATAGCTGTGTGTCATCAGCATAATAGTGGAAGCTGGTATTGGCCCACCTAATACAGTTTGCCTACCAAGCAAACAGATCAGTGGACGACGCAGTCAACACTGCACTACATTCTGCAACACCTGGGCTGCACAAGGACATATGCCCGGATTCTCTTTGTCGACTTCAGTTCGGCTTTTAATACAATAATTCTGGAAATTCTCTAATCCAAACTCCTAAGGCTCACTATACCTTCTTCCATCTGTCAGTGGCTCACCAGCTTCCTGGCAGGCAGGAAACAACAGGTGAGACTGGGAGGTGTTACCTCCAGTATTCAGACAATCAGCACTGGTGCTCCACAGGGATGTGTCCTCTCCCCACTGCTATTCTCCGTCTATACCAGAGGTATTCAACTAAAATTTAAAGAGGTCCAGTAAGAGAAAATTTCTTGAAGCAAAGGTCCAGAAGATCATGATGTCTAACTAGTTAGTGTGATATATTTAAGTAGCCTAGTAATTGTATCAACATCTGCAAGCAATCAATACCTGACTGTCAAATCGAATAAATTCAGTACAATTCAAAAACCTTTTGACAATATTTATTGTCGCGTAACATAGAACTGAACATATGTATGATTGTAGATATGTATAACGTTCTCTCATTAAATAAATAAAAGTAGGGCTACCTTTCAAAATAAGAGAAAATATAGAATTCTACAACTTTCCCTTTTATATCTCAGTGAGATAACTGAGCTCTAGCTTGGCTTGGGTTAGGGTTAGGGTTAAACCTGGGCTTGAATGGAGTCAAGGCCATTCTCATACACATGTGGAGGTGCTCATTAGTGACCCTGGAACCATATTTAGATTTGATTATGTTCATTGTAGAGAAATCTGCCTCTCAGTTGTATGTAGAGCCAAACATAGTCAGGATGTACAGGGCTACTTTCCTCAGACCTGGGAAATCTGTCTCAGGGACGCTGTCTTCAGATTTGAGTGGATATGTTTGTTCAAAACCTGTATGTTTTGTCTCATAATGGCATTTCACATTGCCACTTTTAATAAGTGCCATGGGTTCTGAACATATGAGACACACTGGTTCTCTCCCTTTCTCCGTCTCACTCGTCTGTTTCTCTCCCTTTGTTTTCTACATGTATCGCTATCTTTGTTTCATGTGTAACTTTACTCTAATTCTCTCTCATCTGTCTTGCACTGTTGAGTCGCAGTGTTTACTTCAGGAATGCACAGATTTGATTGGCTAAGTGGTATCACGTGGGATGACTTAACTCGCATGCAGTTGGTCTGTGCGTTTCCACTACCACTATTGTAAAGATTGCAAAAGCTGCGCTGGTTAAAATAGAAGCGCCCCATCAAGATTTAAATCATAACCTTTTGTTTTGGCTCTAGGTCCGGGTCTGTATTGGACAGCTTCTGGGTCCGGACCCGGACCGCTGTCTGCCTGTTAGTGACCTGTGCTCTATACTAATAACTGCACTTCAAGTGACCCAACTGTTAATCTCCTGAAATTTGCAAATGATATTATGCTGATCTGTCTTATCCAAGATGGCGATGAGTCTGCATACCAGCAGGAGGTAAAGCTGCTGGTGTTATGGTGCAGTCAGAAAAACCCTAGAGCTCAACACCCTCAAAACGAAAACATATATTTGATACAGATGAGCAATTGATGTTTAAGGGCCTTGCTCATGGGCACAAAGCTGCTGTGTTCATGGTTAACACAGCTAAATGTAAATATTGGTAAATGAAACTGAAATAATTTCTATCTTCTTGTATTGATCTTTTGCTCTTAAACCCATGTTTTTTGTAAAAAATAAAAAAACAATTTAGAGCTAAAGACACTCAAAACTGTGGAGATGATAGTGGATAATAGCAAAATAATGGCAAAACTGTGGAGATGATAGCTACTTTCCCATGACCTGAAATGGGAGTGCAACATAAACTCCATTATCAAAAAGGCACAACAGAGTATGTACTTTCTACGTCAATTAAGGAAGAATGGTTCTACCACAGGAGCTGTTGATGCTGTTCTACACTGCAGTCAGTGAATCTGTCCTGTGCACATACATCACCATCTGGTTTGGAGCAGCAACAAAACAGGAAAGGAACAGACTGCAACACACAGTAAAAACAGAAGAACAAATAATTGGTGCCCCCTTGCCCACTCCCCAGGACTTGTACGATACAAGAACCAGAAACCGGGCAGGAAAAATCACTTTTGACCCTTCACACCCTGGACTCCTCCCTTCTGGCAGGCACTACAGAGCTTAACCAAAACTGCCAGACACAGGAACAGTTTCTTTCTCCAGGCAATCACCCTGATTAACAACTCACCATAATTATATTTCCTGCTTCATATCTACAAGTACTGCATTATCAGTAATGTCAGTCATCACATCATCTGTATAGGTTACACACACTACTGCTGATGCATACTGAACAAAAGCATAATATTGCACAATATTGTTATTTGCACTACCATGCACTTGTCACACTTTATGTACATTACTGATCAGTCATATATTCTGTATTCATATGTAATACTCATACTGTCTATAATCTATCACATCTGCATTGTCTTGTATAGTCTGTATTATCTTCTCTTGTATAGTATAGTGTTATTTATGTCTGTACTTTTGAGAGTCACAAACAGCTGTAACCAAATTCCTTGTGTGTGCCAACACACTTGGCCAATAAACCTGATTCTGATTCTGAATACAATGTTTACAAATAATTAGACCAAGGGGTAACATGTATAATGAGCAGTGGGCCTAAAACAGAACCTTGTGGAACACCAAAGATAAATATGTTAGAAAAGTCATTATTTAGATCTACAAACTGATAACGATCAGTCAAAAAAGGCCTTAACACCAACATTATTTCTAGCCTATCAAGTACAGAATAGCATGGTCAGTACAAAAGTTGCACTTTCCCCATGACCATGGGCTGGGCAACCAAGAAGAGCCGCAACATGAAGGGTACATGGCCCTATGTCTTTGAATCGGCTATATAGTTTGAAACCTCTGCACTTATATAGAGTGGCCCTTCCGAGTCCGATGTTTTAAAGGCAGCCTTTATTTTCAGGCAGTCTCTGTGAGTGATGGGGGCCTCCCATATGCAAGAAGAAAAAACACTTGCTTGGAGAGAACCACCCAACAAACTGTTTTTTGATGAGACCATGCCGAGATAATGGAAGATAAGATATCAAGTCAAGATAAGATATGGAGTCTTTTCCATATATGAATTTTACAAGCCTTAGGATAAAGGGATAATATTAGCTGCAACTCCCGTGAGACCTAATAACTAGCCTGATGCTGCCAGTAATGGCATGGTTCAAAGCCATTTCACTGGGACACAAATGTGCCCCCATTGTGATTGAATCCCATATTAACCATAGAAAAGTAACTTTCTGATAGTTTTCTGATCTGGCACGGGGGCACGTTGGCTTAGTGGTTAGCACTTTTGCCTCACACCTCCAGGGTTGGGAGTTTGATTCCCGCCTCCGCCTTGTGTGTGTGGCGTTTGCATGTTCTCCCCGTGCCTTGGGGGTTTCCTCTGGGTACTCCGGTTTCCTCCCCCGGTCCAAAGACATGCATGGTAGGTTGATTGGCATTAGGAATGTACCGATCCGATATTTTGGATTGGTATCGGCGCCAATCCAAATATTTTGAGTGAATTCGGTATTGGTGATGCGTGACCAATCCAAATCCAATACCCGTGGTCATGGGTATCGCACTTTTCAGAGCGCTGCCAGTCGAATCCATTCTACTTGAGGAATGCCCTAATAAATTAAACTTTCCACGTTTTACCTACAGCATTGACCATGCTCCTGCTTTCTGAAATCAATGGGCCCACACAACCACTTTTTATTTACATACGACGCCCATGCCCGTGGAGGTTTATTAATGTCAATTAACTAACTATTGCTTGAACTTATAAGAAAAATACACTTATATAATAAATTACATTACTGTAAATAAATAAATAAATTTCATAGGAAATATGTTGCACAACCGCCTGCGACAGACTGGCAAGTTTAGCAGGCACCCTTTCCACTCACCTCAGCACGTTAAACATGTCGCTCATTTGGTTGCAAGGTTTACTGTTAAATACATTTTGCATTGTGTTTCAAGAGTTTTAACATAAGATTCACTTTAAAATATTGCCTTTTCTTCAGAAAATAATTTAATTTAATAATTGCAGTACATATGGTTTAGATTGTTATACCACTAACTGTTAAAGTACTGTTTGCTACTGCATTAATACTTTTTAAAGGTTTCTTGTGTTTTCATTTTTCATATAGTAATATGGGCATTTTTGTATTTCTTTGCCAGAAACAAATAAATCTTAATAACTAAGCGAGTTGTTTACATTCTTTAGTTTTAAAGGTAGAAAAGAACACAGGTATTGGATCGGTATCGGTAGATACCGGCAAACTCTGGTATCGGAATCGGGTCGGAAGAGAAAAAGTGGTATCGGTACATCCCTAATTGCCATCTCTGGAAAACTTTCCATAGTGTGTGATTGCATGATAAATGAGAGTGTGTGTGCCCTGCAATGGGTTGGCACTCCGTCTAGGGCGTATCCTGCCTTGATGCCCGATGACGCCTGAGATAGGCACAGGCTCCCCGTGACCCGAGAGTTCGGATAAGAAAATGAATGAATGAATGATCTGATACACAACACAATTGACTTGTTAGCATCTTGAATGTGCACAGGTGCATCTTAATAAATCCAAATGTTGTGGAAACGTTTATTTATTTCAGTAATTCAACTCAAATAGTGAAACTCATGTATTATATAAATTCAGTACACACAGACTGAAGTAGTTTAAGTCTTTGGTACTTTTAATTGTGATGATTTTGGCTCACATTTAACAAAAAGCCACCAATTCACTTTCTCAAGTTTGAATACTTAATAAGACCAATTTTTAGTATTTTTTCAAAGTATGTTCATTTACTGTACATGTACTCAATACTTGGTTGGGTCTCCTTTTGCTTTAATTAGTGCCTCAATTCGGTGTAGCATGGAGGTGTTTAGTCTTTGGCACTGCTGAGGTGGTATGGAAGCCCAGGTTTCTTTGACAGTGGCCTTCATCTGCATTTTTTGGTCTCTTGATTCTATGCCAAAAAAAAATTCCGATTTATAAAACCGTGCGTATGCACATCTGTAAGCAATGTTCCCTTTATAAAGCACAGATCACCCGCAGATGTGCGTACTTAAACCAGCCTCAAATCCCGCCCTGTACATGCCCATTTTTAACCATAAATAGTCAATGCAAATCACTGCACAGGCACGAGAGTGGACCTCGTTATGAGTTTCCTCTGCGCTCTGCGTGTTAAAAATGGGGTGAGGAGCCAGCGTTTCAGGGGTAGCCACTGTCGCCTGCATGTTATGATTATATTAAAAGCAACATTGTTATAATTATATTAAAAACAAAATTGTTACATTTTCTACTTTTTAATATTGTTAAACTCACCAAGAAGCCAGCCATCACGTACTGCGCCTGCATTTAGTCTGTTCCCAACACTGCTACTGTATGTGTCAAGATAAAGAAATCATGTGTTGAACCAGGCCAGCATGCCACAATGTTTATGAGGGTCATGTTGGAGTCACATTTTGTCACTTTTTGTATATGAAATATACAAAAAGGTCTTAGACACAAAGTTGAGGATTACTTATAGTTTTTTTTATATAAATAATTTACCTGTCTGCCAATTCCCACTGGAAACAGTGAGTGGTGAAGACTTGTACTGTATTTGGACTGGGATGGCATGGTTCCGGCATGTTGCCCTCTCTAATACTGGACCCAATTCAACACATAGATCTAAGAGCACAGCTCTAGGGAATCTAAATCGGCTTATTAGGCAGTCATCAAAATGGGCCAGGAAATCATCATGGTCCCTGAAATCTCGTTCTCTCCTTATTCTGCCATTGGCGTAATCCTCCAACAGTGCCAGCAGTGCCATCATGAAGCATTACATACCCGGGTCACAAGAGGATTTATATGTTTCTAGCAATTAGACTGCTCGTTAACACCTTGACAAAATCACAGAATTAATTTGTGGGAGAAAATTTAAGAAGAAAATGTTATAGTGAACACATACTTCTTCATGACGGTTTTGTAATGAACACCGTAATTGTTAGGACCGATGATGAGTAGCGATTGTGATTCATGACTGTATTTGCAGACTTTTTATGATATATGTACATTAAGGAAAATATTTCGTTTTACACTGTGCTCTGCAGTTCTCTAATACATGGGTATTTCATGCTATTCTGTATCACATGTAGTCACGCCATCTCCTCCTGCGCTCCCGTTGTGGACAATGTGACTGTAAGGCAGCGCTGATTATTCATTCATTCATTCATTCATTCATTCATTCATTCATTCATTCATCGTCTACCGCTTATCCGAACTACTCGGGTCACGGGGCGCCTGTGCCTATCAGGTACCATTGGGCATCAAGGCAGGATACACCCTGGATGGAGTAGCGCTGATTATTATTATTATTATTTTATTTTTAAAACATTTTGAATTACGTTTGGATTTTACTAGATGTATATAGCCTAAAACAATCGGCACAAATAACACTGTTGGATTTAATCTTCATGATAATGTGGATATAACGTATGAAATAGAGTGAAAATTAAATGTCATTCATTCTTATTGTAGGGACCTTTAAAAATGTGCTTTGTTTACAATGTTGTATAATGCCAATTTATTTTATTTTTATTTAAAAATGTAATATGACATGCAGCAATGTTTTATTTTCAGATTTGTTTGTCAGGGTTTGTTTTATAGTCAATTATTGGGTTAAAATGTGAATATTATTGTTGGCCAATGATTGAATTAAAGGTAAAAGGTCATGTACTGACGAGTTACAGGTGGAAGAAAGGGGGAGGAGCAACACACATGGCGAGAGGAGACGTGTGTGTGTGTGTGTGTGTGTGTGTGTGTGTGTGTGTGTGTGTGTGTGTGTGTGTGTGTGTGTGTGTGTGTGTGTGTGTGCGTGCGCGCGCGCTAAAATGGCAGAGGTTAGCATCTTTGGAAACTGAGTATATTCGGTGAAGTATTACGGCCCAAAGTGTAACGAAACTGTATTCGTTTTAGATTATTGAATTCTTCGCAAAGTTCGACGTTATTTTTTTTCGCCGACTGTGTAAGATATCTCCGCCACCGCGTCTAATAAAGCCTAGCGGTTATCGCAGGAATAGCGTGTGCGAGGACAGTGTGTTGTTTTGCTGTTGC
Organism: Tachysurus fulvidraco; assembly: GCF_022655615.1. Lineage (NCBI taxonomy): Eukaryota > Metazoa > Chordata > Actinopteri > Siluriformes > Bagridae > Tachysurus > Tachysurus fulvidraco. Next base: position 14,096,543 of record NC_062530.1, read on the forward strand.
TGTAAAATTTGCATCACTGCTCTGTGCTTGGATCGGCCTGACTCCTCACACAGGAAGAATTGATCACTGGTAAACGTGAGTTGACTCTTCACGTTTCATCTTGTTTTCCTCGGATGGATGTAAGTATTTTCAAAGTCATTATCATTTACACTGCGAAGGGGCCCACGAACGAAACACTAGTGTGTGTGACTGAGTTGTTGGTTCATATAAACTGTGAAATACTATTCATATTGGGTTCTGGTTATATCTTTTTGTATAGATTTATATGTTTTGAGGTGTTTCATGTTACTAAAGAGTGAAGTTTAATGTTGTGATGTGATAAACCTAATTTAAACTATAAATACTGGGTTGTAACACCATTTGATACGTGTTTTATTTTGGTTTCTGGTTTCAAATATTTCATCTACTTTTGTTTAAATGGTTTCATACATTTATAACTAAAAATAACAAATCTAGATTAAGAAAATAAATATTGGTTGTTAGTTGTACTACTTTATTCTTGTGTTTCATTTGCTGACGTAAATAGAATACTACCGGCCAATTCACTAATCAATGGCCGGGAATCCAGGTTTCTTCGTTAAGAGTAAATAAGATTAAATAAGGTTTAACCTTATGGGTTAAAAAAAAAAAATAGGGTTACAGTTGGAGGCACCGCTGGGATTATTTGTTTTCTGTTTACTGAGTTGTTTATTTTCATTTATTCTCCTTTAATATTGTTGTTTGGCAGTGAAAAGCAGCCTTTTCATCTTGTGTATTTTCTTACTGTACTTGCAATCTAGCTCTAACTCGTAGACATGGATCTTTCACAGGTTGTTGTGTGGTGCCAGGAAAGTGTTAAGTGTCTTGCGTGCCATTGTGGTGCATAATGTGGCTTTGAATATTAGCAGTGAGACAGTTGGTAAAGTGTTAGACACTGTGGAAGTTTTTGGTCGTGCTAAAATATGTGGTCTCCGTGGTGATACAACTGGCAGAACATTGTTTATTTTAGTAGAGACCAGTACTGACTTAGACCCTGATACTGTACCTTCTGAAATAGGTATTGAAAACGAGGCTGGGCCTTGGCCTGTCCATGTAGTTGGCAGTTTACTAGCTCCTGGTGCTCCCGCTGAGGGTGAAGCTGTTCAGCTTAAGTCAATGGCTCTTTTACAAGAGGAGGGAAAATCTATGGAGGAAGTCAAGGCCATAGTTATGGGAAATCCGCCTCCTAAAGTTGACATCAGTGTAGGTCTAGTTGATGCTATTGGGAAATTAGTGAACCGATGTAATCAGGCGTTTGGTGATGGGCCTGGTTACAGAAAACTGAGACTGTTCTCAGGCTTAAGACCTGTCCCTCCCGGTGAAGAAGAAGATGAAGTTTGGATGGAACAAGCTGCTCAGATGATTAGTGAATGGCAGTGCGCAGAGGCTGCAAAGAGACAGCGCATTGTTGAGAGTTTACGGGGCCCTGCTGCTGATATTGTCAGATTCTTGAAAGTGAGTAATCCATCTGCTACTGCCAGTGAGTATCTATCTGCTTTTGACACTGCATATGGCACCACTGAGAGTGGACTTGATCTGATGGCTAAGTTTCGTTATACCTACCAAGAAAGTGGAGAAAAATTGTCTGATTTCCTGTACAGGCTAGATAAACTTCTTCACAGAGCTTTCTTTAAGATGGGCAGCTGATGCAGCTGGCATAAATAAAGCTAGAATGGAGCAGCTGTTTAAGGGAGCCCTTACCAATGACATAGTTGCATTACGAATAAGGATGACTCACACATTGCGAGATGCCCCTTCTTTTTCGCAGTTAATGAAAGAGGTGAGAGAGGAGGAACACTGGGTAGCTGCCCGAGTGGATGTTAAAGCATCTGTTGCCACTGTCCTTTCTCCACCTGTGCGATCTGAATTACAAAACCTGAGAAAAGAGGTTAAAGAGTTATCTACTCAGGTGAGTCAACTATTGAATGTGGCTACAGTGACTTCAGTTTCTGATTGTGTTTCTCAGAAAGTACCCCATTATCTACCTGAGAGGGTAAACCGGGACAATTTTCAATTTTCTAACCCAAAGATTCCCAAGCCATCTGTGCCAACAGTCTTTTGCTACAAATGTGGTGAAGATGGACATACAAAGCAAGAATGTAAGGCACCTGAAGACCTCAGGAAGGTGAACCAAAAACTGATCAAAATGCAGGGGAACTGGTCAGGGGCTCAGTGAGGGAACGGCACCGGGCTCCTGAGACCACACGTTCCGCTCATGGTACAATTATGCTTGAGGTTGGTAAGCCAAAACTGCCAAATGGTTTTGTAGGGCCTGTCTCTGAAGTTCCTGTACAGATAGAAGGGATTTACACAAGCTCTTCTTGACAGCGGTTCTCAGATTACCCTTCTGTACCGCAGTTTTTTTGGTACTTATCTGAAACCCATAGAAATTCAGCCAGTGGAAAATCTTGAGATCTGGGGTCTAAGCTCTCATAAATACCCATATGATATATACTTGCCCCTCAGACTTGAATTCACAGAAAGCATTGCTGGAGTGAGACAAGTGGTGGACACGCTTGTCATTGTATGTCCTGATCCTGTAAAGCGAGATGGCGTAGCCATTTTGGTTGGGACCAACACTAGCTTAGTGAAAAACTTGTTTGAGTCTTGTCACAAGCAAGCTGGTGAGGAGTTCTTGAATGTGTTGACAGTACATCCAGTAATATGAGTCCATTCAGCAAAAGAATGCGTTACAGGAGGATTCAGGTAAGCATGGAACAGTCTGGTTTATGAAGCATAAACCTGTGGTCCACAGTCAAGTCACAGTCAAACTTCCTGGAGTAGTTAAGTTTCCTGGGCACATGACTGAGTCTCTTGTTCTTAAAGACAGAGCAGCCGTTGCTGACACCAGTTCTTATGATCTTGAGGTGAGGCAGAAAATTAATTCTGCATCCGTTGTATCCACCCAGCGGGTCACAGTGACCGTCAAGAACGTTTCTACAAAAGAGGTATTTGTGAAGCGAGGAACTCCCCTTGCTCATGTATTTCCAGTGTCATTAGTCCCACATCTTACCTCTAAATCAGCACCAGAGCAACCTACCTTGTCACCTGCATCTTTTGATTTTGGAGATTCTCCAATGCCCAAAGCAGCAAAACGGAGCTTGTGTGAGAAAATGATGCAGAGATGAGACGTGTTTTCTCTACATGAGTGGGATGTTCGAAAAGTACCACCCATGAGAAGGTTGAATGATTCACGCCCCTTTAGAGAAAGATCACAGTGCCTTGCACCAGCAGACTTTGAAGATGTGTGGCTCCACATACAAGAATTGCAGAGTGCTGGCATTATATCTGAGTCTCGAAGCCCTTTTGCTTCTCCTATAGTAGTGGTGCGCAAAAAGTCAGGAAAGGTTAGAATGTGCGTGGACTATCGGACGCTCAATCAACGGACCACACCTGATCAGTACACTGTTCCCCGTATTGAGGATGCTCTGCATAGTCTTTCTGGGAGCAAATGGTTCACTGTTCTAGACTTGAGGAGTGGATACTACCAGATACCCATGATTGCCTCTGATGAGGAAAAGACGCCTTCATCTGTCCTGTTGGCTTCTATCAATTTGAGTGCATGCCGCAGGGCATCTGTGGGGCACCAGCCACTTTTCAAAGGGTCATGGAATGGACAGTAGGAGATATGAATTTCCTTGAAGTTTTAGTGTATCTGGATGACTTAATTATTTTTGGGAAAAAGCTTGAAGAGCATGAAGAGCGCCTGTTGAAAGTCTTAGACAGATTGAGTGAAGAAGGGCTAAAGATCTCCCTTGATAAGTGTCAATTTGGCAGAACCTCTGAACTATGTAGGACATCTACTGACCCTTCCAAGATTGAGGCTGTTGTATCTTGGCCTCAGCCCTAAACAGTGACCGAACTCAGATCATTTTTAGGGTTTCGTGGATATTACAGGCGCTTTGTGAAGGACCTCTCAAAGTTGTGCAGATCTCTCAATGAATTACTGCAGGGTTATTCAACCACTACAGGTACTTCAAAGAGGAAAGGAAATAATTCACCTGTGACCAGTACTAAAACCTGTCACAAATATTCTGAATCATTTGGGTCTCGATGGACTGCTCAGTGTGATACAGCATTCCAAACTCTCAAAAAGTGTTTGACTCAAGCCCCAGTGTTAGCCTTTGCCGATGCCAATAAGTCTTATGTTCTCCATGTAGATGCGAGCATAGATGGACTTGGGGGAGTTCTGTATCAGGAACGTGATGAAGGATTACGCCCAGTTGCTTTTATCAGTCGCAACCTTTCCCCTTCAGAGAGAAACTATCCAGCCCACAAACTGGAATTTCTAGCTCAGTCATGGATAGACTGCATGAGTATCTTTATGGTGTTCAGTTTGAGGTTAGAACCGATAAGAACCCCTTAACAAACATAATGAAGTCAGCAAAGCTTGATGCGACTGGTCACCGCTGGTTGTCTGCCTTAACCACCTACAGTTTCAACTTAAAATACTGACCCGGCCGAAAGAATATTGATGCAGATGCATTATCTAGGAGGCCTCATACTCACTTAAGTTCTAATGATGATTGGCAGGAAATCCCTATGGCTGGTGTAAGAGCTCTTTGTCAGGCTGTGTCGGCGGGAAGGAGAACAGGAGATGTTACTTATTTGTGTGTTGTGCGACACGCAGGAGCTCAGATGTCTGCTGTTCCGAATGCTTACTGTCATGCTACTGCATAAGCTGTAGACCAGTCACCTGCTCTTAACCTGAGTGAGCTTCAGACTGCCCAGAGAGATGATGTACTACTAGAAGTATGGAAAGCTGTTTGTCACAAAAAGCCTGCCAGTAGTATTCAGAGCACCAACCCTAAGATAAAGCTTCTGAAACGCGAATGGGAAAAGTTGTCAGTAGATAAAAGAATCTTGTACCGAACTGTTCGGCAGAGTGATCATAGGGTAAAATGACAGCTTGTGCTGCCAAATCAGTTTCACAGTAGGGTTTTGACATCTTTGCATGATGACACTGGACATTTAGGTTTTGAGAAGTCTTACAGCTTAATTCGTGACCGATTCTATTGGTCAAATATGAAGCGTGATGTTGAGATGTACTGTAAGACCTGTGAACGCTGCATTAAGAGTAAAACTCACACAGAAAGCTGCTCCTTTATCTCATATGCAGAGTTCTGGGCCTATGGACCTAGTGTGCATAGATTTTCTTTCTATTGAGGCAGACTCCCGAAATGTGTGCAATGTATTAGTAGTCAGTGATCATTACACACGTTATGCTCAAGCTTTCCCTACTCGGGATCAAAAAGCTCCTACTGTAGCAAAGACATTATGGGAGAAATACTTTATACACTACGGTCTACCCACCCGAATACATTCAGACCAGGGTAGGGATTTCGAGAACCAGTTAGTGCATGACATGTTGAATATGCTAGGCGTGAAAAAGTCTAGAACCTCACCTTACCATCCACAAGGTGATCCTCAGCCTGAGAGGTTCAACAGGACCCTGTTGGATATGCTAGGTACTTTGGAGCCTAGTCAGAAAAGTAAATGGAGCCAGCACATAGCACAATTAGTACATGCATATAACTGTACTCCTAATGATGCTACACCTTATTTTCTGATGTTTGGCAGGGAAGCTCGGTTACCTGTTGATGTTTGGTTTGGGGTTTCTGCTGATAACACGTCCCCTGCGTCATATTCGTAGTACATGTCCAGAATGAAACAAGAGCTACAAGCAGCTTATCAGTTAGCTTATGCTACTGCTGAGAAGATGAATCAGAGTAACAAAGCAAGATATGATCAGAAAGACCATTACCATAACTTGACTGTGGGAGACAGGGTTCTGGTTAGAAATCTTGGCCTGAAGGGAAAGCATAAGCTTGCAGACAGGTTGAGTGCTGTTCCTTATGTAGTGGACAGTCAGTTGCATGGTATCCCAGTGTATCGACTGAAGCCTATTGATGGTGATGGGCCAGTCAAAGTCATGCACCGAAATCATCTTTTGCCACTAGGACAGGAGGTCAGGTTAAGTCCTCAAGTAGATCTCGGACCCACTCCTTCACCAAGAGCTTTGAGATGTAAGAGGGCGAAGGAAAAGTGTAAAACTGCTCAGAAATCTGCAGAGTCAGAAAATGTACCCATTGTAGCTGATGTTATTCCAAGAGAGTTTACTTCTTCAGATTCAGAGTCTGAGTTTGGGTTTTATGTGGAAGATGTGCCTAACATTCCTTCTCAGTTAAAAGAGGTCACACAGATTGAAACATCTCTACGTGGTGTAGAAGGTTCAGAGCCTAATGTTTCTCACACTGTTTCAGACCTACCAGTAATTCCCCCTCAGATTGAAATCTCGGATGCTCAGATAGCTGAAGTTGTTGAGATACTGACTGAAAGTCATGAGAGTACCCTTCATACTATTGCAAATGATGATGAATCTCTGCCAGAGATTGTACCTCCAGAAGTACGTAGATCCAGTAGGGAAAGAAAACCTAATTCCAGGTTAACTTATGATAAGCTTGGTGTGCTACACCTACAATCTGTATGTTCTCAACATTGTGGTATTATTGTAACACCTGCAGAAGTGTTGAGTGTTCCTAAAGTTTACAATTGTTCACATGTTTGGTGGTGCAATCCTAATGCTTTGTGTGACTTATGTAACCACAGACCTACTCTTTTGCCTTATAGTCTTATTGCCAAATGGCTACTGCTTCAGCGCTGTGTGTAATTTTTGGTACCCAGCATAAGGACATAGTTTTTTTGGTGGGGGGAGAGTGTAGGGACCTTTAAAAATGTGCTTTGTTTACAATGTTGTATAATGCCAATTTATTTTATTTTTATTTAAAAATGTAATATGACATGCAGCAATGTTTTATTTTTCAGATTTGTTTGTCAGGGTTTGTTTTTATAGCCAATTAATGGGTTAAAATGTGAATATTATTGTTGGCCAATGATTGAGTTAAAGGTACATGGTCAATCTAATGACAAGTTACAGGTGGAAGAAAGGGGGAGGAGCAACGCACATGGCGAGAGGAGACGTGTAGGCTTTGTGTGTGTGCGCGCTAAAACAGCAGAGGTTAGCATCTTTGGAGACTGAGTATATTCCGTGAAGTATTACGGCCCAAAGTGTAACGAAAATGTATTCGTTTTAGTGTATTGAATTCTTCGCAAAGTTCGACGTTATTTTTATTTCGCCGACTGTGTAAGATATCTCCGCCACCGCGTGTAATAAAGGCCTAGCGGTTATCACAGGAATAGCGTGTGCGAGGACAGTGACTGCAGATGGGATTGAGTTGGACCTAGAACTTCCTCGTTTGCCACTGGATGTGTTGTTTTGCTGTTGCTGTAAAATTTGCATTATTGCTCTGTGCTTGGATCGGCCTGACTCATCACACAGGAAGAATTGAATCAGAATCAGCTTTATTGCCAGGCATGTTTTCACATGCGAGGAATTTGTTTTAGTGCCAGAAGCTCCACAGTCTAACAGAATGACATTTACAGATGTGAAATGTGCAGTTTAAATGTACATATGAAATACAAATGCAAATATAGACAATTGTATGTACAAATTTGCAAGTGTGAGAAATGTGCAATTGAGGTATACAATATATACAATTTGTATGTACACATGTGCAATTGTGAAATGTGCGGATGAAGTAACAGTAAACATTTAGACAATATGTATGTATGTATGTATGTATGTACAGATGTGCAAGTATGAAATGTGCAATTGAGGTATACATAGTACAAATATTAGGTGTTGTGGTGTTAATTGTTCATCAGATGGATTGCTTGAGGGAAGAAACTGTTCCTATGTCTGGTCGTTCTGGAGCTCAGGGCTCTGTAGCGTCCACCAGATGGCAACAGTTCAAAGAGTGAGTTTGCTGGATGTGAGGGGTCCAGAGTGATTGACTTTGCCCTTTTGCTCACTCTGGAGGAGTACAGGTCTTGGGGAGTGGGGAGAGTTGTGCCAATGATTCGTTCAGCAGTCCGGACTACCCTCTGTAGTCTCCTGAGTTTAGATTGGGTGGCTGAGCTGAACCAAACTGTCACTGAGGTGCAGAGGATAGATTCAATGATGGCAGTGTAGAACTGTTTCAGCAGATCCTGTGGCAGGTTGAACTTCTTGAGCCACTCAACCTCCAGTCTGCAAGCAGACTCGTCATCATCCTGGATGAGGCCGATCAGTGTGGTGTCTGCAAACTTCAGGAGCTTGACAGAGGGGTCATTAGAGGTGCAGTCATTCGTGTACAGGGAGAAGAGCAGTGGGGAGAGAACACAGCCCTGGGGGGCGCCAGTGCTGATGGTGCAGGTGCTAGATTTGAGTTTTCCCAGTCGCACTAGCTGCTGCCTGTCTGTCACTGGTAATCGTGAGTTGACTCTTCACGTTTCATCTTGTTTTCCTCAGATGGATGTAAGTGGATCTATTTTCAAAGTTGTGCTTAAGAGGATTGGTCATTATCATTTACACTGCGAATGTGCACCAACTGGGCCCCAACGAAACACTAGTGTGTGTGACTGAGTTGTTGGTTCATATAAACTGTGCAATACTATTTATATTGGGTTCTGGTTATATCTTTTTGTATTGACTTATATGTTCTGAGGTGTTTCATGTTCCTAAAGAGTGAAGTTTGTCGTGATGTGATAAACCTAATTTAAACTATAAATACTGGGTTGAAACACCATTTGATACGTGTTTTGTTTTCTGTTTCTGCTTTCAAATATTTCATCTACTTTTGTTTAAATGGTTTCATACATTTATAACTAAAAATAACATCTAGATTAAGAAAATAAATATTGGTTGTTAGTTGTACTACTTTAGTCTTGTTTCATTTACTGACGTAACTGCCAGGTGTCATGAGCAACGACCCACCGCGGGAGCTTCGCCCTAGAGACGCGTCTCCGGAGTACTAGCGCGCTTCCGCACTACACTCCCCATCAGCCACCTCGCCTCCTGATTACACCACCACCTGTTTCTCATTTCCCATTCACATAAATACCACGCTTCTACTCCATACCGGTGCGAGGTCTCGACTTGTGTTACTACAGTCATTCTGAGCGTTTCCTGTGTTCTGTTTTCCGACCTTTTGCCTGTCCCCGATTTGGATTCTGCTCTCTCCCTGATATTGTGTTTTGCCGGTTCAGACCCCCGCCTGTTTGACTCCGATCTGTGTTTATATTTAAATAAACTCTGCTGCAAATGGATCCCCAGCAGTATGCCTCCTCGTCATTACAGGAGACCTTGGCGATCGAGGATCCAGCAGCCGTCGCTCAGCTCGCCACTCAGATCACTGGCCAGGCCCAGCAGCTCGCCGGGCATCACCAACAGCTGACACGCCTCACTCAGCTCACACAGGAGCTTGCCGCGGCTCTACAAGGGCTACAAGGAGCCGCCGCCGCACCGACTCCCCCAACACCAGCAGCGGCTCCCCATTCCGCGCCGTACCCCGCTCCTGCTGTCACCAGACCCCGTCTCGCCTTCCCGGAGAAGTTTAGCGGCGAACCCGGAGGGTGCCAGGGCTTTCTGATGTAGTGCTCACTGTTCATTGCGCAGCAACCAACCCTGTACGCTACAGAAGACAGCCGCATAGCATTCGTCTGCTCCCTGCTCACGGGTAAGTCATTGGATTGGGCCACCGCGGTGTGGAGAGAGAACGCCTTCCCCTCGTTCGCGGCATTCCTCACCCAGTTTCGTATGGTCTTTGACCACTCCGCCTCTGGGGAGAGCGCGGAGGAGCGCCTGCTGGCCGTGTCACAGGGCGATCGCACCGGGCGGAGTATGCCCTAGCGTTTCGCACTCTCGCCGCCGAAGCAGGCTGGGAGGAACGTCCACTGCGACTGCTCTACCTCAAGGGTTTAAATCCTAACCTCCAAGCTGAACTGGCTTGTCGAGATGAGGGACGGAGCCTATCCGAGTTCGTGGATCTCTCCATCCAACTGGATAATCTCATGCGCTCCCGGCGAGCCCGAACCCCTCCGCACACCGTCACACGCCCCGCACACGCCGAATACCCCGAGCCCATGCAGGTCGACTACACGCACCTCACGCCGGAGGAACGAGAGTGCCGCTTCCACCTCCGCCTCTGCCTCTACTGCGGAGAACCGGGACACCGACTGCCAACCTGCCCAACCCGACCACCACGACGACGGGATAACCTGGTGAATCAACGCTCCGTCACCCCCCGATCGCCGAACTGCGCCCAAATCAGTGTGCAGCTCGAGATTCACGGGGAGAGTGTGGAAGTCCGTGCACTCATTGTAAGAACGTCAAAGCCGACGCCCTGTCACGCATGCACCGAGAGTCGGCCCAACACAACCCCACCGAGCCGATCCTGCCCGAGACTCGAATCCTAGCACCCATTCAGTGGGACATTATGACCGAGATCACCAACGCCAACTACCAAACGCAACCTCCGATCGAGTGCCCAGCCGGCAAAACGTACGTGCCGGAGCACCTGCGCACTCCGCTCCTGACCCTACTGCACACGAGTCTGGCCTCCGGCCACCCCGGCATAACCGCAACAACCCACATAGTCCAGAATGAGTTCTGGTGGCCGTTGCTGAACGCAGACACGCACAAGTATGTTTACAGCTACCCGCGGGCTTGCTGCAACCTCTGCCAATCCCACAGCGTCCCTGGTCACACATAGCGTCAGACTTTATCACAGATCTGCCTCGATCCAACAACTACACCACCATTCTGACCGTTATCGACCGATTCTCGAAAGCCTGCCAGTTAATCCCACTAACCAAACTTCCCGACCGCCTTCGAGACCGCGGAGATGCTATGTAACCAAGTTTTCCGCTTTTATGGCCTTCCAGAAGACATTGTCTCAGACCGAGGTCCTCAGTTCACCTCACGTGTCTGGAAGGCCTTCTTCAAGAGACTCGACATTAACATCAGTCTCACTTCAGGGTACCACCCCCAATCTAACGGTCAGACGGAGAGCCTCAACCAGGAGATTGTCCATTTTCTCTGAACGTACTGTCACCACAGTCAGAACGAGTGGAGCCGGTATCTGATGTGGGCAGAATACGCGCAAAACTCTCTCATTAAACCCACCACCGGCCTGACACCCTTTCAGTGCTTCCTCGGGTACCAACCTCCCTTGTTCCCCTGGTCCGACATGCCCACCGACCTACCAGCCGTTAACGACTGGTTCCGATGGAGCGAAGAAACGTGGGCCGCGGCCCACCGACAACTACGGAGAGCCGCAAAAAACCCAGGCTGACAGACACCGCCGGGAACACCCTGAGTACCAACCCAGCCAGTGGGTTTGGCTCTCGACCCGCGACATCCGGCTCCGCCTACCCTGCCGTAAGCTCAGTCCCAGGTGCGTGGGCCCGTTCCGAGTCCTCAAACGTATTAACCCCGTCGCATACCGCTTCTCACTACCAACCTCCTACCGCTTCTCACCCACCTTCCACGTTTCGCTGCTGAAACCGGCCGTTGAGCCGAGGGAGGATCCGGAATCGACTCCAGATGCCGAGGGGGCCACTTAGAATACCTGGTCGATTGGGAGGGGTTCGGTCCGGAAGAACGCTCATGGGAGAAGGCGAGGGACATCTTGGACCCGTCGCTCTCCACCGAGTTTCACCAACGGCACCCAGAGAAACCAGCGCCCCGTCCACGGGGCCGACCCCGGTGTCCCGAACGTTCTCGCGTCGGGAACCGCTCGCAGGGGGGGGCTCTGTCATGAGCAACGGACCACCGCGGGAGCGTCGCCCTAGAGACGCGTCTCCGGAGTACTAGCGCGCTTCCGCACTACACTCCCTATCAGCCACCTCGCCTCCTGATTACACCACCACCTGTTTCTCATTTCCCATTCACATAAATACCACGCTTCTACTCCATACCGGTGCGAGGTCTTGACTTGTGTTACTACAGTCATTCTGAGCGTTTCCTGTGTTCTGTTTTCCGGTTATTACTTCTGCTCTCTCTTCCTGACTTTCTGATTGTTTGCCGCCTGCCCCGACCTTTTGCCTGTCCCCGATTCGGATTCTGCTCTCTCCCTGATAGTGTTTTGCCGGTTCTGACCCCCACCTGTTTGACTCCGATCCGTGTTTATATTTAAATAAACTCTGCTGCAAATGGATCCCCAGCAGTATGCCTCCTTGTCATTACACCAGGAATCCAGGTTTCTTCGTTAAGAGTAAATAAGATTAAACCAGATTTGTAAAGTTCATCACGACAAACTTTGATGTTGGCTTTGACGGTGCAAAGGCCGGTGCATTTTGGAAGCGAGTGGACAAAGATTGTGAAAGCTACTGGACTGCTAGGGTGCCAATACTTTTGGAGGTGAGCGGACATGAGCATGTGACGTGATCCGAATACCCATGAGGTAGTTCCCCTCATTGTGCTGAGTGTTTTGATATGTCACATGTCCATGTTGTGCAAATTTTTGATTTCGCTCGTCGGAACTCCGGAATAAAAACTTCGTCCGGAGTAAGGTCCTAAAGAACCTGTCAGAGTTTGGTGTAAATCGCTCAAAAACTTGTCGAGTTATAAACCTCAAAAGTTTATAATGGAAGTCTATGGGGGAAAAAAAGGCCACTTTGAGCTTCCGTACTGGGAATGCCGGAATTCCGATCGCTTAGAAAAATACAAAACAAACTTCAGACCAGGGTCTACGACATATCCGAATTTGGTGCATGTGGCTCAAAAGCCCTAGGCCGCATTTTTTTAAATACATTTTTGTCTAATAATAATAATAATAATAATAATAATAATAATAATAATAATCTTAATAATAATCTTATAACAGAAATCAGAATGTTGGCTTCTACAAAGCCAACATAATAATAAGCATATAACGGAAATCAGAAAGCTGGCTTCTACAAAGCCAACATAATAAGGTAATTATTTTATAACCTTATGGGTTAAAAAATAGGGTTACATTATAATCGTTCTTCTCACATTTTTTTTCTATTTCTACAATCTAACTACAGTTCACGACCTCACCATCTGTGTCGCCAATTCCCTTTGTCTCCAGAATGTGCGTATGCACGTCTCAAAGTTTGCTTAAAGGTGCGCACATTTTCCTGTCAAGTTTGTTTTTTATAGATCACAACCTTTGCGCGAAAACTGGCGTACGTACATTTCCAGCCCCGTTTTGTGCGTACGCACGCTTTATAAATGAGACCTCAGGTCTGGTGAATTTGCTAGTGAGTCAAGCTCACCAACACCACTGTCATTTAACCAATTTTTGTTGCTTTTTCAGTGTGGGCATGAATATGGAATGTGTGTTGGAATATGAAATCACTATCTTTAAAAAGCTGGTCAGCACAAGGAAGCATGAAGTGCTTTTTTGGTAAACAAGTGCAGTAACTTGTGACACAGTGGACCAACACCAGCAGATGACATTGCACACCAAATCATCACAAAATGGGACCTTAACAATGGACTTCAAGCAACTTGGACTATGAACTTCTCCATCCTTTTTCCAGACTCTAGGATCTTGATTTCCAAATGAAATACAAAACTTGCTCTCATCTGTAAAGAGGACTTTGGACCACTGGGCAACAATCCAGTTCTTCTTCTCCTTAGCCCAGGTAAGACGCCCCTGACCTTGTCTGTGGATCAGGAGTCTCAAGGGTGTGGTTATCTCGGTTGGTTGGTTGGTGTCTTGGTTTTTCTTCCACACTTTTTTCCTTCCACTTTCTGTTAACGTGCTTGGATACAGCACTCTGTGAACAGCCAGCTTCTTTGGCATTGAATGTTTGCTGGTTTCCCTCCTTGTGAAGAGTGTCAAAGATTGTCTTCTGGACAACTGTCTTCTCCATGATTGTGTAGCTTAGTGAACCAAATTGAGAGACCGTTTGTGATGGCTCAGGAAACCTTTGCAAGTGTTTTGAGTTGATTAGCTGATTGGCATCACCATATTTTAATTTTTGAGATGGCGAATTGGTGGGTTTTTGTTAAATGTGAGCCAAAATCATGTCAATTAAAAGTTCCAAAGACTTAAACTACTTCAGTCTGTGTGTACTAAATTAATATAATACATGAGTTTTACTATCTGTGTTGAATTACTGAAATAAATGAACTTTTACACACTTTCATTTATTACGATGCACATGTGTGTACTTAGAGTATGTTTCAACATGCACAGATCTATATTGGGGTGCTTCCCATTTTCCTTGGATATCAAAAAAGTACCAGCTGGGAAACATTTAGCAGAATAATGTTGCCAAATGACTCATTTGGCTCGGGATGGTGATGACTTTTGGATGGCCCTGTATCATGGATGCAGTGAGGGATTTGCTCTCAGTATTCTGTAGACTGTCTTTAAACCTCCTGGTATATTTCACTATTGACTGCATTGCTGAAAAGGCCCTGAGGAGATAATGGGGCATCCAGGGAAAAGGCTTTATCTTTAATAAAAAACTAATTGGTATGGATTCTAGGGGTGTGCTAGAACACCCTAACACCCTGACCAACTGGGTTGTTAACAGAATGCCAAATCTGGAGATATACAGTATCTCACAGAAGTGAGTACACCCCTCACATTTTTGTGAATATTTTATTATATCTTTTCATGTGAAGAAATTATACTTTGCTACAATGTAATGTGAGTGTACAGCTTGCATAACAGTATAAATTTGCTGTCTCCTCAAAATAACTAAACCGTCACCGTAGTGACTCGTTAGTGTTACAAGGACTCAGGTGTGAATGGGGAACAGGTGTGTTAAATTTGGTGTTATTGCTCTCACTCTGTAACCTTGCTACATTATTAAGGCCTACAAAAACCAAATATTATGCATATACTTTTGCTTTTTGGTTGTTAAAAAGAGGCACAGTTTTGTTAATGCATATATATGGTTTTATTTGTGTTTAAGGCCTTAATTTAAGTTTATTGTTTGATTTGAGCTGGTTTTGAGTTTGTATGCCTTATAAACATCCTTTATTTATGTTGTTAATTTTGGGGACTTTTAGGTTGAAACCCTATTATTGGTAATTGAAGGGACTTTTATTTTGAAGGAGTACACCTGAGAGGAAGGAAGGCCTAAAGAATAAAGTAGGCAATGGTTGGAAGATGTGCATGCTGTTCAATTCAATTCAAGTTTATTTGTATAGCGCTTTTTACAGTAGACAGTGTCTCAAAGCATTTTTACAGAACATAAACATAGAGCAGATGGTAAACATAATTAATGATAAAGGAATTAACAAATAATAAAAGAAATAAGAATTAACAGAATAAAAATTCTAGATTATTATTAGATATATATAGATCACAATGTGTATGTATTTATTCCCCTATGAGCAAGTCTGAGGTGACTCAGGCAGCAGTGGCAAGGAAAAACTCCCTTAAATTGGTAAAGGAAGAAACCTTGAGAGGAACCGGACTCGAGGGGGAACCCATCCTCATATGGGTGACACTGGGGGTGTGATTGTAATATATACAGTCAGTTAAATGTTGTATTTGTGTAAGGATCATGGACTTCAGATCTCCTTAGTATCACAGAGTGTAACTGGAGATGTCTCAGGATTCTTATAGTCGGCCTCGGCTCAGTAGCCGTCCAAAGGCTTCGTCCCACAGAGGACGTTGGGAGCTGGTACAGTGTCTGGATGCCTCGGGATGGGTACAAAGAGTGAAGCAGTGGAAAGGGATTAACATATCTGCTGTTCATAAAAATGTGCAGGTCTGATGTACTAGTGCATGATATTATGGGATGTATTATGTGTACGGCTGACTAAAGAGATGAGTTTTTAATCTACGTTTAAACTGGGAAAGTGTGTCTGAGCCCCGAACACTATCAGGAAGACTATTCCAAAGTTTGGGAGCTAAATACGAAAACGCTCTACCACCTTTAGTAGACTTGGATATTCTGGGAACTACCAAAACTCCTGAGTTTTGTGATCTCAGAGAGCGTGAAGGATTGTAACGTGTAAGAGCCTTGTACGTAAGTAGCAGCAGTTTGTAGTCAATTCTAAACTTAACAGGTAGCCAGTGTAGAGATGATAAAATTGGGGTTATATGGTCATACTTTCTTGTCCTAGTGAGAACTCTGGCAGCTGCATTTTGGACTAACTGTAACCTATTTATTAAAGATGCAGGACAACCACCTAGTAATGCATTACAATAGTCCAGTCTAGAGGTCATGAATGCATGAACTAGCTTCTCAGCATCAGATACAGACAGGATGTTTCTCAGCTTGGCAATATTTCTAAGGTGGAAGAACGCTGTTTTGGTAGTATGAGTGATATGATTTTTAAAAGACAAGTTGCTGTCTAATATAACACCGAGGTCTTTCACTGTCGAGCTACTAGTAACAGTACATCCCTCTAAATGGGGGTTAAGTTGTGAGAGTTTCTGTGCACTGGTTTTTGAACCTATGAGTAGTATCTCTGTCTTATCTGAGTTTAACAATAGAAAGTTGCAGCTCATCCAGTCTTTTATCTCTCTAAGGCACTGAGTTAATTTGGACACTGTGGCTATTTCATCTGGTTTTGATGAGATATATAACTGTGGGTCATCAGCATAACAATGGAAACTAATCCCATGTCTTCTAATAATGTTCCCTAATGGAAGCATGTATATAGAGAAAAGGAGGTCCGAGAACTGATCCTTGAGGGACCCCATAATTAACTGGTAATAAACTGGAGGATTCACCATTTAATTCTACAAAATGTTATCGCTCTGACAGGCAGGATCTAAACCAACTTAAAGCCTGACCATGAATACCTGTGTAATTTTGTAAGCGATCTAGAAGAATGTTGTGGTCTATAGTGTCAAATGCAGCACTAAGGTCAAGTAGAACTAATAGTGACATACAGTCTTTGTCCGAAGCTAAGAACAAGTCCTTTGTAACTTTAACAAGTGCAGTTTCTGTGCTATGATGGGGCCTGAAACCTGACTGAAACTCTTCAAGGATGTTGCTCTCCTGTAAGAAGGAGCTCAGTTGAACAGACACAACCTTTTCAAGTATTTTAGACATAAATGGAAGGTGTGAGATAGGTCTGTAATTTGATAGTTCATTAGGATCCAAGTTAGGTTTTTTGATGAGTGGCCTAATAACTGCCAACTTAAAAGACTTCGGGACGTAACCTAAAGATAACAAGGAGTTAATGATATTAAGAAGAAGCTCACCAGCTTTATGTAACACTTCTTTCAGTAGTTTTGTTGGGATGGGGTCTAGTGAACATGTTGTTGATTTAGCTGTAGTAATAAGTTTATCTAACTCTTCCTGTCCTGTACTTGTAAAGCTGTGTAAAGCCTTAGGTGAGATTGTGTCACTGGTTGCTCTCATCTTTTGAACGTCACCTATTTTATTCCTGATACTTTCGATTTTATCAGTGAAGAATCTCAAAGTCCTCACTACTGAAATGTGATGGAATAACTGAAATGTGATGGAATAGGCTGTTCTCCCCTACAAGTATTTTTCTGAGTACTGAGTGAGGCCCTAACTAAGGACTAACCAAAGACAGTCAACTAAGTGATGAACAGTTTGTATTTGTATTTACTGTCCTAATATATACATCTGTACTTAACCCAGTTGAGTGTAATTCAGTCATGTCCTTTTCTGGTTTCATAAACAAACATTTTCTATTTAAAACATGGTATTTGAGTGCCTGAACTTTAGTGTAACTGAAGGTCTAAGGATTTATTGAGACAGACTTGTTACAACTCTCACATACTGGTCACTGGAAGTTCAACATGGCACCTCATGGCTAAAGCTAAAGAAGATTGCCAAGACCCTGAAACCATATTGTAACGTTAGCGTCATATGCAGAGGTTGTGTTTGGGAAATAGATGGATGCCTGCAATATTGCTGCAGCAAAGGGGTGGGGGTCAGCCTGTCAGTGCTCAGACGATGTGCTACAAACTTCATCAAATTGGTCTGCATGGCTGTTATCCCAGAAGGAAGCCTGTTCTAAAGATGATGCACAAGAAAGCCCGTAAACAATTTGCTGAAGACAAGCAGATTACAGACATGGATTACTGGAACTGGAGATCAAGATAAAATTTTGGCTCCGATGGTGTCAATTGTGTTTGGTGGCAACCAGGTGTGGAGTACAAAGACAAGTGTGTCTTGCCTACAGTCAAGAATGTTGGTGGGAGTGTCATAGTCTGGGGCTGCATAAGTGCTGACGGCTGATGGGAGCTACAGTTCATTGAGAGAACCATGAATGCCAACATGCACTTTGATATACTGAAGCAGAGCATGATCCCCTCCCTTTGCAGACTGGGCAGGAGGGCAGTATTCCAACATAACCCCAAACACACCTCCAAGACAACCACTCCCTTGCTAAAGAAGCTGAGGGTAAAGGTTTTCCAAAATGTAAGGGGTGTACTCACTTTTGTGAGATACTGTAGATACAGACATAGCCCAGACAACATACCTATAACAATGTAAAGGAAAGTGCTGTGGGTGATATGGGTCTGAGAAGACAAATACACTGTAAAACCTTATTTGGTCAGATAATGATGTGTCAGTCAGATAGTGTGTGTGTTTGTGAATATTATTACACTAGTCTTCATAATGGGGAGGTACACAAGGTAAGTCGAACTACTCTTAAAAATGAAGTCATTATACATTACAAGATTTAATTAAACTAATAGGTTTCTTTGCACTTTTATTGCAGATTGTCAGTGCACAGGCAGGAATTACAATCATGTAAAACAGTGCTTCTTTATCATGTATATTAACCTTACTGACACTCTCCTCTTTAGCATATTGGAATCCCTGTTGAAATTGTCTTGTTACAATGATCCATGCAATTTCCATCACCAGCATATGATTGATTGAGTTAAGAATTAGGCAGAGTCCATCATTTGTATTTAGTCATGGAGGTCAATGAATTTATCCCTAGAGTGAACATTAACCCTTGTGAATTTCACATTTTCTGCATATTTGATGCCTGGTAGTTTAGCATGTGTAGTATTACGTATTATGTTAAGACCAGGATAATGATTTTGGGAGTTAGTTAGTAGTGGGAGCGTATTATGAAAAATTCTAAATGTATTATATTTATTATTATTATTTATTATACATTAATATCATCAGACATCACTACCACTATAACAGAATGAGACTTTTCCAGTATTGTTTGTCTATTGTCATGTCTAATAACCTGGCCTGCCTTTCCAAATTCAGTAAATCTTAAGACAATTTCAAATCATGCCATTCACCAAAATTTACTACCTGACCAGGGTCTTAGCTAGGTTGCCTTTCTCATTAATTAATTCTAATTTACAAAGTTAGTTTAAAATGTATCTCTTATTCAAAGTTGCACTTTATCTTTGTAAATTATAATTAATAAAAACTTATATCTTTAAATCTGCACAAACATAATCTGTGGTAATTCAGAAAAAGAGCACAGCACAACCTTATGCACACCATACCATTCCCACAGAGCCTTTTTCTGCTCTGCTGCATTCCATGGTGGATAATGTTTTCTTTGTGAATTGAAGCTAAATGATGGTTTCACTTGGAAAGCAAGTGACTGTCCATCTTCATAACGGTACTCTCTGTCAAAGAGCAATGAATCCTATCCAACCTGACCGCCTCTGATTAAACACAGGCAGTAGATATCTCATCATAGATTTTTTTGCATCCCCTCCATTCAAGACCATTCCATAAGTAGCCTTGGCATCTGTGAATAGCTGCTTTTGCTTCAGGAAAAATATACCTCTGAACTTGAGAGCCACTAACTGCTCAGAACCAGGGTACTTCATGTTTGTTGATAATTGTTTCATACTTTATACCGTTTTGCTTTTCAGTATGTATGGAGAAAAAGAAGAGAGAATGCGTTAGACTAATGGTTTCTCCAAATAAGCTCAGTCTAGTTTTTTTTTTACTTTGCAGTGTTGTCAACATGTCTTGCCCAGTTAAAACCCATCATGTTCTAAAAGCCACATTTGCGGGCAGACACTTAAACCATATTGTACTGTCATAGAAATGCAATGATGAATGACTGTGCTGTTAAAGATATTCTATAATGCCTCTATAAACAATATTTCATTCAGAAACATGTATAAAACAATGTTGAATGTGGCCTCAAGGGGATAAGTACTGCTACAGCATTAGCAAAATATTTTGCTAAAGCCAAAAGAAACCTTATAGGCAAACTGTTGGCTTGTTAACATGGATTGCTCTTGGATTATGGAATAAAGATTAGCTACAACTGGCTTTCAGATAAGCAATCAGAAATTTTGTGTGCAAATGTTCACATCACAACTTTTGTAAAACATTTGTTCAGCATTAAATGAACATACTGTATTGTTTAATGCAGACTTCTTATATTAATGAGTTAAACACACTGCATGAAACATATTTCACAGTAGTCCATTTAATTATAATCTTAAAATATTAACTTGAACAATGTTCCCTTCTACTTACTTTTGCATGATATTATCACCCTCTTTTCCCTCCCCAAGCTACGATAAGATTTATTAAAAAGTCAGTACTCTAAACATATCATTGTCAAATGTTATTTGAGTTAGCAGCCCAGTATTAAAGTATCATTACTTATCCCCACCTATAGTCTTTGTAGTTTTCTTTTCCTTTTTTTTTGGCTTGGTATAAATGTCTACATTTCCTCTGGATTACATCCATTCCCACATCAGTGCTGACTTTTCCCATGTGGAACTGTGGAAGTAATTGAGCATTTGATTTTAGACAGTGTGGAAGCAAACAAAATACCACTGAACCTGGCAGGGTCTCTCCAACTAACCTTAAATCCTCCACAGTGGATTTAAATAAATTATTTATGACATTTTGTTAAAATTGATGATGTTTGTGACAGCAGAAATTCAGCACTTTATAACGTCTCATGTCCTCATTATTATGGGAAGCTAAACTATTTTGATTTTAACAAAATTGCTAACTGAAAAATATAATATTTACTTCAATCTACAAGTAAGCTATATATTGTTTTGATAGTTGTTAAGCTTCACTCCATTGTGGTGCCCTTCCTTCAATTATAATACCTACAACTCAAGAATATTTTTCATTATTATGATTCATGGCACTAATTAATTTACTGAATGGCAGTGTCATGTGTTGGTATAGTGAGAGTCATGTGGTGAGCGGAACATTTCACAGCATTGTTTTCCCCATTTTTCATTTATCACCTGCACTGACTTAGTCTGTCTTGGTTATGTACAGGCCATACAGATAAAGATCAGTAGATGATTGGGCACACACATTCTTAACATGGCTGATCTTTGACATTTCAGAGAAAGAAGGGGATAGTCTGTCATTATGTGTACAAAGCACTGCTTTCTTCCCTCATAGGTTTGCCATTGACATTGAGTTTTCATACTAACTCATTAATGACAAGGCACATCGCTCCATAGACAAGAATGAGGACTTTATCATCCCCCATTTCATTGTTATTAGCTGTTTTGATAGTTACTATTTAATGATGACTGCAAAATTTCATAGAAATTGAAATCTGAAGCCATTGTAGGAACATGAATGTTCATATGCTGTAGTTTTTATTATTATTATTTATTTTATATATGCTATATTTCTTACCAGAAAAGAAAGTGCTAAATATTCAATATACAATTTGAATATACAATTCAATTGTCAATTTGAATGCAAGTTCCTCTGGGATACAAGGGCTCTATTTGTTATTATGAAATAAAGGTTGAATAATAGAATGCTGGCAACTTGTAACACTCAATTAGCTTGATGACGTAAGGAAACTAATAAGTATAGTGTCCAATATAACTATCCAATTGTTTATTTTTTTATCTTGAGCTGTAGAAGTGGTTATGTGGTGTATTGAGGATTTTCTTACTTAACATTAACTGTGTACTCTAACTCCTCAATCAAATCCCAATTAGAAAATTTATACAATGTAATTTAAACATAATACAAGTGACAAAGCTAGCACTCCTCCATGATAAAAGTTGATATATTGAAGTTAGCTTCTGGAGTGTGAAATGTTATTTGCAAAATGCATTATTATATTACTTGAGTTTAAACAGGTAAACACATTTAAATCATATATATATATATATATATATATATATATATATATATATATATATATATATATATATATATATACACACTAATTCAGACTTCAGACTAATACAAAATTCAGACTTTTGAATTGTGGTTCAACAGAAACATTTATAAAACAAACTAATGAAACAATTTATGGTACGTTTTAACCTAATATTTTGTTGGAAAATATTTTGAGGCAATCACTGCAATCAAGTGATTTATCTAACTCTCAATAAGACTTCTGCCAGAATTAGGTGGGTAGACTTGAGTGTGGCATACCCTGATAAGGACCCCAGTGAGCAGAGCTATCAGGGAAAGTGTACAGACAGAGCTTCAGTTATGTTTGCACCATGGCTTCCAGTCCCAGAGGGGCTGGTCAAAACAGAAAGCCATAGGGGACACTGGGCCAACTCATCAGAGGTTAACAAAGCCACTTCTACCAGGCCAGAAATTTATATACATTACACCACAATATACATTACACCACATATGAGTGGAAATTTCATTCACTGGGCCTCAGACCCTGCCTCAGTAGGAAGCCTACTTCCCGCTCATGCTCTCAGAAGTGTAAATCACTCTCAGTGAAAGAAACCTGGTGCCCTATAGAATACTCCACCCAAAAAGAACAAAAAGTTCTGGAGTGTGGTGGGTCGATGGCGGCAGTCTTGGGGTGGGATGGAGGGCCAGGCCCATGAAGTGTACAATGGTGGGCCTGGATCATGGAGCAGTGGGTCATGGTACAATGGGGGACCTGGGCCAGGAAGCATTGGCAGACCATGCAGCACTGGTAGACCATGGAGCTTAGGTTGATCAGATGACCAAGGCAGTGAAAAAAGTTCATGAACATCCTCCATGGTCATAGTATAGCAGGCCTGAAACTCGGGGACGACCTCCGTGGTCGCATCATGGCAGACGTGGAACTCAGGGGCGACCTCTGTGGTCACATCATGGCAGGCATGAAACTTGGGGTCAACCTCTGTGGTCGCATCATGGCAGGTGTGAAACTCAGTAGTGACCCCTTGTGTGGGTGTGGCCTTTGAATTAGATTCTTGAGCTGATGAGCAATATGCGGCCCAAATGCACCAAAGGGCCATAGCAGCAACATGAAATGTAGTAGTTAGTAAGTCCACCTCGGAGACCGAGGTGACGTAAGCAGGCTCTGGCATGGCAGACAGGACGTGAGCAGGCTCTGGCATGGCAGACAGGACGTGAGCAGGCTCTGGCGTGGCAGGCAGGACGTGAGCAGGCTCTGGCATGGCAGACAGGGCGTGGCGGGCAGGACGTGAGCAGGCTCTGGCGTGGCGGGCAGGACGTGAGCAGGCACTGGCGTAGCGGGCAGGACGTGACCCGGCACTGGCGTGGCGGGCAGGACGTGACCCGGCTCTGGCGTGGCGGGCAGGACGTAAACAGGCTTAATATTAGTGCCGCATTGTTCCTCTGTGACACCAACAGTAAATGTAGACCCACGCAACCACAACTCAAAGTCTACGTACAGTTCTAATGACTAGTGCCGAGTGTGTGGTGGTTTTTCACTTGATAAAAAACCCATATATAATATAATAATATATAACCCATAGCGGAATATATCCTTGAGAGCTGACTCATTAAAATCTACCTTGGAACAGAGTTTACAAAATTCTGCCACAAAGTCCTTAATAAGCCGATTCCTCTGAAGAAGGTGTAAAATCCTCACCGCTGGATCCACAGTTTGGCCTGTTGTTCTGTCACGTGCATCAAACGAAGAGGCAGAGGATCTAAATACAGGTGACTATTTTATTTAAGCAAAGCACAAAGTAATCCTGGGCAAGGCAAGACAAGAACCGTGATCACACGCAACAGCCATAATTGGACAACAGCCGACAAAGAACATGGTAAACAAACAAGGTTAAATATATATGGGGAACGAATGACAAACAAGAGCAAGAGCACATCACTAAGAACATCCAATGAACACATGACAGACAAACCAGGCAGGAAGACATGGGATCAAGGGGGGCAAGACACAAGAAACAGATATCAAAATAAAACACATAGAAAGTCAAACACAACACAAAACATATATTACACTCAAATAATTCGTTTTTAAGATTGTCTAGATGCTATTAAGCTGCTGAATAACATTTTACTGGTGTATGCATGAGTCAAAATAACTTCTGCTTCTATAAATTTCTTTAGCTGTTTTGCTGGTGCTTTTGTGCTTGTTTTTGGCACATGTATGTACATGAGTATAAACAAAATCAACAATTCACAAAATGTGTAGTTCCATTTGGTTTAAGCATTTACATACATTGTTATTAAATGATTGATAAGTGATGCCCATTGTTAGTTTAATTTTTGATTATTTACTATTTACATGTTTATTTACTTACATTTTTTCAGCATGTAGAAATATTGTTCAGTTTAGCAATTTATAGTTGTCATTTTTTAAAGATTCATAAATATATTTTAGACTTCATACATGGTTTTTATGGTTTACAATGAATGTGTAGATGCATATAAGGTAGCATGGTCTGAGTGCCATAAAGTGCATAAATTGTATTCATTATTAAAAACAGGGGCATGTACTCTCTGCAAAATTGAGAGTTTTCTCTTATCTGTTAAAACTGCCTTTTTATTCAATCTTTGCAAAAAGCACCTGCAGTGGACAGTTTCTTGTGGATGTCACAAATTGATTCCACAGGAATAATTAAGAAGCAGTGCAACATGAGACATTTTTCAATAAAGGAACACCAATCCGTAGCATTAATGGCTATGCAGTTGTCAAGTAAATACTTTCGTAACAGATCGCTGTATTGTCAGAGATGTTACAAGGTTCTTTTCTTTCAGAAAAGATAGAAGAGAGAAGGATATCTCTAATGTGGTGGCAATTACATAGGCCAGTGAATCAGCATGCTGAAATTCTATAGATTTTTTCCATTTTCAGGTCCATGTCCATTGTCATTGTAGTTGCGCATGTATTTTGGCATTATAGAGTTCTGTAAGAGTTATGTAAGATCATATTTCTATGTCATATCATATATTTCTATCATAAGTCTATGTTTGTACTTTATTTTACTCTTGCACTTTTCTGCCTTCTGTATTGTTTTAATGGGGACAAGTTTTGTTCATTAATGGGTCCTAATACTAGTGGTGCAGTATTTTTCTATATTATATTACATTAATACTTTCTGTTTCTTGTTATTTTTATTAGTGGTCTGAGCAATGGACAAGTTTCTGGATGAACACACCCAACCCCCCACTTTAATACATTAAATTTTACTTCACACCTGTAAGGTTTAATTAAATTATACACAATCTCAGACATCTAGGCCATTGATTGAACTTTACAATATGTTTAGCTTAGAACACTCTTTGGGCACCCGTGACATTTAATAGCTAATGAAAATGTTCTTCTGTTGCTTTGTATTTGTCAAAATTGAACTTAATTTTTCAAAAGTTATCTGTGTAATTGCATACTGCATACTCCAAATATGGAGTGTGTGTGTGTGTGTGTCTGTGTCTGTGTGTGTGTGTCTGTGTGTGTGTGTGTTTGCCTATACATATGTTTGTCCTTAGCATGAATTTGAGTTTGACGTGTTGTTTATGTGGATCCAAATATAGGGTTAGTATTATTAGTATTATTATTATGGCAGTCATGTATGCTGTTAATGAAAACTGGCACAGAAATAGAGGACAGTTCCAGCTACTTTCACAATTTTGGTGTTTGCCACTCTAGCACCATCAATAGGACAAATTTAGACATAGTTTTAACAATAACTCGGACAAACATGGAAACAACAATCAACTTTCTTCTAAATTGTTCATCCAAGTTTATACAATAATGTAAAATTCTGTTGTGTTCTTCTGCCATCATATTCTTTTCTACAACCTTTGCACAATAATCAGCAAAGAATTGTGAGACTCTCACAAACAAAACTGTATTTAACTATCCCAAAAAACTGCAATTATCCTAAACTGCATTTAAAACTGTCAAATATTTTTGTTTGTAAGAGATTTGTTTAAAAAATGTACTTAGAATTATAATATTTTGTGTGGAACTGATGTATACAGTTGATTTAAGTAGATTCTATGAACTTTCTATAAAATTCTATAAAATGGGTCCAAGTGAATTAATGATTTGCATTAATACATTTTGTTTTGTACAGCAAACTTGTATAATCTAAACCCTTAAATAAAATTCAACTGTACTTAGCGACCCAAACTCAGGCTTGAAGCCACAATCTTTAATCTATTTGGCATAGAGGTTATCCACTACACTGCTGCATCAGGCATAGGAGTCAACAGAGCACTAGTTGTGCCTCATTCTTTAAATCTTTAAATTAAGTCTTTACAAAACAGGATTGTATTTGAAATGCATCCTGCTTTAAATATTCTTTATCATTGACTAACATTTTCTGTTATTGGGGAAACATATATTGATTAAAATGTACAACATATTTTGATAAACTTTATTGTATTTCACCTTGCTCATGTTACATAATCAACCTGGGGTATCTGTGCCAAAGCAAATATTTTAAGTCCTGGACAGCTAGCCAATGATGACTTCTGGACAGCATTGGAGATTCCTCCTGACCCAACTCTGCAGTGGATACCCAGATCCTTAATCTTATTTGTCAATCTGTGTTTTTATTGCTGACATGTTACAAGCTTCTTTAGAGTAGCTGAGCTTTCTTGCCCATTTTACAAAGACCACAACAACTTGATATTTTAAATTTCTTGTCAAGTCTATTGTGTCACCACTTGTGTTCTGTGTTTATATACACTTCTTTGTGTATTGCTTTGTTATGCTGTATGCTGTAAAGCAATAACTGTTATAGGTTGTGCTTTTGAATTTAACATTGTGTGTATACATTCTTGACAAATGGATTTGAAATAGAAGAGAGATTAGATGTCATCTAGTGGATGACAAAGATACAATTAACAAGTATATACTTTGTGCAGATGTATTGAAGCTTAACTAATAAGATGAATAATAACCTTTGAATAAACCTTTGTTACTACTGCCAATAAAAATATGAAATATTATATATTGCTGTGTGATGGCGACTCTAGTAACACTACTATTATTACTTTATCAAGATTCGGGGTGTGTGTGTGTTCTACATGTAATACTCGATAGCTGCTTCCAGTTAAAGTTAATGTATTCAATTAAGTTTCTGTATACATTCTGTACCTGTCTTTTTCTCCTGCCTATAAATTAGGAAAATAAATGGTAGAGAATATTAAAGCTTAATAATTTCATGCAGTTCAGCATATAATTCACCATACAAAGTTGTATTTGAAATATTAATACAAAAGAAAAAGAAATTACTGTTAAGTAATCAAATTTGTTTAATATTTTAATGATTTTAAAATTATTTCAGTTTATATTGCTGCTTACAGTGGTTGATCAAAGAATATCTTTGAGTATCTTTTGTTAACAACTCAATTTCTGCTAAGCATATTTTGTTCACATTTATATCACATTTATATCTATGTATATTTATATCAGTCTGATTAGATAAATTTGTCTAGTGTTCACTAACATTTACATTTTTATATATGTGTGAGCAGAACAATTCAGTAGTGCAATACAATCAAATCTACGTTTCCCTGTTTACAAATTATTTTCTCACTATACTGACTCCCTATAAGCACAGACTTTGATTCTAGGTTTACATTAAAATGTTAATATATTTGCTTCACTGAATCTTCATCAGCATCTTTTACCTTACATACTGATCCCTGGCATATGGTTTTGACACAAAACATTCATTCATTCATTTTCTACCGCTTATCCGAACTACTTGGGTCACGGGGAGCCTGTGTGCCTATCTCAGGCGTCATCGGGCATCAAGGCAGGATACACCCTGGACGGAGTGCCAACCCATTGCGGGGCACACACACTCTCATTCACTCACGCAATCACACACTATGGGCAATTTTCCAAAGATGCCAATCAACCTACCATGCATGTCTTTGGACCGGGGGAAGAAACCGGAGTCCCTGGAGGAAACCCCCAAGGCACGTGGAGAACATGCAAACTCCACACACAGAAGGCGGAGGCGGGCATCAAACCCTCAACCCTGGAGGTGTGAGGCGAACGTGCTAACCACTAAGCCACCATGCCCCCACCCCCCAAACACACACACACACCCGACACAGAACATAATTTTATTTATTAGACATATACCTGTATAGGGTGTGGGTTTCAACTGTTTCAAATGCTCCAAATTTCCTTTGCTCTTTAAAGATGCAAATTAATGAAAATATTTAGCAGGAAAAATAAAAATAATGCTATTAACATAGAATTGATTGAGAGGCGTAAATGCCGGTGCAGAGTCTCAATACAGAAATGCCAATATAATAATCAATATAGCAATTGTCATTTTATAGAAATAACTTGTTTGTGATGTGAAATTTTTGTTGGTACTTTAAAAAAAAAAGATCAATGTGAGCATTACAGTATGAACAGAAAGTACTATAATAAGTGTTGCTTCATGTCACTTGCAAATTCCATTACATACAGTGAGAGTAAATGATCATACAATACATAACTGCTTCATTTCATTGTTATTAAGTTTATTATGGAGAAATTTTTACAAAATTTACAGTTTTCATTTGCATGTACATTTACTCTGTATGTTCAAAGTGATACATATTACTTAGACCTTCTACACAGTAAATGAAAAAGCACAGATTGTCATTCACCATTAAATAGCTTGCCATAGTTATTCATACTGTCTCCAGCACTCCACTCCACTCCAAATCTTTACCACTGCTAAGACAGACTCCAGTCCTATTCAGGATGAGCAAATACTACTTTCACACACATTGCACAACAAATTGAAATAATGGTTCAAACAGTGGTTCAACAATTCACTCTCAGTCATAAACAACACTATCACTATGCAAATCACTCTTGTCCATATATAATCATGGAAGGTAATGGGAGCTTTGTTTTACATAATGTTTTATTTCACATTACGTTAAGCATATGTACACAATATATACACTTTGGTTATGACTTCAACCACAGCAAACTGTGAGATACAATATAATACTACTCCACAAATTATTTATTATACACAATTACAGAGATAGCACAAAACACAATTCAGAATGTGAATTAAATACAATAACACTTAATGATGAAGATCATTAGAGACTATACTTCACAGTGTGGATTAAAATGTAAACAGTTTTTTGTTTGTTTGTTTTTTGTTTTTTATATGCTCATGACTTTACACTTGACTTTACAAATGACATTTTCTTTAAAAACTGAGATACATACATAATGTATAGTTAAATGACCAAAATGTCTTTCATGAATTCTTTTGTTGAGTAGTGGGAAAAAAACAAATTGCATCTGACTTGCACTGGCATAATAAAACTGTTACAAATGTAGATAACATTAAAATTTACTCTGACTAAATATGTGTATTTTTTGCACAATACATCAGATTTCCAAATGTGTGCAGTTAATATTCAATTAAGTGTACTGTTCTTAAGTGTACTATATAATAATAATAATAATAATAATAATAATAATAATAATAATAATAAATTCTGAGAAAAATATAACTTTTCAAACCCTTATAATCCCATGCCCAAGAAGAAAGCTGGGTGGTGTCTTACGGACAACATATGGATTTATGACATGAGAAAGTAAATTCTCCAAGCAACTGATTTGTTTAAACCCAAAGTGATCTTAAACAAGTTACCTGTCAGACACTAAACCAGGCTTCTCTACATAATACTAAATTGTAATAATCCTATTTAATCAGTAGATTTCTAGTAATTACTTGGAAGAGAATCCTGTAGAACTGTAAAAAAAAAAAAAATCTCGATTTTAATATTCCATAATAACACATTTTACATTTCATGCTAATAAAAATTTTATTCAGTTCAGTCAAACTCTGACACCTTGATTTATTTTTTTTACATTATTACATTCAGTAGGCACTAACTACTTATGTCTTATATCTACATTTTGGATTATTTAAAAAAATTACAAAACAAATTATATGAGCTAAACATTATCCTAATAATTCTTAATTATTAAAAAAGTTATACATTAGTGTTTTGTTAGATACTATAAGATATTTATGAATAGACAGGCTCTTATCATCTTCATCAATATTGTTTATTGGTGAAAATATTAACTAATTGTTTATTTTCTCTTTGTATCAAATATGAAATGTTATGGCTCTTTGATCAGCAAGGTAACAAACTAGAAATAGACAACTCTGAAAAACAGCTACATCATACTGAATTGTGATACATCTTGTAATGTTTTGCTTAGATATAAGGAATTAGACTGCCACACTGATCCTTATAACACAATCACATAGCTATCACAGAGCTACAAAGAGTTGTTTTCACATTAGAGAAATGTTCGTGTGAATAGAGAAATCAACAAAGAAATGCTTAAACCTTTATTTTTAATAATTTGAATATTTAAGCAATGCATTGTTAAGTGCCATAACAGTTACATTACATCAGTTACATTACATCACTGTCGTTGAGGTTAAAACTAGTAATAAGCGTTACCCATTAATAGTCAGATCTGAGGATGCTGATAATATTTTCGTGGCTAGAGACATGGATCATCGAGTGGAGACACCATTTCATCAGCTAGACTGTAATTCTTGTTTGTGACCACGTCATCTAAGGTAATCAGCCTCTTCATGTAGATTAGACTGGTTAACCTTCGCTCCGTAAAGTTAATTAGGTCGGGCTTTCGATGCCCCCCAGGTCAAAATACCTCTATCTCCTAGTCGAAGGTACTCGGTGGAACAAAAGATAAGATGAAGTGACAGTTGCCTTCGTGTGAAAGTGCAAGATGGTATAATACATTTTTATACACGCGCGCAATTTCAGGAAAACGGATATAAACGTCTAAAGAAGACATGTATAGCTGCAATAATCAAAGCGCTAGAACTTAAATTGCCCAATAAATACTGGAATTTTTCGGAAAATTTTGTTTGTTTGCAATAAAATAGGTAGCTTGATTGTACACGTGTTTGTCTATTGCTCACTTTCCTCGAGAGAGTGATTAAAGGTATTCTTCAATACCTATCGATCACTTTTACTCTCCGACCAGAGCGAGTTTTATCTCTCTCTCTCTCTCTCTCTCTCTCTCTCTCTCTCTCTCTCTCTCTCTCTCACACACACACACACACACACACACACACACACACTCACACACACACACACACACACACACACACACACACACACACACACACACACACACACACACACACACACACTACGCTCCTCCGCTCCACTCATAAAGAAATTCACTTGTGCTCTGCGACAGATAATTACAGACCCCCACTATTTGTTTCTGATAAATATTAAGTGTGACATTTGGGTATTTGGGTCCGGTCATAATCGATACCGTTCTACTGGAGGAGTGCTCCCTGTGGGTGAAGATCACTGCTTACGAAGTTAACGGTTAAGTGTACTCGCAAGAATTGGCTTCCTTAACATTGTGCCCTGAAAATGACATTTGGAGCGCCGTCATAAAAAATGTACACTGGTAAAATATTTGTAGTTTTTTTTTTTTTTTTTTGAGGAACACTGCCGATCCTCAGTCTTGTATCCCGTATAATACGAATAAACCGTTTTACATTGTTTGTTAAAGTTTAGTCTGGTTTTGTTGACCTTGGCCATGGATAGAGTGAGAACGTCCCCATAAACAGACGTGTCTCTCCTAACTGCGTCTTCCCCTTCCTATCACAGACCCTCAGCCACAGAAAGCAAGTAGCGTACTACTGTACCTTCTGTAGAACTGAAAGACACTTAGAGGTCCATCTTATCACTTTTTCAAAACACTTGTGACATCTCTAAAGAGAACTTATCATTAGCTGTGTACTAATAAAAGGCATACAAAGTTAAAGCGCAGAAGAAATGTGCTGACGCTCTTCCATCATTTTTCTTATTCTTCTACTCCCTGTAGTATATAAATCATTTCAATAAACAAAGGAACGTGTTGTTCATGTTCATTACTCCGTCTTGTTCTTAGGGAATGCAGTCTGCCCCACCAAATACACCGTTAAAGCGCAAAGAATTAGAGAAGACTATTTTCTCTTGGACAGGATGCAATACGGGGAGGACGAAACGACATCATATGCTTTTGGTATGTATATAGAACGCTCTCTGGGTCTGCATCTAGCCTACCTGTCTTATTATGTAACCGGATTAGAATCGGACCCTGAATATTCTAAGAGTAAATAGTAATTACAATGTAAAGCCTAAAAAATAGCCTAAGCATCATTGCAACCTGTATTATGCTGCGAATTAATACATAAGCAGTGCGGTAAGAAAAATATTATTATAAATTGTTGTTATTATGCCGGTTGTCCACTTGCGTTTATTTTTCATTTAAAATTGTTGCGAGGTGCGCCTGGAGCAGAAAGGAGTTTTGTTTTACAATTTTCTTCGGTAAGAAAAGGTACGGTACAATAAGAAAAGAAATAATCGAGAGCATGCATCCGCTGTTCATTACACACAATAACCACACTCACCAAAAATGGATTTCAGTAAATTCCGAAACGTATCGGTGTATTTTCCTGCTTTTTTCCTTCGTGTTCGCTGTGCGTAAGGACTTTTGGCTCTCAGCGTGCAAAGCTCACTTAAAAAATAAGAAAAATACATTCCGTCCTTTCTTCAGCATGCACGAATAAAAAAGATGTACGCACACCAAAAGCTTTGCCTAGTCGTTATCAATTAGAAAAAAGTCACAAAAGCATTTTTAAGATTAAAAACGAGCAGAAGTCGCATTTGGCATTAGCGAGAGACGAACAGTCGGAGACGCTGTTTTCTATTTAAGATGACACACGTTAAAGAGAATATTTTTGAGGCAGAAATTATCCATACGCTAGGGGGCACCCAGATACTGTCATACATCCAGTTTTCATAATTTCTTCCTCATTGGCGGCATATGCTCAGTCTGAATATAGGACTGTAAATTTTGCAGATTTGTAATTTTTGATCCATGTCTAACAGTCCCTTGAGATGCACAAAGTAACCTTCAAACGCCAAAAGCTTTGTAGAAGTTGATATGACACACATAACTTAAGTAGCAAGATGGGAGACACAAATCTTCACCGTTCACACGACATGACTCGCATTCAACCTCCCCGCTTTTAATTAGAGGTTGAGGTATCACGATTCTTCTTAACGTAGACAATCCATTCCTTAAGTCCATCAAGACAGTGTAGTAATTCAGTTTAAAATGTTTGTATCAATAATTTTAAAATGTGAGATAGATTATAGTATTAATTAAGATATTTCTTTTTATTCCAAGGCCCGAGGCAAACAGTATTTTCTTACTTGTTTCATATAAGGCCTATATGTTATATGGTAGTTATGGGTGAACGCGGGTGCGGGTGGGTGGGGGTGTTGTTTGTGGGGGCCTCCGGGTGGAACATATTTTACATAAAACAACCAAAATATCTAAGATATTTGAAGCTGAGTACTGACAATCTAATGAAACAGAGTGACAGCGAGAAGATAATTTAAAGACAGAAATAATTGTTTGTTTGTTGTTGCAAAGCAATACTACTACTACTACTACTACTACTACTACTACTACTACTACTACTACTAATAATAATAATAATAATATTAATAATAATAATAATAATAATAATAATAATAATAATAATAATAATAATCAGTACTAGCAGTTGCATCGCTCTTATGAATGCATCATATTATGTTTCATACTTAATTAATATTACATGCAAATTAAGCCTACATTGCGGCCAGGGCAATCTTAAACTTTAAAACTAAATTGCTACTAAAGACAAGTTATTCTTAAGACTCGCATGCATTCAAGAGACGTGCGCATCATGAAAAGGTGTATTCGATAAAAAAAAGATTGTGCATATCTTATGGAGTTGCAATAATATAAAAAAGTATATGATGCTGTATTATACCGTGTTAAGCTGTATTATTAGTAAATATTATGAAGGCGGAGGCGTAATAATAGTGGTTTACTTGATATAAGAGTAAACTACACAAATATCGGACAATGCCTAGTAGAAATGTTTTCATTTTTGCTACATTTTTTTAAACAGTTTGCTGTGGTTGAGCAATGCCATATGATCCAAAAGAACTTTTGTTATACAATGCTGTTCATATTATATTATTATATTTATATTATAATAACTCTCTGTTCTCGGTATATTGCAGATTTATGTTTAGATATTCAGTATTTAGTCAGTTGGCCTATAATATATATATATATATATATATATATATATATATATATATATATATATATATATATATATATATATATATATATATCCCTGAGAAAAAGTATGGAAGATTATCCCTATAGCACACTTTGGATTGATTTCATATTAACGATAAAGAAATGCGTGTTTTTGCATTGCATTGGATAGGACTCTCTTTAGGACCGTGTCGCTGCTCGACCTTTTTTTCTTTGCTTTGGCAAAGCACCAAGTAGCACAAGCGCCGACTAGCCAATCGGGTTCAGGGGGGCGGTCCGTGAGCTCTGACCAGTCAAACGCAGTCACTTTCCATATATGGCAAACCATCTCCATGGTAACGTGTGCTAAGTTGCAGCAGTCGTGTCAAAGTTCACTATATAGAGAGCTCGGTGAGCTGATCAGAGAGAAAGCATTCTGCCAGCCCAGCGCCTCCAAATCGCAATCACTTCCTAACCTCCCCCTTTTTATCATATTTGATCACTTTGATTCTCCGTTCTCTTCACTTATTATTTCTGCTACACGCAAAGGAAGCTCAGTAGGTTGCGCTCTCATTTTTTTGTTTCCTTATCGCTGTCGCTAGCCTGCAGAGTTGACTTCATATTTGACTCGAGCAAACAGGCTTGGGTTTGCGCGCGGCGGCTAGCACTACCTCATCTGGAAGAAAAAAAGGAAGAAACGGCGATATTTGGGTCCAGTTGTTGGTTATTTTGCAACACTTCAAGACTGGAACTTGATGTGTCGCTTGCCAGTTTCTGTAATCTATAAGAGTTCTATTTTCAGCGAGACTGAACGTCGTTATAACGTCGAAGTTATACTGGCCCCGTCTTTTTAGCAGACTCTTGCTTTTCTTTGGTCGTCGTATATATTTTGCAGTTTAATTTTTTTTTTCTTCTACGGCTTTCCTGAATGGATGACTGCAAGCGCCCCTGGACGTGGCCTCTAAGAGCAGGACTGCGATTCGGCTCGTCTTCGTGTCAGTTCTAACCACAGGCAAGTCCAAAAGCGGGCTACGATTCGTCGTTGGCGCGAGTTTAACGAGTGGGATAAAAGCACAGGTTGCATTATTTCTTCGCCCGTTCAAAACACCTTGACGTGCTGCTTTGCTTTAGAACCAGGGGCACCACGACACGCCAACAGCAAAAAACAACAACTACTACTACAACAACAACAACAACAACAACAACAAAGCAAAAGCAAAAACGGACAACACAAAGTTGCTGACTGATTAGATATGGCAATGGTAGTGTGGAGAGGCTCCCAGGACGATGTGGCCGAAACGCAGGGCGCCCTCTCCTCGCAAGCCCAAGGCGGACTAACCCTTGCGACCCCTCAGCCGAGCCAACTGAACCTCACGGCCTCGCAGGTTGCGCCTCCGACCCCTCAAACTCCCGTACAAGGAGCGCCGAACAGCAACGCACAGTCCACGCCAACAAACCAGACGTCGCAGAGTCAGTCAGACAAACAGCAGCAGCAGCACATCGAGTGCGTGGTGTGCGGCGACAAGTCAAGCGGAAAACACTACGGCCAGTTCACATGCGAGGGCTGCAAAAGCTTCTTCAAGCGCAGCGTGCGGCGCAACCTCACATACACGTGCCGCGCCAACCGGAATTGTCCCATCGACCAGCACCACCGAAATCAGTGTCAGTACTGTCGCCTCAAAAAATGCCTCAAAGTTGGCATGAGACGGGAAGGTATTAAGATTTTCTTTCTCGATTCTCTTGTTGTTTTTGTGTGTTTCTTAGGCCAGTGCATGCCTCCAGCTTCCAGCGCGTGCTAAGGAACCGCCTTCATTAATTTTCCAGGGAGTTGATAATTCTCAAATAAATCATATTCCACGCGTTAATTGCTATAGCCCATGGAGTCCTACTTGGGGTTTCCATATTGTTTGGGAATATAACATGGGATGCACTGTGATTTAAATAAGACCTCAGCAGTATGTATTAAACGCTTATGAAAATCGGACAAACAGCATTACACACACACACACACACACACACACACACACACACACACACACACACACACACACAAACACACACACACACACACAGAGAGAGAGAGAGAGAGAGAGAGAGAGAGAGGGGAGAGAGAGAGAGAGAGAGAGAGAGAGAGATTAGGCTACGATGTCATGATCGACCGCCTACACAAGCCATAAAACTGAAGTTTTAAGATCGGGTCTAATTCGCTTGTGCTTGGTTTGGTGTTCCCCTAGCAGTCCAGTTCACCTCTAGTTGTTCACTGAACTGAGTCTCGCGCTAGCTAAGTAGGATATGGATTAGCATCCGTGCCTTCCTTTGTTTAAATTTTCAAGGGTCTCGTGTTGTTATGTTTTCAAATATCAGTCGGATTCGCTGATAACCTTGCAGTATTTCCGATATTTATACGTAAGTTGATAAAATGTATTTTAAATAATAGCTTTTTTTTTCATTGTTAGAGACTTTGGGATGAACTCAGTTGTCAATTGTACAGGGGCTACACCATATGTTTAATGTTAAGCAACGCAATTATATTTTAAAATTATTGCAATACTGTTATTGTTAAAGCAAATACGAGCAAATCTTATTTTGGTTTAACTTTCAGGCATTATAACGTTTTGAGCTGTTTGATCGAGTGTTCATATTATGCCAGGCACTGTTGTGTAGAATTTCAAACATCAATATCTGTAGTTTCTCTTTTTGCAGCGGTCCAGAGGGGCAGGATGCCACCCACGCAACCGCACCATGGCCAGTTCGCCTTGACTAACGGGGACCCGCTGCACTGCCATTCCTACCTATCGGGATATATCTCTCTGCTGCTGCGTGCAGAGCCCTACCCCACGTCGCGCTATGGAAGTCAGTGTATGCAGCCCAACAACATCATGGGCATCGAGAACATTTGCGAACTGGCGGCCCGCATGCTGTTCAGCGCTGTGGAGTGGGCCAGGAATATTCCCTTCTTCCCCGATCTTCAGATCACAGACCAGGTGGCTCTGCTCCGGCTCACCTGGAGCGAGTTGTTCGTCCTCAACGCGGCCCAGTGCTCCATGCCACTGCATGTAGCCCCTCTGCTAGCCGCCGCAGGTCTCCACGCCTCCCCCATGTCCGCGGACAGAGTGGTCGCCTTTATGGATCACATTAGGATCTTCCAGGAGCAAGTTGAAAAGCTCAAAGCATTACATGTCGACTCGGCCGAATACAGCTGCTTAAAAGCCATCGTGTTATTCACCACGGGTAAGTTCCAAGTAAAACAAAATTAAAATATTCGGCTAATCCGAACCCTAGATATCATCATCGTCATCATCATCATCATCATCATCATCATCATCATCATCATCATCATCATCATCATCATCTTCTTCTTCTTCTTCTTCATCATCATCATCATCATCATCATCATCATCAACAACAACAACAACAACAATAATAATAATAACAATAATAACAATATATTATTATTATTATTGTTATTATTGTTATTATCATCATCATTATTATTATTATTATTATTATTATTATTATTATTATTATTATTATTATTATTATTATTATTATTAACGTTATTATTATTATTTTCCTCTCATTCTTCTTATTATTTGTGAATATTTATTTAAACAATGTATGTGTTCACAGATGTCATAAAACACCCAAAACACAATATGAACAGCAGTAGTACTAAGTGATCAAAAAAATAGCATTATAATAGTTTACATGTTTTAAGCTAGGGCTTTAAGTTAGGAAAAATTCCTTGTTAAAATTGTGCATTCTGCAGGCATGAACACACACTGTGTATCACTAACAGCATGTGTATTTAAATCAAGTATCATGTATCAAGTATTTAGAATACTGCCCTTACTGCTTATCAAATTGCTGTAAAAAGTGAGAACATACTCTAATGTTCTGCCAAATATCCTTTAAATATTTACTATTTACATGATTTAGTTATTTAGATAATGATGTCACGCTTAGTGGGGGAGGGAATATGAGGAGTCTGTTAGGAAGAGGAAGAAATGCCTAATACTACATTTAAACACAATTAAGCACAACCTTTTTTTTTAATCGTTTGTCTTTGCTTGATCTCTCGAATTTGAATATTTCTTCAAGTTGATAAATAGTTGCGGCAAGATTAGATTTGTGCTACGACGCGTCAGAAGGCAAAGAGACATTTCATTCCACGCCGTAAAAGAGCTTACAATTGTTCTGTATTTCTTAAGGGGATCTAGCGATCCGAGACACATGCTGGACATGTTCCAGAGTTGGGTCATGACCCTCACTTCCTTTCTTTATTTGTGCATTATAAACGTTGCATAGTTTTGAAAAAATATTATGCCCTTAAGTGTTTTATGAAGAATCATCTGTATACTAATCCTCTGCCAGATTTGTAGACTAGAAATTTTGGGGTTTAA
Source organism: Tachysurus fulvidraco (assembly GCF_022655615.1). NCBI lineage: Eukaryota > Metazoa > Chordata > Actinopteri > Siluriformes > Bagridae > Tachysurus > Tachysurus fulvidraco. Next base: position 14,135,075 of record NC_062530.1, read on the forward strand.
GTATTCTACTGAAAATAACCTACTAACTTTCTTTAGCATGTTTTACTTTCCGAAATGACGTTTGAATTGGAAAAAACCTCTATAAAGAAGTAATATCAAATTGAATATTTTGTCCAAGTATTCAACTCCTGATTTAATGAGAGTACTTTTCAAATAGCTTTTTAACTGTTACACACGTGTATATCCATTGGAATACTAGTTTGATTAAAGTATTTTAGTTAAACTTTTTTATGAACTAAGTCATTAGGTTTTTATACCGCTTACCGACAACCGGTGTGATTTGTAGTAATCGTTGCATGCTTGTTCTCTTTGTTTTTTCTTTATTTAATGCAACAGTATATTTCCGTCCTCTAGAGTGCAATGCATCGCATTTGTGTTGATGCAAGCCTAATACCTGATTCTAAGCGGTGTTGCTCGGTAGGCAATATGCTATCAATGAGCGCAAGTTTAAATTTGACAGATGAAGTCGTTAGATAGCCTGAACGCGAGTATATGTTTATGACTCTCCCCTGCAGTGATACCCTTTATGTACGCGCAAGGTATCAAAGCAATATCAAAGCTGAATGATGATGATGGCATACTGAGAATATAGAACAAGACATTTTAGTACATTAAAGGGAAACGCTGATTGATGCTCATGCGAACTGCATATAATGTAAGTTTATATATTTATTTATTTGTTTGTTTGTTTGTTTGTTTGTTTTACTTGCAGATGCTTGCGGTCTGTCAGACGTGGCCCACATCGAAAGCTTGCAGGAGAAGTCGCAGTGTGCATTGGAGGAATACGTGCGGAGCCAGTACCCTAACCAGCCTACGCGATTTGGAAAGTTATTACTACGCCTGCCTTCTCTACGCACAGTGTCCTCTTCGGTCATAGAGCAATTGTTTTTCGTCCGATTGGTAGGTAAAACCCCAATTGAAACCCTCATCCGGGATATGTTGCTGTCAGGGAGCAGTTTTAACTGGCCATACATGTCTATTCAGTAATCAAAAGGAAGGATCGAAAATGGGCGTCCTCTAGTTAGCGCTTCTTTTTGTAGAAGAAACCGGCGGTTACACGAGTTACTTTCACGGAAAGGAGACGTTTTTCATAAGTGACTGTGAATTCTCAAATAAGAGACATTTATTGAAAACTACCTGGGGCAGCGGGGTAGGAGTGGTATGTGTTGAAAAGGGTATTTTACTTTTTTCTTTTTTAAAACAAAAGAGAGCAAAAAGCGGCGGCGGGGGGGGGGGGCGGTAGCGGAGCGAAACACAGAATGGATTTTAAAATATTCCTTCTGGAGAGAGGAAACTTGAAGTGCATTTAAATTGGACAAATTTAGAAGAAATTAAAAAGTCCGTTTTCATTTTACCAAATGGCTCTTATGTCCTGTGCCCATGTATCTACCGCTATTTTTGCATATTTTTAAACATCTTCACTGGTTCCAAACCAGCCTATGTGATTCTGTATTCTAAAGCTGTTTTTTTTTTGTTGTTGTTGTTGTGTTTTTAATACTAATAATAATTTTCTGATAATCACTACTTAAAACCTTTGTAAAAAGGTTAATTAAGAATTGAAAGTAAATCAGCAATATAGGAATACTTATGAACGCTAAAACGCACTTAAATTTGCTGTCCCAGTTATGAACATGAATCCCGAAAAATAACACTCTCTTAAATCCCATTTCAGACTTAATGCACCAGGGTGCCACTATTCAGTTTAAAACAGATTAAACTGTTAGTCAAATTACACTACCAGAGCTGCGGACTCTCTCTCTCTCTCTCTCTCTCTCTCTCTCTCTCTCTCTCTCTCTCTCTCTCTCTCTCTCTCTCTCTCTCTCTCTCTCTCTCTCTCTGTGTGTGTGTGTATGTGTGTGTCAGTGTATGTATGTGGTGTGTGTTGCAGAGAGAAAGAGTGTTCCTTGCGACTGTTTTGATGTTGCGACCTGCTCAAATGTTCTTACTTTCAGTTCAATGTAATAATTGTTTTGAACTGTGAACACTTGGTTATTACTTGGTTTGACTAATAACGTTTATTTGTTCAAAGATTTGTATTAAATTATACGAAGTCCGTACACTTTGCGATATTGTCAAAATGCTTAACTATTGTTAAAGCCCATTAATATGTATTTTAACAGAAGCTAAGCAGTAATATATAGAACGGCCCACAAAAGCCTCCCCAACAGACTTAAAGCATTAAAAGTGCCTGTAAAGAGCGAAATCACTGATTTGTTATTTAAACGTTATTGTATGTGTAGGCTAGCAAACGTGGGGATGGATTTTTACAATTCAGTCTTATGATTGAATATTTCACTTGAAAACGAGGGAGGGGTGACAATTAGAGGCAGTATTCTTGTAAATATATAGGTCAATTCATGGACTTTTTCTTATACAAAATATATGTGATTAAGAATAAAAACTGTGGTTGCCATTTTTCTTTAAATCAACTGTCTTCAAAAATGAGTGGCAGAGTTAGCTAGTAGCACTGATTTTCTTTTTTATTTGTATTGTACATACATATTAAGACAAATGTTTTTTTTTTCATGTATCTAGACTGTGAATGCATGGCCACAGGTCGCTAACCTATTTTACCTTTGATATATATAAATGTAAATGTTTTTGACTGTATAGATATAATCTGTGCATTCAGTACACTAGCCCTTGTATTTATGAAGAAAAAAAGAAACAAAACGTTCAATAATAGGATAAGACTTAACAGGGTGAACTGGTTTGGAAAGGGGTGGCTATTTTGACTTCAGTGTGCCTGCTCCTTTTCGGTCTGTAACAGATGCCTTGTGTGTGTGTGTGTGTGTGTTTGTTTGTGTGTGTGTGTGTGTGTGTGTGTGTGTGTGTGTGTGTGTGTGTGTGTGTGTGTGTGTGTGCGTGCGTGCGTGTAAGTGTGAAAGCTTGTAATTTCGTCCCTGTCTCGAGGCTTTTCTTCAACACACAAGACACCATGTTGTGGTTGGATAAAAAGGGATCATATTGTGTTGTTGACTGAGCAGTTATCCTGGGTTGTTCCCCTGCCACATATGGACCAGAGAATGCTACATGATTGTAATTATGAACAGTTTAAACTGACCCACCTTTTTATATAAATATATAAGAATATATTACTGCAGGGTATTAATAACGAATAGATACTTTTTTATTATTATTATTATTATTATTATTATTATTATTATTATTATTATTATTATTATTATTATTATTATTAATTCCAAGTGATATATGTGAGTGTGTGTGTGAAAGTTTATAGTTGCAAAAAATCTTGTTTGTTTGTGTTAGCTTACTGTAAACAAGCATTCTGCTGTAAATTTGTTCTTGGTATTAAATTATAATTTATGAATTTGAAATCAAAAGTCTTGCCATGTTTTGTCTTTTCTGGTCTGCTGGTCAATCAGTGTTTTTTACAAAATGTTTTGCATTACGGATATGTACTCCAGTGTGTGCTGTGTGGTAAAGGAGAAAAGGTCCAAATGACATTTAATACTAGCAATAAGGTAATAGGAAATAGCGGGGAATGAAAAGCTCCTATTTATTTATTTATTTGTTTGTTTGTTTGTTTGTTTGTTTGTTTGTTTGTTTGTTTGTTCGTTCGTTCATTCATTCATTCATTCATTCATTCATTCATTCATTCATTCATTTGTGCTTTGCGTATTTTCCAATGATAACAAAATATTTATGGTAAACCGGTGCCGCTCCCCGTCTGTGTACGTAATTTTTCTTTCTGCGAGATATAGTTAACTTCACTTAATAGGGACGGGTAGGCTACATGTCAAATACTGCCATCGTCTGTTGTCTGAGCGAAATAGCAAAACGGGCAGCGGTCATACTTCTCTCGGTCAGTTCTGACAATCTGTCTCTGTAAGCAATACCAAATCGTAATAATCTGCCCATTAATCTCTCTAGAACTCTGCCTCCAGTTAAATCAGTAAGGCATCGATTGAATGCCTACATAAATGTTATTTATTTACTTATTTTACTTAAAATTTTACTGTCAGATTTTCTTAATATTCGCCCCAACTCCAAGTTTCAGGATCGTTTTTTGGCCGAGAATAATAATAATAATAATAATAATAATAATAATAATAATAATAATAATAATAATATACGAAAATACAATTTTATTAAAATATGTTGTCTAAGAAAGTCGTCTTGCATATTATGATGTTCTCGAATTAAACACAAGTAGCGTTTATTACTGCAAAAAACTACTCAGGGTTGTACTCGGCGTGTAATATAAGGCCGCATTTGATAACAATCGAAATCGATTGATTGCTGTTGGTTATCTTTTTTTAAACGATAAAAATACATCAAGACTACATTTATATTTGTTATTATTAGAAAAATGGCAATAAGAAACATTTTTAGAACTTGACATTTACTTTTAGCTTCTATTGACTCGTATTTAACTTTATTCTTACAAGAATGATCATGCATTTCATTTGATCGACAATGTCCGTTAAATCTACCTAGACACCTCTCAAGCTTTACTTCTATGGGGAATTAATACTGTCTTTTTAATACTTTTGTTCTTTCTTGGACCTTTTAGTTTAAGTTAGTAGTAATTTAGATCACGGCGAGAGGGCTGATTTTAGTTGACAGACCATGTGCTGACACTGAACTCTATAATTTGAACTCCTGTTCGTTTATTAGCGGTGGACAGCGAACTAATGAGGTCCTCCGTATAGTGTCACTTTTATTTATTTTCTCCTGGACTATGAAAGGCACTTTAGATTGTGTAAATTGTACCCCACTGAGTGTGAATCTGCCACACAAACAAATATACAAATTTAATGTCAGAAATATTGAAAAATATACATAGAATTTCTTAAAAACTTGGTCAAATGGCACCACAAATGCTTCTTTTAGTAATAACTGACAACCATCGTTAAAAAATAAGAATAAGTTAGTGAGAAGTTTGATTAATACTATAAATACTATGTTAATTATCTAGGGTCAAAAGAATTGTCTCGAACCAAATAACGTTCAGCATAATTTCTGTAGACTAATATAATTAATCAGTTACCAATAGGTTTAGACTTCTCGTAACATGGGCACAGCCATGCTCTCTCTAAGGCCAAGTGCATTTAGTGGTTTATTACTATTTTTTTTTTAGTTTTATTGTGAGTACATTTGGTTTACCGTCTTTTGTTCCATGAGCTCTTTATTAAAATATGTCATAGGTAGACGCACAGAAGGCATATTATTCGTATGATGAGCTCAGCTCAATGAAGGAAGAGCCTGCAAATGGTTTCCATAGTGACATCCCAAATAGATAATAGTGACCACACACACACACACACACACACACACACACACACACACACACACACACACACACACACACACACACACACACACAAAACGACATAACGACACATCATGGTGGTCATCTTATGCGGCTAGTTTAAAAGCGAAGTACTCGAGTAACTCGAGTGACAAGATAAATAGAGTTCCGTGTAATAGTTTCGTCTCAGTATCACCATACAAACTGTGTGGCAGCGACAATGATTCATACTGTAACATACATATAAAGTAACGCAGCGCCTCTGGAAATTAACCCAAATATTGATTTATATTTTTCTCCTGTTTACAGCAGGTCGATACGATCCTCTTTTAATTATATTGTCCACAAGACTTTTTGGATGAACAGCAGATGCAAAATTAATTGTTTAAATGTAATCTAGAAGTAAATAAAAGTAGACTGCTTTCTGTCAGAATTCTTCTTTTTTTAAAGAATCAGAAAAAGATTTCCACTGGCTATTTAATGCATAAACTAACCCTAATGCTCTACTTTGATGTGCCTTTCAACTTGTCTGTCCGAGTCATCTTTTTCATTTGAATAAAGTGCTTTAAAATGTGCTCGCTGCATTCGTCTCGGTGGGTTCTTCTATCTAAATGTTAGAAAATTGTGCCATCTACCCGCTATTCACAGAACTGTCACTTGCAGGACCTCCCGGGACCTCAAGCCGACTTCGACACAAAGGCCGAGGGGGTGGGTGAGATGCTTGGTCGTATATAGTCGACCAGTGTCGGCTACAGCCGGAATTAAACAAAAACCACCAACAATTTTCAGTGTAATAGACTGTGTCACAGACTGCAACAACCTTTCTCCACAGCAGCATTTTACAACTGAAAAATGCCCTGACATTGGTATATGCAAACAATTGCTTACTTTTCATAACCTATAATATATGTAGTGGTTACATATCCAATATCCAATTTAGTAGTTGTGATTTAAATGGCATTGACGGTTAGGAATGAACATTAGAAGGTGTTTATTTAGGTTTTACATTTATGTTCATTGTCAATTTATTTGTTAGTTCTTAGCTTCTTAAAGCCAATTTTACCTAATTAGCTATTTTTAAAATAGGTCAAGCAATAAAAAGTCCTAAATCTTCAAACATTCTTCAGATTATCACATAGCATTGGTAGCATTTAGATGCTTTGAATTTTCTATTTGTTGTTTGTCTACTGTTTGTGTACTTGTTGTGCACTTGCTTAATGAGACGACGAGAATTGTTGATTTTTAGATCGGACGGCTTCATTCGAGTTTTCATAATTTGCACTTATTCTTCCCTCAACAGAGAGCTGCTTTTCCCGTGTGTAAATATTCTAAGCTGTAATTCTCTTACATACAACTTGCTTTATATTATTATTATTATTATTATTATTATTATTAGTAGTAGTAGTAGTAGTAGTAGTAGTAGTAGTATCAACAACAACAACAATAATAGCAATAATAATAATATTTTCAACAAACGCAACCATGTAGTACGCAAAAGAGAAAAGGAGAGGTGCATCAACACCAAAATAGTAAAGTGCAATGCGCAAAATCTGTTCATGTGTACAAAAGGGTGCACAAAGCTTTGCAATGGCAGAATAAAGTCAATGCAGAAAAGACCACTGCAGCAGAGGTAGGGGTGTTAGTGTTTCACTTTATGAACATTGGAATAGTTTAAAATATTTCTTTGGAGCTCCTTTGGCTGAGAAAAGTCACTTGGCCGCGCAACTTTGCCAACTTCTTGAAACGAATTAATCTTGGAATTCAGTCGCCGGTTGTCTTTTGCAGAAACGTAGATCCATAACACCATGAGCAAGCAAATCTCTAGTCGATAACACGGCTTATATGGTGAACCTAATAAAATCCTAAATTAGTTGATGTGAGCATAAAAGAAACTAGTACAGAAAATAGTAATAGAAAAAATCACAAAGTGGACAGATCGCTGTCCACAGAAAGTAAGAGCAATGATTTTACCTCCACTAAAGTATAACCATTTAATCATACTCTTAAAGTGAAGTATTCGAAATTGTAGGCTTTGGTTGGCTGACATTAGTTCTTAGGTGTAAAAAGTTTGTTAACGATGTTAATTAAGCATCGATGGTTACTCACACTTATTAAGTTTATTAGAGTTTTATAACGCTTTGCATGTCTTGCAATAAATGTTTTTTTCAGTCCATTTAAGTGCCACAACATCTGCACACCACTCTCTTTCCTTGTTTTTCTTCTCCTTGATGATGATGATGATGATGATGATGATGCTGATGTTGATGATTATGACGATGTTGATTTATAGCAGTAAAAGTACTAGGTTTGTCTCTATTCATTCTGAGCTACTCTCCCACTACTCTGAGCCACAGAATGGTGATTCATATTCTACTATATTTGTATAATTTTTAAAGTGGTTTATATATAGCAATTCGACAGATCACACTTGAAGATGAAATAAGTACAGAAGAAAACCCGCAGCACTAAAAATGGCTATCTGAGAAGGGGAAAAATACTTCAACAGTGACAGGAATATATCCGTTAAAAAGACAGTTGCACCATCTTAGATTTTTAGGTATTTAAAAGAATCAAATTTAACAATTTGGGTTATTTGGGATACAGTTAAAATTTTCATTTTAATTTTATATCCGGATTTCTGTCAATCCGCTTTGTGATCACTTGTAAAATAATAATAATAATAATAATAATAATAATAATAATAATAATAATAATAATAATAATAATAATAATAATAATAAACGAAAATAATAATAATAATAATAATAATAATAATAATAATAATAATAATAATAATAATAAAGTAAATAAGAACACGAGTATATTGAATTAATATTCAAATCCACTATATGATTTTCATTAGTAAGAATCCTATAAACCAGGCGCAAACACTATCAGTCTCAAAACGCGACTCTCAGATCTGTGAAATTGCACATTTTTGTTTCTAATTAAATGCCATTAGTGTTCTCCTCCGGCTAAATTGTTTCAAATCATTTTATAAAATAAACCAAATTCTATAGATTAGGGGTGAATATTCAAGCTCAATTGATACGTCAACCATTTTTTTCTAATAAATATGTACATGCACATTCTTTTCACAGGAGTAATCACTTACCATGCCTTACCATGTGTACTACTGAAGAAAACAGCCCTCACTTAGATCTGGGCATGGATCTAGTGTTATTTTATGTTAAAAAGCGAGATGGCGCTGTAATGTACTGCAGTGAAAGGTATACGATTGTATGTGTGAGCATCCTCTAACATTACTTTAAATCATTGTGTGCTGTTGAATATTGACGCATATACATGTGCATATACAACTATATCATGCAATTTTGTTTAACTTTAATTACTTAAAATGTAAGCCATTTTTTTAAAAATAGTGATTGCATCTTTAAATTCACAGCAAGTCCTGTCTGCAATTGACACACATACACACACACACACACACACACACACACACACACACACACACACACACACACACACACACACACACACACACACACACACACACACACACACAGAGAGAGAGAGAGAGAGAGAGAGAGAGAGAGAGAGAGAGAGAGAGAGAGAGAGATTCTTCTAGCCTTGACTACTTTCATTAGGATGTTAAAAGCTGTACGTGAAATTTTATATTATAGTGATCGAGCTCTAGGTCTAACACAAAGTTTTTTTGGAGATATTTATTTATTTGTTTGTTTACTTTGCATTAAAAAGCATTTACAAAAAGTGCTAATATTTTGCTAAATGACAAAAAAGCAATTTAAATAAAAAAAATTATATTCCTTGAAAAACATGTTCCTGAAAACCAAAATACTTCTGTACTATTTAATGCACGACGCCTTGTCTTGCGGGTTGAGTATTAGATATGTATTTATATTTTAAGTCTTGAAATTCTCTCTTCTCTCTTCTTCTCTCTTCTTCTCTCTTCTCCTCTCTTCTCCTCTCTTCTCCTCTGTTCTCCTCTCTTTTTGAAGCTTTTAACGTCTTCGTTAGCACACTGTATAATGTCGCAATAGCGTTAACCCATAGGACGTGGGGATCTGCCCTTTCTGAGGTTCCTCTTTAGAAAGGCAGCTTGAGCGTGCAATCTCTAATCACGTTCTCTCAAAACCTGGCAAGTTCTCTGAACTTTATAACTATATGTAAACAAGTTGTCAGTTTGGAAGTAATCTGCTTTACTTTTTTTTATTATAAGGATGCAAATTAAACCCCCCGAGTTTAGATTAGGCAGATGAGATTTTTTTCTTTCTTTCGTTGTCATTAGCTGCGCTGGACAATAAAGTGGCAATTGTGGATGCTTTGTGACCCATAAAATCTGAAGGTGGCGAGTCTGTCTTTGGTATGTAATTATGCAAAACATTTTGTATAAAGCCTTGCCATCAGATCTAATGACAGAGCCTGGAATCGTATTTCAGAAATGGGAGGGTCCTACAACATATACACCCTCAGAGTGGGAGGTGACGGATACATTTCAAAGAAATACTGAAAATAAACATGTGTTTCTATGTGTGTATTTCTGTAATCTGATACAGTACGCAAAACACGGACAACTTAGAGCAAATAGATTTGAACGTTACAATTAAATTCTAACGCACACATGAAATTAGGTCAGAAGTCACGACGCATTTTACAAACATACAGACGACAAGGAAGCGTTCCCCCAAATTTTAATGTATAAATATATTTTTAAAAGTATGGAAAATAAATAAAGAGCATTAGCAACGGAATATGGATGTGTTTGCCGAAAGACTCATAAGGCTAAACTAATTGAATTAATATACCTCCCTTAAAACTCTTCTTAGTACGTAAAGTACTTCACAAATTAACAAGTATTTTTTATTACTAAGTATGGTTTCATTCAGATGCATGCAGTTCTACGTCAAAAGACAAAGGCCGCTAATTTAGATAACACAATCCTTCACCGGTCCATTTTCCCAAGTAGAATTTTTTATTGTTTGATCATTGGCAGGGTGTATTTCAAGTGTTGCAGCTGACGGTATTTCAATAGATAGAAAACAGACACTAGTTAATTTAGTGATCACTTCGTATTGCTGATACATATAAGTTGGGAAGCCACTGAAAATAGCTATATACATACCATTTGAAGCCCACTACAGCCTACTAAATCTAGTAATTTTATTTTCACTCTGTCGGTGTGTTTCGGTAGAAAACAAGTTCACTTATTTTTGGCATATATGAAATCTGTGGTCAAAATTATTACCTAGTACCCCTTTCTGTCGGTCATTTGTGCACAGTCACAGTCAACCTACCTGCTATTTACAGATGTGAAATGTGCAGTTTAAATATACATATGAAATATACAAATATTTGTATATGTATATTTCATATGTATATTTAAACTGCACATTTCACATCTGTAAATGTGTACATACAATTACACTGTATATGTCATTCTGTTAGACGGTGGAGCTTCTGGCACTAAAACAAATTCCTCGCATGTGAAAACATGCCTGGCAATAAAGCTGATTCTGATTCTGATTCTATTCATTCATTCATTCATTCATTCATTCATTCATTCATTCATTCATTCATTCATTCATTCTCTCTCTCTCTCTCTCTCTCTCTCTCTCTCTCTCTCTCTCTCTCTCTCTCTCTCTCTCTCTCTCTCTCTCTCTGTGTGTTTCTATTTCTTTCCACCATCCACATTTTTCTCATGCTCACGCTGTGGGGGCGTGGGGGGTATTTTGTGTGTATGCACATAATAAACGCTGGACCGAGCAAAGTGTGAATATGAGAGCTTTGCTACCAAATGAAGTGGCAGCAGATAGAAAAATAAAGAGATCTGCAGCTGTCAGGGGTCAGGCAGGCTGAGATTGCTTCTAGAGATCTTCTGGAAAAATCGCACGTTTGGAGGCTTAGCGCTGTCTTCGCATTTCAAACTCAGATCAGTGAAATAAAAAGAGATAAAAAAAAGGATGGATAGGGAGAGAGCGAGAATGAGCTTGCAAAATGCAAAAACAGGGTTGAGATTTTTGCACAGACAGTCTTGTCAATTGAGAAAACGGTGCAGGGGACACAGGAGGATAATTTAAGCACAAAAAAAAACCTTTACAACTACCCCACGTAGCCCACAATTAAAGGAACAGCGTCTCTAATTATGCGTTGCCTCAGTAAATTTGTGTGGGCGCCTAAAGGGTGTGAAAAGAAAAAAAGAAGCTATGAATATGCCCTAATTAGATATACCTGACGAAGAACGAGCACCCTGCGGTCACACACACCGGACCAGCTAAATATTTCGCTCTTACACAACCATATCACACTGTCGTTAGTTTGAGGTTTACTTTGTATGTTGTGACACGATTTGGATCAAAATACATATTTTGATAAACCGCTGTTAATACTTTTTATAATGTTTATATAATCAAGACCATTTGTTTAGACAGGTTCTGGTATTTGGTGGTATTGGGGGCTATTTAACATACATAAACGGAGAAGGAACATGCTAGTCTCATATATAACGTATTTGGAACATTAAAACGCTCCTGTAAGTCCAGTGATTTCAAGAGAGTATTGTGGACAGAGATTAAGAGACCAATGAAACAAATTAAAACCTCTTGGTTTGATTTATGACCTGCTTTTGGTACTGACATTGCCATTAAAGGTCTCTCTACCTTATTTGTGTTATCAGTAGGAAAAAAATGTTCATGGCAGCCAGGTCCAAGTAAATGGAAAATGCCCTGCCCTTTCTGGTACCGGTATTGATCACATCCCCAAAGTTGTAGTAAAGCCTTAAACAACTTGTGATTATTTTTTATTACAACCGAACCTAGGTTAATAAGCATTATTCTTAATATAGATATAAAAGATAAAGACATTTAATACAGGCAACATTTGCTCTGGCTAAAAAGGGAATACACAAATAAAAAAAAATAACAAATTAAAAGAATAAACAAAGTAATAAAGTACCTTCTATGCGATTTGAATAAAGCATAATATTAAAAATATTCAAAAGTGAATGTTCAAATAATAATAATAATAATAATAATAATAATAATAATAATAATCCCCGCCCGCCAAAAAAAAACATCTTATGTTAATTGTTATTGTTTCAACATTTTCTTTGTTTTCTCGCTTGTCATTAATATCTTTTGATAAAGTATTTTATTTGCGAGTTATATTTAATAAAACAAACATTTACAATAAAATGAATGTGATGGGGACAACCCATTGCACACTAAAACATGCGTTTTAATGAAAAATATTCTGGTACCCCAGTTTCATCGCCTTTTCTTTTCTCTCTTGTATAACTGTTTGCAACCTCGCCACTTTTTGTGCTTATATGCTACCAGTTTCGCTTCTGAGGCGGAGCTATTATTTGACAGGTCTATTAAGGGGAAGACAGGCGTGGAAGCCCATTTACACCGCAGGTCTCTTCGGCCAGTAACACAATCCGACACACGGTAAGACGGAGACAAGGACCACGACCCTTGTCAGAAATCCCTTGTGTGATTTAACTTTTGATTTTTCCATGACAGAAAAAAACTTCGGCAACTCCCGCAATATGTCTACATGCAACTGAAAATATTTAAAAGCTATAGACTAAATTACCAAATGAACGCCTTTTATGATGACAGATAATACTGAGATATGAATATCTATTGTCATATACATTTTCACATAACATGTATATTTAAATACAAATTAAAAGTATGCCTCCCTACAGCAACACCCACCCTAGCGACCTTAACCCATCTCTCCTCACATTAGTGACAGGCACCATTAGTTAATGTTTCTATTTCTTTCTCCTAACCAAATGTACAGATCATGTATTTATCTGTTTAATATGAATGGTCCTTTTCCGTTTTTATAAAGCGATGGTTCTCGACGTGGTGTCCGGAGACCCTCAGTGGTGCATGTAGAATTTCTTTCTTTCTTTCTTTCTTTCTTTCTTTCTTTCTTTCTTTCTTTCTTTCTTTCTTTCTTTCTTTCTTTCTTTCTTTCTTTCTTTCTTTCTTTCTTTCTTTCTTTCTTATTAATGTTTGAGTTATTGTTATTAGACTATTTCAGTTCAATCAAATAAATTATACGATTCATTAATCCGTTGCTCTATACTCCATACAATTTAAGGGGTCCCTGGCTGCAAAACTTTTGAGAAACCCTGCTGTAAAAGACACTTGACGCGGGCACGGCTATTTTATTGTATGTTCTCTAGAAATGTTAAGTCTTATATGCGAAGTTAGGAATGATTTAGGTTAGGTGGAATGACAAGTTTTCTTTTCCGTTACACTTTCTAAAATGTTCCGTGATGCCTGTCAACTTTGACACAGCAAGCTTAGCACAGTACTTTAAGGAGAGTTCAGAATAGTTGAAATATGACAAAATAATACTGCCAAAAAAGACGCCCTGATTCCAGTTTCCGCAAAACCTTTTACTTATGTGATGCCTGTTACATTTTGGTGTAACATGCATCATTTCCAGAAACTCAAACCTGAACACAAGTCAGTAATAATTTTAAGACAGGAATGTGATACCCAAAGATTTCATACTGGTTGAAGCATGTAAGAATGCAAAGACAATGCAGAAAAAAAGCTAAACAAACAGAAAAGATTGTTATTTTTCTTTTATTGAAACTCCGTGTAATACAATCCAATTCAATGTCAATTCAATTTATTTGTATAACGCTTTTAACAATTCACATTGTCTCAAAGCAGCTTTACAGAAGTATAGAAACTGAATTAAACACATTTTCCTTGGCATATTTGTAAAGAATCTTGATTCAAGAGCTGTAATATTGCGCTTACGTGTGCGCGGGTATTTTTACGTATGCAGATATTGGCAAACTTTATTATACGTCAATTAGGACTTCAAAGATGAATTTATCGCAAAATAGTCAAGCCACGCGGAAGTACCTGAACGTAACAAGACCCCACCTGTTCACACTTTACTGACTGTTTTTATCAGTCAGTAAAACAGATAATTTTTTTCTGAAATTGTAAGGTTTAGTCAGTGCCAAGACGATATATCAATATATGACATTTTATGATCTTCTGTCAAAAAAATAAACAAAATGGAGACGACAGACATGAAAAGTGGCAGCTTCACTTATCTGGAAGTGATGGGAAAGCAAAATTGTGGGGTGATTAAATCATCCAGCGAACAAAGGGCACCAAAAAACAGAAAGCACTTTTGTTTTCATTTATTGTTTACTGCAGTTATAAAATGTGGACGAATGGCTTAAAATAATTCGAAGACAAGATGAATTCAAAGATTTAAGATATCTTTAATTACAAAGTGTACTGTACGTTAAGTGAGTGATAAAATAATGTTTATTTTTCTATTTAATTAAATTCTTTGTCCTTACCTGTTGTTATAATCCTCTGATAGTAACGTCGCTATGCGACTTTCGTCTCCACCCCCACCCCCCAAAAAAAAGAAGAGAGAGAGAGAGAGAGAGAGAGAGAGAGAGAGAGAGAGAGAGAGAGAGAGAGAGAGAGAGAGAGAGAGAGAGAGAGAACTATCATGATCTCAGTGAACAAATGAAAAATGACGCAGGGACTCGCCGGCTTCCACCAGTGACCCTGGCCATTATTAGAATGACCTCGCTTTGGCGTGACCAAAAGCTCTTTTGGTTTCATTTCTACAAGTACCCAGTGGAAATAATAATCTACGATCGTTCGTGGTGAGGATTGTATAAGTTGTGTTTCTCTTTCTTTTCTCGGGTAAAAATACTTAATCATGGTGTAAACTTAGATCTTGACCCGCTTTAATAACTAAATATTTGAGATTTGAACTGCGTTGGGTTCAAAGGAAGCAGGGTCATGGTGCAGCTTGCCCCCATTTGGTTTGGGAAAATGTCATTAGAACTGTTAAGAGCGCAGGTGTGGCAGTGGGCGGAGCTTTAACTTTGAGATCAGCTAAAAGAGAGAGCGCAGAAGTCTTGAGGCAAACACAGAAGCGTCGCTGTCGTTCTCCAGGGGAGAGAAAAGTGAGAGAAACCTCGTCTCCCATCAGAACAAGATGCGATTCCTCTATTAATACTGTATTAATAATTAGTAAGCTTTTAGTACAGGGTGAGAAAAAAAGGTAGTAATATCCAAACGTGGATATTATCGTTAGCTAATATAACGTTATCCCGGTAAACAAGTTGCAAAGTTCGCTAGGTCTTGGACGTGCTATTGTTTTACACATAAATAAATTTGAAAGCATATTTGATTAGGAGAATTTTGCAGTTTTGAAAAAAAAAAATGACTGAGAGAGCGAATGACAGAATACCAGCTACGCCTTGTCTCTAGCACCGTCTTCTGTCACTTCTGAAATAAATCTGATGCCCTTTGAACTTTAACTCTGCACAAAAGTCCATTTATTTCAGGTTATGACGAGCCGACGAGAGAAGGAACGCGAAGAAAGTGAGACGAGAGCACACAGCTGTTTAGGTGGGAGGATTTTTTCGATGTAATCAGTTTTTTAAATCCAGAGGTGTTGCATCATTAGTTTTACTTTACAACGCAGAGACTTTTTCATTTAAAAATACCAAATGCTTCTAGACACACAGCCCACGTCCTCGTCGAATATACACCTCGACTGTTGGCATGTTCACACAATGTTTTCACATGACGATCAAGACGACGACGACGATTATTATTATTATTATTATTATTATTATTATTATTATTATTATTATTATTATTATTATTATTATTATTATTATTTGTTGTTGTTGATAATCATGATGACGAATATATTGAAGATATTTTATGTACGTGTTATTTTCTGTGTGTTTGCTAAACTGTGTCTATTGTGCAAGATAGTAATTTCCTGTAAACATGTTTGTAACTGTTGGTTGCAAATGCTTCACAGCACTTTAATTCTGTTGTTAGTAAAATACAGAGATTATACTGAAATAAACCTTTTTTTTTTTACAGTGAATAAGTCAGTAAGTAATGTTTTTCTTCGTTTAATTGATGTAGACAGCAAACATTAATTGCTTAGTACTAACAATAACTATTTAAGTGAATAAAAAAATCTTCATAATTCGTTCTGAAAATACGAATTGGAGTCAGTTAAATACATAGCTTATACCCCAAGCGCATCGTTAAGGTGGGACGAAGTTCTTTTCGCTCTACAATCTATACACATTAATATTTTTTTATTACATTATAATTAAATATCAATGGTACAATTATTTTGTGAAACTGCAGCCTATGTGTCCAAACTTTACGAACGCTCATGTTTTTACATCTAACTGACTTTGCAAAACGTATCCAACGTATCGAAAGGTAATATCTTTATTTTCTTTAGAATTCTCAATTTTTTTCTTTGTTTGTCTTTTTTTGTCTCTTAAACGATACTGTAGCCTACTTCGTTGCACAGCATTTGGCACATGCGTTTCACAGTGTAAGCACACTGTTCAAAATGGCATTTATATTAACAATCTGCCTGTATAAGTGCTATGCAGGCTATTCGTCTTCAGAGACTACGGGTTTCAATAGGACCTTAACTACTTAAATAAACTTTATATACTTAACTATTTACTTTCGGAAATTTCACAATTAAATGATCGAATACACTAAAGGTATAGACAAGTTTATAACGCAATTACTACTTAAATATGAATATTGTTTTTTGCAGTTTGAATGTTTCTTACAAAATAAATCACGTATAAACATCATGGTGTCTCAGATGTATGTAAAGTGTGTTATTTATTTGAGTAATGACCATGAAGGCAATCGTACACGTTTAAAGGGCAACACGTTCAAGGTAGATGGAAGAGTCACAAGCTCCCTTACAGCAGCTTTAAGTAAGGGTTCACCTGACAGGCTCAACAGACACGTCACAGTACTTATAAAATTATATAAAGCAATATATTATAATAAATACAATTATTTACTTATCTGTGTGGTATACATCTGTGTTTAACAAAAATTGTCAGTTTCTTTCACTTTTTTTAATGCTATAGTAAAGTTTGATAGAACCCTTACACGTTCACACTAACATACAAACGTCCTGCTCTTGTGAACTATTGGGCAAAGTTCTGCCTGAAATAGCCTTTTCTTTAAGTCCATCTTGACAGTCATGACAAACCAAAGTATACAGTTCACAGGCACTTCACCTCATTAGATGTAGAAGTAGATGTAGCAATTCGTCCTCTGCAAATGATCCAAAATGCAGCTGCACATCTTGTTTTCAACCTGCCTAAGTTCTCGCATACCACCCAGCTTCTGCGCACTGATGCTTGCCTACGAAGCCAAATATGCAGCAGCTTCATCTTACCTTTAAGCCCTCATTGCTCCTCACACTGCACCTTGCACCCTCAGAGCTACCAACACTGCTCAACTGGTCCCACCATCTCTCAGGGTAAGAGGTAAGTATACAACAAGACCCTTTTATGCTGAGGTGGTGGAATGAACTTCCCCTAGGGGTTCGGACATCTTCATATGATGGTTAAAGACCTACTTCTTCATGAAATGAACTAACACTTTATTCTTTAAAAAAAAATTATAAAAATAAAAACTTGAAACAGTGTTTTAGGGTCATGGTACCTTAAGTCTGTAACCTAGTGAACCAGAGTTACTGTATTCAATGGGTATCTGCTAAATAATGTAAATGTAAATGTAAATGTAGATGCCCATGTTTTTAAATCCCATTTTTATATCCCTTTCACTAACTCTTTAACATAGGATTTTCATTCCATCTATTGAACACTTTGTTTAAACATCATTTACTCCCTATCAATGCGTTTTATAAATGCTGTAATTGCTGGTGATGTTGATCAGAGGGGGAATGTATTAAAATGGTTTATGACTGCCATGCTAAAAATAATATGTACAGTACGGTCTGTGCCCAGCTGACAGAAGCTTCTTTGAAATCAGTGATGGAGACTGCTGTCTAAATTTGACCCTCTATTAATATTGCTCCCCAACAGCTGGATCATTTTGACTCCTCTCACCAAAGAAGACAGACAGATAATCTACCCATCCCTTTCCCCTCAGCCCCTTAACATCTGGGATCAAAAAAGCTCTAAAAGAGTTTAATTTTACATAGGATTTGGTCATTATAAGAAGATTAGCAGATTTCATACTGCATACTGTAACACACACAAACACACACACACACACACACACACACACACACACACACACACACACACACACACACACACACACACACACACACACACACACACACACACACACAAGAAGCAACATCTTTTAATTAGAGAGAAATGCTTGATAAAAGGAATGAGGGAGTAGTAAAAGAAAAAGAAAAGGGTGACCTTCTGGTTGACAGACATAGTTTGGAGGGTGGCATTTTATTGTGAAATTCTCTGTGAAAAGGAAGAAAAGGAAAGGAACAGTCAATTTAATGCACAGACCAAGAGAGCGAGAGTGTTGCTAAGAGACAGGGGGAGGGGGATGCTACATAACTTCCTTCAGAATCCAACCATGACCTTATGCAAATGCAGCTCTTCCAAATCTTTTGTGACCAAGACTGTGGACTGCATTTGCTGTGTCATCATCAATACCTGGCACCAAGCCTTGCCTTTGAAGACTTTCTCCCTCTTTAGAAATCAAATGGTTCAAGATAACCATTGCAGAGAAATAGTCAGAAAACTGTTTATGTACTGAATTCAGGTTTGAGAGTATTATTGCAGAAATGGAAATCTGCTTGGAACTTCATACTACTAACAGTTTACAAATTAATCTTGTGTAACTGATACCTCCTAGTCCTTTCTTTCCCTAAATAATAAGCTGGAGGAAAAGATTATCTTTTGTGGAGTAACAGTTTGGAAAAAGCTTTGTTATTCCTGTGTTTGAGATGTTGCTTTCAGCAATATATGTGAGCTCGTAAAACACATTCTACTTAACACATTACACATTAGAGCATCCTCAATCAACACATGGCTGCAAAATGTCAGCTATCCTTGCAACTACAGTGACATGTCCTGTACTAAAAGCACCCTCCCTCCCATTACGTTCTCAAATTACATCTCTTCAAACTCTCTAAAAGCTCTGTGAAGGCACATTAATGTATCCAAGCAGGCAGATGTGTTCCAGACTTAAGCAGGCACCCAATAATATGTAGCATGCTATTAGATCATATCAGACTAGGGAAAAAGGGGAGTATGCAGAGTATTCATATGTGTATATGGCCTGGAGCAAAGTGGCCACTATACAGTCAACATTCTAAAGTCTGAACATTTGAATGCATAATGTGTTTCAGTTAAAGATTTTGAAATAACTAGCATAATTCTGCTTTTACAGGGATGTAATTATTAACCATAAAACACTGAAAGCTGCAGCATTTGGTAATGCCAGCCCATCTTCTAAACCAGTATCTTGATGTATTACATAAAATCACTGTTAAATAATATGCTTTATAGAAGATGCCACATACTCTAATGACTTTATCACAAGCCACATAACTTTGAAAACCGTAAAGGCATTACAGCAGGAAAATAATCAATAATTACCATCTAAACCTGAGTGAATGAGACTGTGTCTGTGCCCTGCGATGGGTTGGCACTCCGTTCAGGGTGTATCCTGCTTTGATGCCCGATAATGCCTGAGAAGTCCTGATAAGTGGTAGAAAATGAATGAATGAATGAATGAGTGAATGAATTCTAAGAAAAAGAGAAATGTTGAAGATAAAAAGAGACAAAGGAAGAAATGAAAAGAAAAAAGTTGCAGTCTGGTGCAGTCTGGTGCCTCTAATGGGTGTCTATAATAGCATTTTAGCCCTTTAACTGTCTGATAGCATGAATTTAGAATTTCTCAGTTCATAGAATATGCATGTCTTGATTAAGAAACACAAGGAGAACATGAAAGCAACACCAGAGCTAAAGTACAATACACTACTACAATACTCATTTAGGAAGCATATTACAACAGTGTTGAAATACATACAATTCAGTGTTGAAAAATAATGCATACTGTACATACTGCACAATTGCTGTTAAATTGACCTTGCTGGTCAGAGGTTTATGGTGAAACACAGCTCTGACTTAAGGTCAGTCTGTACAAATGTTGTCTTTTTGTACGTCAATAACTAAAATACATAAAAGACTGACACCATCTACAGTAAGAAGTTTAACAATTTTAATATACACAGTCCCATATCAGGATTGGCTAATGCCCTAACCACTGCAGTCAATGAATGCCCTAACCACTGCAGTCAATAAAAGCTTGGTGACAGATGTTGTATGGAATTATGGCAATGTTGGCCAACCAGGGCTGCTTTTGGACCAAGGTGTAACCTTAAATTAACAGGTTGTGTTACAGTGCAACATAATAAAGGGTAAAAACTTTCTACAGGAAAGTTCAAGGATTTGTTAAAAATGCAAGAGTCATCCTATGGGCCACCTGAGTATCACTGTAATGTCACCATGATGTCAGCCATTAGCTTTTCATTGCCCTACATAACTGTTTTGTAGCAGTTGCTGTAGCAGATTTTTGTTGATTGTTCCACCTCCATTACTGTCAATACTCATTTTGGTTCTTGTGCAAGTAATGGAACTGAAACACTTTTATATTTGGACACCTACAGTACATTACATATGGATCAGTGTAAAGGAGTTGTGAACAGACTGAGAGACAGATGGACTTAAAAGTCCTAAAAAGGAATGGAATGACTGTTGTCCCTCTTAGTAGTCCTTAAAAACTTGTGTGAAAATATATGTATTTATTATTATTATTATTATTTATTACTATTTATTATAGATTATTAATATTTTATGCAAACATAGCCATTAAAAAACACCATTTGAACAATTGATTAAATATAACAGCCTACAAAAAAACTAAACACACATATTTCTTGTCTTGTTGACAAGTCATGTTTTACTGTAATTGTTGCCCTTACAACACTGAAACAGTTGCTATTGGCTGTTTTTCAGTAAACTGGAAAATGACAACTGTTCCCGCCTTTTCAATTTTGAATTTTTGAATTTTTAATTTTAAAAATACCTCTGTTTGATGTGTGCTGCTTTTCCCACTACTGCTCAGTTGGTCCAACAGCAACATAGTTGTCCTTAATTTATCTATCCCATACTACAAAAAAATATTTTGGCCAAATAAATATGTAAACAAATAGAGATGAATGAGTAATTGTGAGTTTTTTTTTTTTTTTTTTTTTTGGCTACAGGATTCTAGTTGCTGTACTAAGTTCGCTAGTAGCCTTTCCAGCTATTGGTTGCTATAATAACATGGTTGGCACAACTAGCATTTAACTTTTGACATCATATCGGTGATTTGAAGGGAGACCGATTGTAAATAAAATTCACTAGTGTATATCTGCATCATATAATATGTGAGATAAAGGAGAAGCAGTGTGTGCTCTTTGCCCTTCCGGTGATCTATCCGTCTAGAAAGCACAAACTCTGATTAGCTTAGCTTAGTTTATGTCCCTAACATGTATAAAGCAAAATAATATTATTCGTAATAAGAAAGACACTTACTTTATGTTGCAATAGATCTAAATCCCAGAGTAGTTCCTATCAGTTAATGAGTGTCACTTCACGTGAGAGTAACTAAACTGGGACAGAGTAACTAAAAGTAACTAAACACTTTTTTCATTAAAAAGTGAATCACAATCACTTCTGGTACAGATTGACTTATTTTACTGAATAAATAGTTCTTCCTGGAGGTGTCAGAAGAACTGTTTGTGAATAGTTGGTTGATTTTTTAAGTTTACAGTGTAAAATAAAAAGTTTCCCGAAAGTGTGATAGAATCCATCATGTTGTGTACTTAATTACAAATAAAGTTCCCAACACAACTTTAACTGATACATGAAAAGTCTTGTTTTTTGTTTCTTCACTTTGTTTTTAGTTGAGGATATTTCACAGTATTAATTACAATATAACATTACAATATAAACATAATGTTTTTAACATTAACTTGCAGTGTTTAGATCTAATGTTTAAACTTTAAAGTTTAAAGTTTAAAGGTTTGAGATGATTTTAATGATTTATACAGTATTTTAGCTAATATCTTGAGCAAGTGTCAACAATTTGAAAAATCCTGCAAATTTAGAGTTTTTGCACTTTATTTAAAATATGATATTTATTTTACACTTTTTGTTTTTTACAGTGTACACCAACATCATATCTGTCTCATGAAATTAGCTTTGCTGGAGTGAACTATTTAGCTATTAAAATGTTTTTGTCTGCCCTAATATGTCTTCCATGTATATACATTTATATATTTTTACTTTTACAGACTAACTGAACAACTGACTCTTTCTCTCACAATTAATTTTTTAAGCAGCAAATAAATATAAATACTGTTATAGTTCTGTAAATGTAAACTCATTAAGCATTTATTACAATAATTGCAATTAGAACCATAAAACATGCAACCCAAAAACACTTACAAATAAATACTGTTGGAAGAAAATTAACTACAACAATGCTCTGTTTGATATAATAATCAGTATTGACTTTTAGTCACATGTGAAAAAGAGAGAGATTGAACCAATCACCTTGTAATGGTCTCAGGAAGAAATATACCATTGAGCTATTCAAAATCACCTTAGTCAATAGTCATCACAATAGGAAAGGGACTTTTTTACCACACAATCCATTGTGTCCACTTGCACTATCATATTTATTTAATCTGCTGAGGAGACTAAACAGTTCGGGCAGAGTCCCTGCTGTTAAGGAGTACACACATTACACCCATGTTCTGTATTTTGTATTTAATAGCCCAATCCTATCACTTATTAGACCATAATTTAACCTACATTTCAAGTGGCACAAAAACAAAAAGAGGAACTGGGTAGGAGACTGCAGCACATTTCTTAGTGGAATCTGAAAACTGGTTGCCCATGCCTTTCCTCATATTTCTTTTAATTCCCATAACAATTAAATGCAGATTGAGGAAAGAACTTACTGTAGCTATATTTATATAAAATGTTAGCTATATTCCAGACTGAACATGTATCGATACACTTCATAAAATTAATATATATAGGTGATAAAGAGGCAATGTCAAGTTCTTTTTTATTTGCATAAAATTATATCATAAAGTTTAAAGCATTTTGCAGACACCATTATCCAGAGTGACTTACAGAGTGCTCAGGGGCCCAGAAGTGGCAATTGTTGGACCTGGGGAACAGACTCACGACCTTCCGATCGGTAGGAAAGGAGGGTCTTTTTGTTGTTATTTACACACTCTTATTCAAGAACTTTTTTTTTATAAAGGTGCACTGTCGGGTACAGTGCAGGCACCTTTTTATTTCCAATTCTACTCCAGATGGCAAAGGTTTGTAGATCATTCACAGACATTGTATGGATGATATCAAAAAGAGAATAGCCGATTTGCCACTTAATGTCAGTTAGCATATATAACTGTTCAGGATGGAAAGAGCCTGAGTCATGTTTGACACTTCTATGCTTTTCTCTATCACCAGTGAGAGTAAGGTGTTGGCCAAAAATAAGGCCAAGGGAACACAAGGGAATACATTTTTTGTTTGTTTGTTTGTTTGTTTTACATAGAGATCTGAAAGAAAAAATATCAAGTAAAGCCGCTTTAGTAACTTGAAATGTGGCCAAGGGAAATAGCTTATACGGGAATTTATAAAGTGTTCTATAGTGAGTACATGATGCATATGTAAGACGCCATTCAATAATTTTCAACACTATGCACAAAGCAACCTGAGTATCCATTTACTCACTAAAATGAAACAAAAGCTGCCATTAATCATTTAGTTTTTAATTACTGGAGGAAAGGTCATAAAAAACATCGAATTTGCATGTTTAAAATAAAATGATTTGAAGTCAGTGTTGCCTATCTGTGCCTTTTAAGCTGCAATAACCATTACTGTGAATTAATAGGCATTAATTAAACTTACTTTATTTATTTTAATGAGGAGAAAATCATTTGATGTTAATGCTGGTGATCTGATTAGGCTTTAGACTATTTAATACTAGCAGTTTTAATATATTTAAACTAAAATAATCAATGGAATTGTCTTTCATTAGCACTAAGTTATGACAACAAGTCTCAACACCACAGGTAATTATTAAGTAATATTTTTAAAGAACAAATATTGCAGTAACTGGGGGAAATATAAAAGCATGATTAATCATATGCCTCCAACTGATGCAGCATAAATGTCATTACCACATCTTGGTATATATTGTACTAATTTGTATATTGTTAGAGAAAATGTTATGAGAGATGCAAAACAAAACATAGTATGTGATGATCTCTATCTGCAAAAGCAGTTTGTAAAGACATCAGGCTTTGGGCATTGTTACAAAGCAGAGTTATACTTATATATAAATTCAGCATACTGTACAGTATGTGACTTTTGTATTTTAAATATATATTGAATAAGCAAGCCAGATGTGACAGTGACAACGTAAACTCAAGGAAAATCCTTGAGAGGAGCCCAACTCAAAAGATAAGTCATCCATATCTGGGTTACACCTGGAAGGAGTTCTAAACAATTACTATGCTATAACACTGTACTGTTCTGTAATGTATATGTGGCGATAATAAAGGCTTCTATGCCCCCTTTCTTC